>NC_052314.1:15146060-15501060 GCF_016432855.1 Salvelinus namaycush
GAAAATAAGAGTTATGTGAATGCCAATTAGATGATGATCCGATCGTATTCCTATTAAAACTTTTTTAACCTTTGATACAAGAGAGTAGTCAAGACGATTAGCTTGATTAAGTCTCCTCCATGTATATCTCACTAGGTCAGAGTTTTTTAGTCTCCATATATCCGCTATTTCTAATGTGTCCATAATATATGTGATTTCCTTAAGGGCATGGTGATGATAGTTTGTAGAGTGATTACCTTTACAGTCCACTGAGGTACTTAATACTGTGTTATAGTCTCCTACCATAATGACTAGATCATTTGTTGCCTGTAAGTTCAATAAATTGGTATAAATGTTTTCGAAGAAGGGTGGATCATCCTGATTTGGACCATATGAACATTCGTAGTGTCATTCCAAAAAGTGATCAAATTCAACATCTACTCACAGACTCCAACCTTGACTTCCTCTGCCTCTCAGAGACATGGCTCCATAAAAACTCCATATGCTACTTTGATTGTGCCTGGCTACAATGTTTTCAGGAGAGACAGGATTGAAGGAAGAGGAGGGGGTGTGATGATTTACATTAATTTCTTTGGGGTAGGGGGCAGTATTTTCTTGTCCAGAGTAATTGCCTGCTACTCAGGCCCAGATGCTAGGATATGCATATTATTAGTAGATTTGGATAGAAAACACTCTGAAGTTTCTAAAACTGTTTGAATGATGTCTGTGAGTATAACAGAACTCATATGGCAGGCAAACACCTCAGAAAAAATCCAACCAGGAAGTAGGAAATCTGAGGTTTTTAGTTTTTCAACTCTTTGCTTATCCAAGATACAGTGGAAATGGGGTCAGGTTGCACTTCCTAAGGCTTCCACTAGATGTCAACAGTCTGTAGAACCTTGTTTGATGCTTCTACTCTGAAGTGGGGTCGAATGAGAGGGGATTGAGTAAGGTCTGCCATGAGCTGAACATGTGCTGACCATGCACGTTCACATGAGAGCGAGCTCTGTTCCATCGCATTTCTGAAGACAAAGGAATTCTCCGGTTGGAACATTATTGAAGATTTATGTTAAATACATCCTAAGGATTGATTCTATACCTAGTTTGACATGTTTCTACGGACTGTAATATGACTTTTCGTCTGAACTTTTGCCTGGACCTGCCCACGCATCGTGAGTTTAGATTGTGTACTGAACGCACGAACAACAAGGAGGAATTTGGACATAAATGATGGACATTATCGAACAAAACAAACATTTATTATGGAACTGGGATTCCTGGGAGTGCATTCTGATGAAGATCATCAAAGGTAAGTGAATATTTATAATGCTATTTCTGACTTCTGTTGACTCCAACAGCAATCTTTGGGTTGATTTGTCGTCTGAGCGCCGTACTCAGATTATTGCATGGTTTGCTTTTTCCGTAAAGTTTTTTTGAAATCTGACACAGCGGTTGCATTAAGGGGAAGTGGATCTAAAATTCCATGTGTAACACTTGTATTTTCATCAACATTTATGATGACTATTTCTGTAAATTGATGTGGCTCTCTGCAAAATCACCGGATGTTTTGGAACTACTGAACATAATGCGCCAATGTAAACTCATATTTTTGGATATAAATATGAACTTTACCGAACAAAACATACATGTATTGTGTAACATAAAGTCCTATGAGTGTCATCTGATGAAGATCATCAAAGGTTAGTGATTCATTTTATCTATATTTCTGCTTTTTGTGACTCCTCTCTTTGGCTAGAAAAATGGCTGTGTTTTTCTGTGACTTGGCTCTGACCTAACATAATCGTTTGGTTTGCTTTCGTCGTAAAGCCTTTTTGAAATCGGACACTGTGGCTGGATTTACAACAAGTGTATCTTTAAAATGGTGTAAAATACATGTATGTTTGAGGAATTTTGGAATTTCTGTTGTTTTGAATTTGGCGCCCTGCAGTTTCACTGGCTGTTGACGAGGTGAGACGCTACCGTCCCACATACCCTAGAGAGGTTAAAGTGCAGAGGATAAGTTCATTAGAGTTAAACGCACCTCAGATTGCAGCCCAAATAAATGCTTCACAGAGTTCAAGTAACCGACATCTCAACACCAACTGTACAGAGGAGACCGCGCGAATCAGACCTTCATGGTCGAATTGCCGCAAAGCAATCACTACTAAAGGACACCAATAAGAATAAGAGACTTGCTTGGACCAAGAACTAAAAGCTATGGACATTTGACCGGTGGAAATCTGTCCTTTGGTCTGATGAGTCCAAATTTGAGATGTTTGTAAACAAATTGAGTGGTCATGTGATAATGAACTAGAATGTATTGGCCTGAACGTTACACTGTCTCCCCAAATGTCTTTTACCCTTATAGGAATGTATAGACCACCTTCAACCAAAGGTGTGTTTTTTGATCAGTTTAATAACATGCTTAGGGAATGTGATTTTGGGAAAGAGGTCATCTTAATGGGAGATTTTGATATTAATTATGAAGACAAGTCTTGTAGGAAAACCCTCAAACGGATCACTAATACCTTTGACCTTACACAGCTAGTTAAAGGGCCAACCAGGGTGACTTGTTGCTCTAAAACACAGATTGATTTGGTGTACAGTAATAAACCAGAGAGAGTGACTAAATCATTCAATATGGTTACTGGGCTATCTGATCATAATCTGAGACTTATAGCCAGAAAGCTGTCTAAGAGCAGGTTTAACCTCTCTACTGTTAGAAAGCCGGATCAACTAAGAATACCTAAGAGTGAATTAAACTATTTTGAAAACGCAATTAAGGGAATTAACTGGAATGATCTCTTGTCCTATACAGATGTGGAAGCTGATAGTCAGGTTTTTCTATCCACAATCCAGACTACAATAAATGGTTTCCTAAAGAAAATCAAATCCTAACCTGGCCAAAAGAGCACTCTTCCTTGGCTAAATGGAGAAATCTGGAAATTGATGAAAGAACGAAATTATGCTCAAAATATAGCCCTAAGATCCAAATGAGTGTCACGCCCTGACCTTAGATATCTGTGTTTTTTAATATATTTTGCTTAGGTCAGGATGTGACTAGGGTGGGTAATCTAGTTTTTGTATGTCTAGGGGTTTTTGTATGTCTATGTTGGCCTGATATGGTTCCCAATCAGAGACAGCTGTTTATTGTTGTCTCTGATTGGGGATCATATTTAGGTAGCCATTTTCCTCATTTGTGTTGTGGGATCTTGACTATGTTTAGTTGCTTGTCTGCACTAGTTTGTATAGCGTTTCGTTCGGTGTTCATTTATTAAAGAGTATGTACGCATACCACGCTGCGCCTTGGTCTCCTTCATACGCCGAACGTGACAATTAGAGCATGACAGACGTAGGTTTACCATGTTGAGAAATAAGGTGATGAAAGAAATCAGACAGGCCAAGGCAAACCTTTTTATTAACATAATTTGTGAAGGGAAATTCTAAATTGATCTGGGAGAATCTAAAAAAGTTAACAGGGAAAGACCGTAGTAACACTGCAAAAAGACTAGAAATTATGGTGAATAACAATCTAACACAGGATGCAGTCGAAATAGCAATAGCCTTCAATTCCTACTTTATTGACTCTGTCAGGGTACTGACACAGAACCCCTCCACTGGTTTCTTGGGCTCAGTGCTAGTGAATGACGCTCAACCTGTCTTCATCATAAGGGAGGTTTCTGAGTCAAAGGTGAACAAGGTGATTAGCTCACTAAAGAACTCTAAAGCCAAAGATGTGTTTGGGCTGGACTCTACCTTGGAAACTACAAAGAGTCACTCATTGGCCCCATTACTAAGGTCACCAACACATCTATTGGTCTGGGGGTGTTTCCAAGGGTATGGAAGTCGGCCATAATAACGGCCATCTTTAAATCGGGCGACCCTGCTGACGTGAGTAACTACAGGCCCATTAGTATACTACCTGTGGTGTCAAAGGTTGTTGAAAAGTGTGTAGCAGAACAACTGATTGCCCACCCCAACAACAGCCCCTTCACATTACACTCCATGCAGTTTGGCTTCAGAGCGAAATACTCCACAGAAACGGCCAACTGCTTTCTTCTGGAAAATGTGAAGTCCAAGATGGACTTAGGGGGCGTTGTTAGGGCTGTGTTTCTGGACCTAAGGAAGGCTTTTGATACTGTTAACCATGAGATTCTCATCACAAAATTGTCCAAGTTCAACTTTTCCCCCGATGCCTTGAGATGGATGAAATCATACCTTGAAGGCAGAACTCAGTGTGTCAGAGAGCAATGAGCTGTCGCCCACTCTTAGCTATGATGTGGGCGTGCCCCAAGGGTCAATACTGGGGCCCCTCCTGTTCAGCCTATACATTAATGATCTGGCTTCTGTCTGTACTGGGTCTGAAGTTCAAATGTATGCAGATGATACAGTGATATATGTGCATGCAAAGAGCAAACAACAAGCTGCACAAGAACTCACTACTGTAATGGTCCAGGTTACAAAGTGGCTCAGTGACTCGTGTTTGCATCTCAATGTGAAAAAAACTGTTTGCATGTTCTTCACATAGAAGGCAACAGATGCTACTGAGCCAGATGTCTATGTGTCAGGGGAGAAGCTCCAGGTGGTATCTGATTTTAAGTATCTTGGCATCATACTTGATTCCAAACTCTCTTTTAAAAAGCATGTGAAAAAGGTAATTCAAATAACCAAATTCAACCTAGCTAATTTCCGATTTATACAAAATTGTTTGACTACAGAGGTAGCAAAACTGTACTTCAAATCTATGATACTCCCCCACTTAACATACTGCTTGACTAGTTGGGCCCAAGCTTGCTGTACAACATTAAAACCTATTCAGTCTGTCTACAAACAGGCTCTCAAAGTGCTTGATAGGAAGCCCAATAGCCATCATCACTGTTACATCCTCAGAAAGCATGAGCTCCTGAGTTGGGAAAATCTTGTGCAATACACTGACGCATGTCTTGTATTCAAGATCCTAAATGACCTGGCTCCCCCTCCACTCAGTATTTTTGTTAAACAGAAAACCCAAACATATGGCAGCAGATCCACAAGGTCTGCCATGAGAGGTGACTGTATAGTTCCCTTAAGGAAAAGCACCTTTAGTAAATCTGCTTTCTCTGTGAGAGCTTCCCATGTCTGGAATACACTGCCATCAGACACACATAACTGCACCACATATCACACTTTCACAAAATGCATGAAGACATGGCTAAAGGTCAATCAGATTTGTGAACATAATCCCTAGCTGTGTGTTGCCGCTTTCCATGTTGTCTGTTGTCTGTAGCTTGTGAGGTGTGGAAACACTTTGTTGCTTTTATGAATTTTGTCTTGCTGCTTTTTGTTCTATCTTGCTCTGTCTGTATGCTATGTCTTGCTTGTCCTATGTTGCTCTGCGTGTGCTCACTACTCAATGATTATCTATATTGGAATTGTTTTTAATAACCTGCCCAGGGACTGTGGTTGAAAATTAGCCGGCTGGCTAAAACCGGCACTTTTACTGAAGCGTTGATTAATGTGCACTGTCCATGTAACAATAAAATAAACTCACACTCAAACTCAATATAGATTAATGAGCCAAATCTGTTTTTCGTACACTTTCATATTCAAAAGGATCCACCTTCCTTGCGAATCATTCCTGACTATTTGCACATTCAGATTGAGATTTTTGTTATTTAATATCATCACACCCTTTGAGTTCCTTTGTCCATGACAGAAAAATATTTCACCACCCCATTCCTTTTTCCACGCAACTTCATCTAAGGATGTAGAGTGAGTTTCCTGTAAACAGTATATGTTATATTCCTTTTCTTTTAGCCATGTAAAGACTGATCTTTTTTTATATAATCTGCTAAACCGTTACAATTATAACTGGCTATACTTATTTCACCCCTTACCATAACTAGATACTATTCTCAGTCTAAATTGACCATAATTATTGCTTGTAAAGTTACTGCCATCAGAGGTATTATGAAGGTCAAAACTGGGGCTTTCAAATGTCTGATATTTAGAAATCAAGAAATAGGTTCTAGCAATATTTGTTTTATTCCCTTGCTTGTTTGCCTGTGAGCCAATGCCACAGATGATAGAAAATTGAGACAAGATATTATGTGTGTAGCAAATCTGAGTAGGTCAATGTGTATGATATTGGATGTGATATAGTGAGAGTGTGTACGATGTCTGTATAAGAGGAAGACTATAATGTGTGATGTCCAAATAAATAATACAATTTGCATGGTTGAGTGTCTATGTGTGTAACATGTAGTGCGTATAGCCTTAATATTCATGATGATAATTGTAATCCATATCGTATCACCATCATAGTTGCATCATAATTACCTTTAACATAATTGAAAAACACATCCCAGCATTTCCTTAGCAAAAAAACTTTAGTTCGAATTAAAAACGATTTAATGAAAATGTTTTAATATAAACAACAAACCGAGTGTAGGCAGTACAATGTTCTGTTGCCTGAGGCCAAGCTTCCTGCCATCCAGGAACTCTATACCAGGCGGTGTCAGAGGAAGGCCCTAAAACTTGTCAAAGACTCCAGCCACCCTAGTCATAGACTGTTCTCTCTGCTACCGCATGGCAAGTGGGACCGGAGCGCCAAGTCTAGGTCCAAGAGGCTTCTAAACAGCTTCTACCCCCAAGCCATAAGACTCCTGAACATCTAATCAAATGGCTACCCAGACCTAGAGAAACCTCTCTAGGTTTCTTCCTAGGTTCTGGCCTTTCTAGGGAGTTTTTCCTAGCCACTGTGCTTCTACACCTGCATTGCTTGCTGTTTGGGGTTTTAGGCTGGGTTTGTGTACAGCACTTTGTGACATCAGCTGATCTAAGAAGGGCTTTATAAATACATTTGATTGATTAATTGAATTGAGAAAGCAAGCGACTCTAGTGTTGATGATATAGTAGTAGAAACACCCCAGCCATTAGTGAATGTTTGTCAATTAAGAGAACCGGACACGCTTAGTGTGAAAAAGGTGGATTTTGTGCCATTTATTGCAACGATTATTAATTGTACTGCTCAAGTGTCAAAGAAATCCCCAAAATTGGACATCCTTGTGGCTGCGGCAGAAACGTTTCTGGGCTTGAAAGAATTCACAGCAGAAGACCTGCAAGGGGTACTGGCAACAGAAACAGTACCGCCCTACCAGGCTCCTGAGCCTGTGTAGGGATCAGATTGCACATGATTTTATTAGCAGAAGTAGCGTGAATTTTGGTTAATGTTTTTGGTTTTTGGTAGTTCATATGAATTTGTTCATCCAAAACATATTTCGTTTTTGGGGATATTTTACGACTCCGATATTTTACTGCCGCGATTCATATGTATACAGTGGATATGTACAGATAAATGTGATATTTGCGGCTCTCTCAACCCCAATTGATAGCACAATGCAGTGGAGGCTGCTGAGGGGAGGACGGCTCATAATAATGGCTGAAATGGAGTCAATGGAATGGTAGCAAACATCTGGTTTCCATGTGGTTGATACCATTCCATTAATTCCATTCCAGCCATTACTATGAGCCGTCCTCCCTTCAGCAGCCTCCACTAGTACAATGTACACACATACACGTATATTTTCAGATTGTGAGTGTGTGATATGGGGGTTGGAAACATGTTTATTTTGACATAACAAAGCAAAACCTTTATAAACACTGCCATGTTGCACTAAGCTTTGCTGTTGGAAAACCACATCAGTGTCCGACTTTGGGCTGTAGCTGATGCACCTCCCGACTTCACTCCTGGACTTTGGTCTATAGTCGGTTACAGGTGTAAAATAAACCCCTGAAACTAGATCCCCTACATACTGGTCTTGACGAGAAGACAAAAACTGTTTAACCAATCCAGTATATGTGGAAGAAGAGTTAAGATAGTGTCACCTTGTTAACAACCAAAGAGGAAGTTGCATCACAGGCTGTCTTTCCATTTCCCCTGAAAACCGGAATATCCGGTTGTTGGGGACTCGGCAAAGGCTAGTTTCTTCCGCCTTACCACTCAAACAAGCCCATTGAGTACGGTATTGCAGTCACAAGATGAAGGCTTTTACTAATCTCTTAATAGTTGTTGCTATAGGAGTAGCTTTTGTTGCTTTCCAATGGAGTGGACCCACCTTCGACTCAGGTAAGATATTTATTTAGCTTCTTCACAATCCTTGACTGGTCTATCAAGTGAAACTGTTTCAAAGTACACGTTTCTTACACGTTTAAATCCAAAGCAACACTGCTGGAATGTGTTTCCGTTTTGTTTTGGTAGGCTAAGTGATGAGTAATGTTTGGTGCACTACTTGGTGCACTACTTGGTGCACTCGTTGCACTCCGTAATAACCAATCTGATATGAATGAATTCACAAACACTTATTCAATGTAACTTTCAGGTTTACTGAGCTAAGCTTTTGGCCAGATGACCTTTGTGAGTGCAATACAGTACAATACACATACCGTAATACAGTATAGTCGTCCTAGGCCTGAAATGAGTCAGAGGCAACCATGTGGAATTGGAACCATACAGAACTACAGCCTACTACTTAATATGCATTCCACTCATAACTGGTTTAGGGTGGAACCCGTAGTAGTTGATCATCTGGCTAGAGTAGTTTCCATGTACAGTAAAAAGCAGTGGAAATTGCAATCACAGCATTATACTTCTAATAATCTATCACATTTAAACTTAGGTTATCGTTATTTCTATAAGTGTGGACATTTGTTTCCCCCACTATTTCTCACCATAAATTAGCCTGGGTTTTTTCAGAACCAAAAGCAGCAAACTCAGGCACTATCTAACAATTAACTTCGTTCATAACCCACTGGGCACAGACATCAATTCAACGTCTATTCAACATAATTTCATTGAAATGGTCTGGGACAGGTAGCATGTCCGGTGGACAGGTCAGGGTTCCATAGCCGCAGGCAGAACAGTTGAAACTGGAACAGCAGCAATGCCAGTTGGACTGGGGACAGCAAGGAGTCATCATGCCCGGTAGTCCTGACGCATGGTCCTAGGGCTCAGGTCCTCCGAGAGAGAGAAAGAAAGAGAGAAGGAGAGAATTAGAGAGAGCATACTTAAATTCACACAGGACACCGGATAAGACAGGAGAAGTACTCCAGATATACACTGCTCAAAAAAATAAAGGGAACACTTAAACAACACAAGGGCAACAACCCAGCAGCAGGACCGCTACCTTCGCCTTTGTGCAAGGAGGAGCACTGCCAGAGCCCTGCAAAATGACCTCAAGCAGGCCACAAATGTGCATGTGTCTGCTCAAACGGTCAGAAACAGACTCCATGAGGGTGGTATGAGGGCCCGACGTCCACAGGTGGGGGTTGTGCTTACAGCCCAACACCGTGCAGGACGTTTGGCATTTGCCAGAGAACACCAAGATTGGCAAATTCGCCACTGGCGCCCTGTGCTCTTCACAGATGAAAGCAGGTTCACACTGAGCACATGTGACAGACGTGGCAGTCTGGAGACGCCGTGGAGAACGTTCTGCTGCCTGCAACATCCTCCAGCATGACCGGTTTGACGGTGGGTCAGTCATGGTGTGGGGTGGCATTTCTTTGGGGGGCCGCACAGCCCTCCATGGGCTCGCCAGAGGTAGCCTGACTGCCATTAGGTACCGAGATGAGATCCTCAGACCCCTTGTGAGACCATATGCTGGTGCGGTTGGCCCTGGGTTCCTCCTAATGCAAGACAATGCTAGACCTCATGTGGCTGGAGTGTGTCAGCAGTTCCTGCAAGAGGAAGGCATTGATGCTATGGACTGGCCCGCCCGTTCCCCAGACCTGAATCCAATTGAGCACATCTGGGACATCATGTCTCGCTCCATCCACCAATGCCACGTTGCACCACAGACTGTCCAGGAGTTGGCGGATGCTTTAGTCCAGGTCTGGGAGGAGATCCCTCAGGAGACCATCCGCCACCTCATCAGGAGCATGCCCAGGCGTTGTAGGGAGGTCATACAGGCACGTGGAGGTCACACACACTACTGACCCTCATTTTGACTTGTTTTAAGGACATTACATCAAAGTTGGATCAGCCTGTAGTGTGGTTTTCCACTTTAATTTTGAGTGTGACTCCAAATCCAGACCTCCATGGGTTGATACATTTGATTTCCATTGATAATTTTTGTGTGATTTTGTTGTCAGCACATTCAACTATGTAAAGAAAAAAGTATTTAATAAGAATAGTTCATTCATTCAGATCTAGGATGTGTTATTTTAGTGTTCCCTTTATTTTTTTGAGCAGTGTATTTCCTGGCTAGTTGGATGCCAGGAAAGTGTCCATTAGGTCTAGGATGCAGCACGTACTTTAGTGCACATCAAATGCACATTTTCTTGATAGGCCTCACGTCGACAATAAACATCTCCATTCTATTCCCTTGTCTTAGTTTTTAGTGTATTTAGACAAACTATACTGTAAGATGTAATGAGTACTGTAATGACTTTCAACGTGGCTGGTTTTCAGAGTCTTTAAAGGGTGCACGGGTCCTGGTGACTGGTGCCAGTACGGGTATAGGTGAACAAATGGCATATCACCTTGCCGGCTTTGGTGCCCAGGTGGTTATTACAGCCAGGAGGGAGAAAGTTCTACAGCAGGTCAGTGACACTTCAATCAGGTGTTTTCATCAATGTCGCTAGGCAATAGTTGTCTATGACAATACCTTAATGTTTTTCATAATTATGTTACTCTTATGCAAACATCACTCTCTTGTACTGCAGGTAGTAGAGAAGTGCCAGGGTTTGGGGGCCCAGAAAGCTCTGTACGTAGCAGCAGACATGGCCAATCCTTCTGACCCAGAGAGAGTGGTGCAGTTTGCTGTGGACAAGCTGGGAGGACTGGACTACCTGGTGCTGAACCACATAGGTTCCAGCCCATTCGCCATGTGGGACGGAGATGTGGAGCACACTAGATGGTTAATGCAGGTGGGGTATCTATCTCGACTACTGTGTTTCATGTGACCCAGTAGGATGACATGTACATGTAGCCTACCATTATATGTACAGTACCACTATTACAATAGTGTTATTTTATCTCCTCTTTTACTTGCTCTTTGTCAGGTAAATTTCCTCAGCTATCTGCAGATGGCGAAGACTGCTCTGCCCACCCTTGAGCAGAGTAGTGGTTCCATTGTGGTCGTCTCCTCCTTATTAGGTGGGTCAGAGCTCTTCTCTAAACTAAGCTTTCCAAGTGACCCTGGATCTATGATTGGCTAGTGTTTTGGTCCCACAGGAAAAATGTGCAGCCCATTTATGGCCCCCTACACATCCACAAAGTTTGCCCTGAATGGTTTCTTTGGGACGCTGCAGCATGAGCTGGCCATGCAGAGGAGCAACGTGTCCATTACTATCACCGTCCTGGCCCTGATCGATACGGACTCGGCTATGGAGAAAGTCAAGTACGATATTGTTGATATCAACTTCAGTCAAGTTGCAACACTACAAAGTGTTTTACGGTTGTCTTGACAGTTGTTAGAGCACCTTTATCCAAGTATCCTTGGATACATTTCAAAATATTGAAAGGATGCAGAGTCATCACTGTTTGTATTACAGGGGGTTCACCAACATCCCAGCCTGGCCGGCCAGTGAGGCAGCGCTTCACATCATCACTTCTGGAGCCACTCGTCAGACAGAGTCTTACTACCCCTGGTTCTGGTATTATGGCTCTCTCATCAGAGACTGGTTCCCCTACTTAAGGGATATATCTATACGTAACTTTTATAAATATTAAACATATGCTTGAAATATACGTTATGATGAGAGAAGAAAAATCAAGAAAGCATACAGTATTATTATTTTTAATTTATTTCACCTTTATTTAACCAGGTAGGCCAGTTGAGAACAAGTTCTCATTTACAACTGCGACCTGGCCAAGATAAAGCAAAGCAGTGCGACACAAACAACAACATAGAGTTACACATGGAATAAACAAACATACAGTCAATAACACAATAGAGAAAAAAATATATAAATTATATAGAGCCCTTATTGCATGGAACTTCCTTCCATCTCATTTTGCTCAAATAAACAGCAAACCTGGATTCAAAAAACAGACAAAGCAACACCTCACAGCACATCGACTCTCCCCTATTTGATCTAGATAGTTAGTGTGTATGTATTGATATGTAGGCTATGTGTACCTTTTAAAAAAAAAATTATGTAGTTCTGTCCTGCTGTTTTTGCTTATTGATGTTCTGAATTAAAGTGGCTTGTGAAAGTATTCACCCCCCTTGGCATTTTCCCTATTTTGTTGCCTTACAACCTGGAATTAAAATGGATTTTTGGGGGGTTTGTATCATTTGATTTACACAAGATGCCAACCACTTTGAAGATGCAAAATATTTTTTATTGTGAAACAAACAAGAAAGAAGACAAAAAAAACTGAAAACTTGCAGCTGAGGGTGCATACAGTTGAAGTCGGAAGTTTACATACAATTAGGTTGGAGTCATTAAAACTCATTTTTCAACCACTCCACAAATGTTTTGTTAACAAACTATGGTTTTGGCAAGTCGGTTAGGACATCTACTTTGTGCATGACACAAGTCATTTTTCCAACAATTGTTTATAGACAGATTATTTCAATAATAATTCACTGTATCACAATTCCAGTGGGTCAGAAGTTTACATACACTAAGTTGACTGTGTATTTAAACAGCTTGGAAATTTCCAGAAAATTATGTAATGGTTTTAAAAGCTTGTGTTAGGCTAATTTACATTATTTGAGTCAATTGGAGGTGCACTTCTGGATCTATTTCAAACTCAGTGCCTCTGCTTGACATCATGGGAAAATCAAAAGAAATCAGCCAAGACCTCAGAAAAACAATTGTAGATCTCCAAAAGTCTGGCTCATCCTTGGGAGCAATTTCCAAACGCCTGAAGGTACCACGTTCATCTGTACAAACAACAGTACGCAAGTATAAACACCATGGGACCACACAGCCGTCATACCACTCAGGAAGGAGACGCGTTCTGTCTCTTAGAGATGAACGTACTTTGGTGCGAAAAGTGAATATGAACAGCAAAGGACCTTGTGAAGATGCTGGAGGAAACAGGTACAAAAGTATCTATATCCACAGTAAAACGAGTCCTATATCGACATAATCTGAAAGGCCGCTCAGCAAGGAAGAAGCCACTGCTCAAAAACCGCCATAAAAAAGCCAGACTATGGTTTACAACTGCACATGGGGAAAAATATCGAACTTTTTGGAGAAATGTCCTCTGGTCTGATGAAACAAAAATAGAACTAATTGGCCATAATGACCATCGTTATGTTTGGAGGGAAAAGGGGGAGGCTTGCAAGCCGAAGAACACCATCCCAACCGTGAAGCACGGGGGGTGGCAGCATCATGTTGTGGGGGTGCTTTGCTGCAGGAGGGTCTTGTGCACTTCACAAAATAGATGGCATCATGAGGGAGGAAAATTATGTGGATATATTGAAGCAACAAAATCAAGACATCAGTCAGGAAGTTGAAGCCTGGTCACAAATGGGTCTTCCAAATGGACAATGACCCCAAGCAGACTTCCAAAGTTGTGGCAAAATGGCTTAAGGACAACAAAGTCAAGGTATTAGAGTGGCTATCACAAAGCCCTGACCTCAATCCTATATAAAATTTGTGGGCAGAACTGAAAAAGCGTGTGTGAGCAAGGAGGCCTACAAACCTGACTCAGTTACACCAGCTCTGTCAGGAGGAATTGGCCAACATTCACCCAACTTATTGTGGGAAGCTTGTGGAAAGCTACCCAAAACGTTTGACCCAAGTTAAACAATTTAAAGGCAATTCTACCAAATACAAATTGAGTGTATGTACACTTCTGACCCACTGGGAATGTGATGAAAGAAATAAAAGCTGAAATAAATCCTTCTCTCTACTATTATTCTGACATTTCACATTCTTAAAATAACGTGGTGATCCTAACTGACCTAAGACAGGGACTTTTTACTAGGATTAAATGTTAGGAATTGTGAAAATTGAAATGTATTTGGCTAAGGTGTACGTAAACTTCCGACTTCAACTGTACCTATTCACCCCCCCCCCCCCCAAAGTCAATACTTTGTAGAGCCACTTTTTGCAGCAATTACAGCTGCATGTCTCTTGTTGTATGTCTCTATAAGCTTGGCACATCTTGCCACTGGGATTTTGCCTATTCTTCAAGACAAAACTGCTCCAGCTCCTTCAATTTGGATGGGTTCTGCTGGTGTACAGCAATCTTTAAGTCATACCACAGATTCTCAATTGGATTGAGGTCTGGACTTTGACTAGGCCATTCCAAGACATTTAAATATTTCCCCTTAAACCACTCGAATGTTGCTTCAGCAGTATGCTTAGGGTCATTGTCCTGCTGGAAGGTGAACCTCTGTCCCAGTCTCAAATTTCTGGAAGACTGAAACAGGTTTCTCTCAAAAATTTCCCCGTATTTTGCGCCATCCATCATTTCTTAATTCTGAACAGTTTCCCAGTCCCTGTCGATGAGAAACATCCCCACAGCATGATGCAGCCACCACCATGCTTCACTGTGGGGATGGTATTCTCGGGGTGATGGGAGGCGTTGGGTTTGCGCCAGACATAGCTTTTTCCTTGATGGCCAAAAGCAAAATTTTTGTCTCGTCTGACCAGAGTACCTTCTTCCATATGTTTGGGGAGTCTCCCACATGCCTTTTGGTGAACACCAAACGTGTTTGCTTATTTTTTTCTTTTATCAATGGCTTTTTTCTGGCCACTCTTCCGTAAAGACCAGCTCTGTGGAGTGTACGGCTTAAAGTGGTCCTATGGACAGATACTCCAATCTCTGCTATAAAGCTTTGCAGCTCCTTCAGGGTTATCTTTGGTCTCTTTGTTGCCTCTCTTATCAATGCCATCCTTGTCTGGTCCGTGAGTTTTGGTGGGCAGCCCTCTCTTGGCAGGTTTGTTGTGGTACCATATTCTTTAAATTTTGTAATAATGGATTTAATGGTGCTCCGTGGGATGTTCAAAGTTTCTGATATTTTTTTATAACCCAACCCTGATCTGTACTTCTCCACAACTATGTCCCTGACCAGTTTGGAGAGCTCCTTGGGCTTCATGGTGCTGCTTGCTTGGTGGTGCCACTTGCTTGGTGGTGTTGCAGACTCTGGGGCCTTTCAGAACAGGTGTATATGTACTGAGATCATGTGACAGATCATGTGACACTTAGATTGCACACAGGTCGACTTTATTTAACAAATTATGTGACTTCTGGAGGTAATTGGTTGCACCAGATCTTATTTAGGGGCTTCATTGCAAAGTGGGTGAATACATATGCACGCATCACTTTCCCGTTGAAACAAGTAATTTTTTTCATTTCACTTCACTAATTTGGACTATTTTGTGTAATTCCATTACATGAAATCCAAATAAAAATCATTTTAAATTACAGGCTGTAATGCAACAAAATAGGAAAAATGCCAAGGGGGATGAATACTTTTGCAAGGCACTGTAAGTCATGTTTCATGTTTTGTGTGGACCCCAGGAAGAGTAGCTGCTGCTTTTGTAACAGCTAATGGGGATCCTAATAAAATACCAAATACCAAATGATATCGCGTCTATATACAGTTCATTCGAAAGTATTCAGACCCCTTCACATTTCCACATTTTTTAAAGTTACATCCTTATTCCAAAATGGATTAAATAAACAATTTTCCTCATCAATCTACACACAATACCTCATAATGACAAAGCGAAAACAGGTTTTTAGAAATATTTGCAAATGTATTACAAAGAAAAACAGATACCTTATTTACATAAGTATTCAGACCCTTTGCTAGGGGAATCGAAATTGAGCTCAGGTGCATCCTGTTTCCAATGATCATCCTTGAGATGTTTCTACAACTTGATTGGAATACCCTTGTGGAAAATTCAATTGATTGGACAAGATTTGGAAAAGCACACACCTGTCTACATGAGGTCCCACAGTTGACAGTGCATGTCTGAGCAAAAACCAAGCCATGATGTCGAAGGAATTATCCGTAGAGATCCAAGACCGGATTGTATCTAGACACAGATCTGGGGAAAGGTACCAAAAAATGTCTGCATCATTAGATTTAGATTTTATTTGGATCTCTTTTAGTCCCCATTTTGACTAATCTTCCAAGAGTCATTCAACATTAAAATACAATTTCTAATACGAACACATTTTCACATATAACACACTATTACAAACATACATAATATACTAACATAATGACCCATTGAAGGCATTGAAGGTCCCTAAGAACACAGTGGCCTCCATCATTCTTAAATGGACGAAGTTTGGAACCACCAAGACTCTTCCTAGAGCTGGCCGCCCGGCCAAACTGAGCAATCGGGGGAAAAGGGCTTTGTTCAGGGAGGTGACCAAGAACCCGATGGTCACTCTGACAGCGCTCAAGAGTTCCTCTGTGGAGATGGGAGAACCTTCTAGAAGGACCACCATCTCTGCAGCACTTCGCCAATCAGGCCTTTATGGTAGAGTGGCCAGATGGAAGCCACTACTCAGTAAAAGGCACATGATATCCCGCTTGGAGTTTGCCAAAAGGCACCTAAAGGACTCTCAGACCATGAAAAACAAGATTCTCAGGTGTGATGAAACCAAGATTGAACTCGTTGGTGTGAATGCCAAGAGTCACATCTGGAGGAAACCTTGCACCAACCCTACGGTGAAGCATGGTGGTGTCAGCATCATTCTGTGGGGATGTTTTTCAGCGGCAGGGACTGGGAGACTAGTCAGGATCGAGGGAAAGATGAATGGAGCAAAGTACAGAGAGATCCTTGATGAAAACCTGTTCCAGAGAACTTAGAACCTCAGACTGGAGCAAAGGTTCCCCTTCCAACAGGACAACGACCATAAGCACACAGCCAAGACAACATAGGAGTGGCTTCAGGACAAGTCTCTGAATATCCTTGAGTGGCCCAGCCAGAGCCCGGACTTGAACCTGATCGAACATCTCTGGTGAGACCTAAATAAACTGTGCAGCGATGCTCCCCATCCAACCTGACAGATCTTGGATCTGCAGAGAAGAGTTACTTCTGCAGAGAAGTAACTCCCCAAATTCAGGTGTGCCAATATTGCATTGTCATACTCAAGAAGACTCAAGGCTGTAATCACTGCCAAAGGTGCTTCAACAAAGTACTGAGTAATTTGTATTATATTTAAACTTCATTTCACTAGGCACGTCAGTTAAGACATTTTTTTTTTTTACAATGACGAATACTTGAGTTAGCCTATTTGTTGACTTTTTAAAATGCTGTTAAAGCAAACTTCTCTGACATTGATCATTTAAACATCATTCTATAAACATTTGTTTTAAAGATCGTTAGATAAACATTTAATTCAGTATTGGATTTGCTTTCATGTGCAACTGTGGAGCAGGTAGCCTAGTGGGTAATAATGTTGGGCCAGTAACTGAAAGGTCGCTGGTTTGAATCTGCCCTTGAGCAAGACAGTTAACCCCCAACAACTGCTCCCCTTGTGCCATAGATGTCGATTAAGGCAGCCCCCCGCACCTCTCTGTTTCAAAGGGGTTGGGTTAACCCTTGTGTGGTGTTCGGGTCTAAGGGACCCATTTTCAATGTTTACTAAAAGAAAAATGATACAATTAATTGTTTTCTCAACCTGAGACTTATTGACCTTGGCTCATTTTAAAATAACACATTTTCATTGAGTGCACACTGTGCACCCCCTGCACATTTATATTACATATGTGGTGTTTGGGTCCAGTGAAACAAATGAAGTAAAGAATCCTCCCTGGGTTTGCTTTTTCAACATAGCACCAAGAACCTGTCTGTCTGTCTTCCTGCCTGTCTCCTGCTTTTGTCACACACTTTACCCTTTGTAGTGTCTGAAACTACACAATGTCTTGTGCGAACCTGCACAATGTTATTACAATACATTATTTTAATTCATTTATGTCGATACATTGTAAAAAATACAGTATTTTACCCCACTCTACCCCAGCCAGGTGCAAATTGGGGGAGGAACACAAGAAATAAATATCTTTGCATGTGTTGCTCCTTACCACAATCAATCAGTATGGCAAAAATACTCTCTGCTCAGAGGGCCTTAGAAATAAGAGAGAGAAGCTAGTGTGGAAGGAGCGTCTTCCACTTTGGAAGATGAAGAATTTTCCGAATATGAGGATCGTGTCTCTGTCAATTCATAGTCTGACAGTGAGTTGGAAGAAGAGGATGAGATTGACCCTTAGCCAGCCCCAGAACCAGCCCGTCAGTAACAAGCTCATCAGCAGCCTGCCCAAGGAATGAGTCACCCCACATGGCTGCCAATGTGATAAAGATGCGGATGGCGGTTACTCATGTGCAGGAAATAAAGTCTTCTTTTGAACTGTTCATCCTAGACACCATCTAGAAAATCATTCTGGACTGCACTAATTTGGAGGGAAGGCATGCTTTTGGAGAGAGATGGAAGGAGATGGACCAAACTAATTTACATGCATACTTGGGGTTCTTATCCTTGCTGGTGTTTTCAGATCCAATGGGGAATCCACAGAATCCAGGTGGGATGCAGAAACGGGCATAGAACTTTTCTGTGCAACAATGTCTGGAAAACTTCCATATTATTTCCAGGACTATCCGCTTCAATAACAGAGACACCAGACCAGCTCGGCGGCAGAGTGACAAGCTAGCTGCAATCAGGTCAGTGTGGGACAAGTGGGTGAACCACCTTCCCCTGTTTTACAACCCTGGGCCCAACGTTACTGTTGATGAGCAGCTTATGCCATTCAGGGGTCGCTGCCCATCCAGGCAGTACATACCGTCTAAACCCGCAAAATATGGAATCAATATCTGGGCTGCCTGTGATGCTGCTTCATCATATGCTTGGAACTTGCAAGTGTATACGGGGAAGCCAGATGGAGGAGCCCCTGAGAAGAACCAAGGGATGCGGGTTGTCCTGAATGTGATGCAGGGATGCCATGGCCACAACATCACTTGCGATAACTTTTTTACTTCGCACAAGCTGGGACAGGAGCTTCTCAAGAGGAAGCTGACGATGGTAGGAACAGTACGAAAAAACAAGCCAGAGCTCCCACCTCAGCTGTTGAATACACGGAACAGGCCTATCAATTCCTCTGTTTGTGTTCACGGCCGACACGTCCCTAGTGTCCTATGTGCCAAAGAAAGGCAAAAATGTGATACTCATGAGTACGTTGCATACGGATGTGAGAATCTGTGGCCAGGATCATCAAAAACCAGTTATGATTACAATGCCCCAAAAGGAGGGGTGGACTATTTAGACAAGCTGGTGGTTGGCTACAGCTTTGAAAGAAGAACCCTATGCTGGCCACTTGTGATATTCTTCAACATCTTGGACATCTCGGCGTACAGCACGTTTGTCATCTGGATAGCATTGAACCTAGATTGGAACAGAGGGAAGCTCCAAAGGAGACAACTCTTTCTCGAGGAGCTGTGCAAGGCATTGGTAAGACCTGAAATCCAGAGGAGGCAACATATCCCAAGGACCCCAGCTTCTGCAGACATTGTGAGAAGGATTCAGGAGAAGGATGTTATTGCCCCATCTGCCCAATACTGGATGTAAGTGTGAGTGATGTTGTTGCAAGTGTGTGTGTCTGCCTCTCCAACCTTGGCCTGCTGTAACTAAACTCAGCAAAAAAAGAAATGTCCTCTCACTGTCAATTGCGTTTATTTTTAGCAAACTTAACATGTGTAAATATTTGTATGATCAAACAATATTCAACAACAGAGACATAAACTGAACAAGTTCCACAGTCATGTGACTAACATAAATGGAATAATGTGTCCCTGAACAAAGGGGGGGTCAAAATCAAAAGTAACAGTCAGTATCTGGTGTGGCCACCAGCTGCATTAAGTACTGCAGTGCATCTCCTCCTCATGGACTGCAACAGATTTGCCAGTTCTTGCTGTGAAATGTTACCCCACTCTTCCACCAAGGGACCTGCAAGTTCCCGGACATTTCTGGGAGGAATGTCCCTAGCCCTCACCCTCCGATCGAACAGGTCCCAGACGTGCTCAATGGGATTGAGATTCGGGCCCTTCGCTGGCCATGGCAGAACACTGACATTCCTGTCTTGCAGAAAATCACGCACAGAATGAGCAGTATGGCTGGTGGCATTGTCATGCTGGAGGGTTATGTCAGGATGAGCCTGCAGGAAGGGTACCACATGAGGGAGGAGGATCTCTTCCCTGTAACGCACAGCGTTGAGATTGCCTGCAATGACAACAAGCTCAGTCTGATGATGCTGTGACACACCGCCCCAGACCATGACAGACCCTCCACCTCTAAATCGATCCCGCTCCAGAGTACAGGCCTCGGTGTAACGCTCATTCCTTCTACGATAAACGTGAATCCGACCATCACCCCTGGTGAGACAAAACCGCGACTCGTCAGTGAAGAGCACTTTTTGACAGTACTGTCTGGTCCGTAGGTGACGTTGTTGCCGGTGATGTCTGGTGAGGACCTGCCTTACAACAGGCCTGCAAGCCCTCAGTCCAGCCTCTCTCAGCCTATTGCGGACAGTCTGAGCACTGATGGAGGGATTGTACGTTCCTGGTGTAACTCGGGCATTTGTTGTTGCCATCCTGTACCTGTCCCGCAGGTGTGATGTTCGGATGTACAGATCCTGTGCAGGTGTTGCTACACATGGTCTGCCTCTGCGAGGACGATCAGCTGTCTGTCTTGTCTCCCTGTAGCCCTGTCTTAGGCGTCTCACAGTATGGACATTGATCAAATCATTAAAATCATTAAAACTCGTTTTTCAACGACTCCACAAATTTCTTGTTAACAAACTATAGTTTTGGCAAGTCGGTTAGGACTATCTACTTTGTGCATGACACAAGTCATTTTTCCAACAATTGTTTACAAACAAATTATTTAACTTCTTGCGAATATAGGGGGTGCTGTTTCGACTTAGCATAAATTGGTCTCCAGATTAAACTGCCTAGTACTCAATTCTTGCTCGTACAATATGCATATTATTATTATTATTGGATAGAAAACACTCTCTAGTTTCTATAACCGTTGGAATTATGTCTCTGAGTGGAACAGAACTCATTCTACAGCACTTTTCCTGACAGGGAGTGAGATTTCAGAAATCTTGGCCTCTGGTCCCAGGTCAGTTTTAATGTCCCTGTGAATGCTATGGGGATACAAACACTGCCTACGCCTTCCTCTAGATGTCAGTAAGTGGTGACAATTTGAATGGAGTCGATTGCGCAATCAGGGCCTGTATAAAAGGCCAAAGACCGGAAGTACCTTTCTTTTGTTCCCTGCGCTTGACGCACGATGGACGTCGGACTGGCCTCTTTCCAAGCTTTGGTTTAGCCAGTAATATATCGCCGGTCATGTTTTTACTCGTTATAGGTGTTAAAAACATCATAAGGTAGTTAATTTAAACCGTTTTATAGCAATTTATATCCGTTTAGTGCGATTTTCTGGCATTTCTTTGTGACGCACTTCCAAGAGCTGGGCACTTTTCTAGTACATGCCGAACGTTAGTGGCCATTTCGACGGGACAAGAGGACATCTTTCGACCAAAAGACGATTAGACCGGAGAAAGGATACATTGCCCAAGATTCTGATGGAAGATCAGCTCATAGTAAGAACTATTTATGATGATAAATCGTTGTTCTGTAGAAAAATGTTAAACGCATATTCCGCCATTTTCTTTGGGGTAGCTTCGCTTTGGCGCACCCTGTATTGCACAGTAAGGATAATTTAAAAAATGTAATTCAGCGATTGCATTAAGAACTCATTTGTCTTTCAATAGCTGTCCACCCTGTATTTTTTAGTCAAGTTTATGAATATTTATTCATTAGACTAGATCACTGTCCAATATGGCGCTCGACATTTTCAGGCCAGTTTTGCTACTATTCTCATTGTATAACCACGGTTTTTTGTGGCTAAATATGCACATTTTCGAACAAACTCTATATGTATGTTGTAATATGATGTTACAGGAGTGTCATCGGAAGAATTCTGAGAAGGTTAGTGAAAAAATTAATACATTTTGGTGGTGATAATGCTATCGCTCTTTTTGTCTTGAATCAATGCTCGGGTAACGTTTGCACATGTGGTATGCTAATATAACGATTTATTGTGTTTTCGCTGTAAAACACTTAGAAAATCTGAAATATTGTCTGAATTCACAAGATCTGTGTCTTTCCGTTGCTGTGCGCTGTGTATTTTTAAGAAATGTTTTATGATTAGTAATTAGGTAATACACGTTGCTCTCTGTATTTATTCTAGTCGAGTTGTGATGGTGGGTGCAATTGTAAACTATGATTTCTACCTGAAATATGCACATTTTTCTAACAAAACCTATCCTATACAATAAATATGTTATCAGACTGTCATCTGATGAGGTTTTTTCTTGGTTAGTGGCTATCAATATCTTTATTTGGCCGAATTGGTGATAGCTACTGGTGGAGAGAAAAAATGGTGGACAAAGAAAAATGGTGTCTTTTGCTAACGTGGTTAGCTAATAGATTTACATATTGTGTCTTCCCTGTAAAACATTTTACAAATCAGAGATGATGGCTTGAATCACAAGATCTGTATCTTTCATTTGGTGTCTTGGACTTGTGATTTCATGAACATTTTATTTTATGATATCCCTGTAACTTTAGGCTAGGCTATGCTAGTCAGCTTTTGTGATGGGGGGGATCCCGGATCCGGGTTTGTGAGGCGTTAGAGGTTAACTTATAATTCACTTTATCACAATTCCAGTGGGTCAGAAGTTTACATACACTAAATTGACTTTGCCTTTAAACAACTTGGAAAATTCCAGAAAATTATGTCATGACTTTAGAAATTTCTGATAGACTAATTGACATCATTTTAGAAAATTAGAGGTGCACCTGTGGATGTGCAAATCAGTGCAAATCACTCCCAGAACAACAGCAAAGGACCTTGTGAAGATGCTGGAGGAAACAGGTAAAAAAGTATCTATATCCACAGTAAAACGAGTCCTATATTGACATAACCTGAAAGGACGCTCAGCAAGGAAGAAGCCGCTGCTCCAAAATCGCCATAAAAAAGCCAGACACGGTTTGCAACTGCACATGGGGACAAAGATAGTACTTTTTGGAGAAATGTCCTCTGTTCTGGTGAAACAAAAATAGAACTGTTTGGCCATAATGACCATCGTTATGTTTGGAGGAAAAAGGGGGATGCTTGCAAGCCGAAGAACACCATCCCAACCGTGAAGCACGGGGGGTGGCAGCATCATGTTGTGGGGGTGCTTTGCTGCAGGAGGGTCTTGTGCACTTCACAAAATAGATGGCATCATGAGGGAGGAAAATTAGGTGGATATATTGAAGCAACTCCAGACATCACTCAGGAAGTTAAAGCTTGGTCGCAAATGGGTCTGGACAATGACCCCAAGCATACTTCCAAAGTTGTGGCAAAATGGCTTAAGGACAACAAAGTCAAGGTTTTGGAGTGGCCATCACAAAGCCCTGACCTCAATCCTATAGAAAATTTGTGGGCAGAACTGAAAAAGCGTGTGTGAGCAAGGAGGCCTACAAACCTGACTCAGTTACACCAGCTCTGTCAGGAGGAATTGGACAACATTCACCCAACTTATTGTGGGAAGCTTGTGGAAGGTTACCCAAAACGTTTGACCAAAGTTAAACAATTTAAAGGCAATGCTACCAAATACTAATTGAGTGTATGTAAATTTCTGACCCACTGGGAATGTGATAAAAGAAATAAAAGCTGAAATAAATCATTCTCTCTACTACTATCTTGTAAGTCGCTCTGGATAAGAGCGTCTGCTAAATGACTTAAATGTAAATGTAAAATCTTGACATTTCACATTCTTTCACATTCACATCCAGAATCCGTGGATTGATGGCAGCATTCGCGTGAAACTGAAAGCGCGAACCACTGCTTTTAACCAGGGCAAGGTGACCGGAAACATGACCGAATACAAACAGTGTAGCTATTCCCTCCGCAAGGCAATCAAACAAGCTAAGTCCCAGTATAGAGACAAAGTAGAGTCGCAATTCAACAGCTCAGACACAAGAGGTATGTGGCAGGGTCTACAGTCAATCACGGATTACAAAAAGAAAACCAGCCCCGTCGCGGACCAGGATGTCTTGCTCCCAGACAGACTAAATAACTTTTTTGCTCGCTTTGAGGACAATACAGTGCCACTGACACGGCCCGCTACCAAAACCTGCGGGCTCTCCTTCACTGCAGCCGAGGTGAGTAAAACATTTAAACGTGTTAACCCTCGCCAGGCTGCAGGCCCAGATGGCATTCCCAGCCGCATCCTCAGAGCATGCGCAGACCAGCTGGCTGGTGTGTTTAAGGACATATTCAATCAATCCTTATCCCAGTCTGCTGTTCCCACATGCTTCAAGAGGGCCACCATTGTTCCTGTTCCCAAGAAAGCTAAGGTAACTGAGCTAAACGACTACCGCCCCGTAGCACTCACTTCCATCATCATGAAGTGCTTTGAGAGACTAGTCAAGGACCATATCACCTCCACCCTACCTGACACCCTAGACCCACTCCAATTTGCTTACCGACCCAATAGGTCCACAGACGACGCAATCGCAACCACACTGCACACTGCCCTAACCCATCTGGACAAGAGGAATACCTATGTAAGAACGCTATGTGAGAATGCTGTTCATCGACTACAGCTCAGCATTTAACACCATAGTACCCTCCAAACTCGTCATCAAGCTCGAGACCCTGGGTCTCGACCCCGCCCTGTGCAACTGGGTCCTGGACTTCCTGACGGGCCGCCCCCAGGTGGTGAGGGTAGGTAACAACATCTCCACCCCGCTGATCCTCAACACTGGGGCCCCACAAGGGTGCGTTCTGAGCCCTCTCCTGTACTCCCTGTTCACCCACAACTGCATGGTCATGCACGCCTCCAACTCAATCATCAAGTTTGCGGACGACACTACAGTGGTAGGCTTGATTACCAACAACGACGAGACGGCCTACAGGGAGGAGGTGAGGGCCCTCGGAGTGTGGTGTCAGGAAAATAACCTCACACTCAACGTCAACAAAACAAAGGAGATGATTGTGGACTTCAGGAAACAGCAGAGGGAGCACCCCCCTATCCACATCGACGGGACAGTAGTGGAGAAGGTGGAAAGTTTTAAGTTCCTCGGTGTACACATCACGGACAAACTGAATTGGTCCACCCACACAGACAGCGTTGTGAAGAAGGCGCAGCAGCGCCTCTTCAACCTCAGGAGGCTGAAGAAATTCGGCTTGTCACCAAAAGCACTCACAAACTTCTACAGATGCACAATCGAGAGCATCCTGTCAGGCTGTATCACCGCCTGGTACGGCAACTGCTCCGCAAGGCTCTCCAGAGGGTAGTGAGGTCTGCACAACGCATCACCGGGGGCAAACTACCTGCCCTCCAGGACACCTACACCACCCGATGTCACAGGAAGGCCATAAAGATCATCAAGGACAACAACCACCCGAGCCACTGCCTGTTCACCCCGCTATCATCCAGAAGGCGAGGTCAGTACAGGTGCATCAAAGCAGGGACCGAGAGACTGAATAACAGCTTCTATCTCAAGGCCATCAGACTGTTAAACAGCCACCACTAACATTTAGTGGCCACTGCCAACATACTGACTCAACTTCAGCCACTTTAATAATGGGAAATGATGGAAATTATGTAAAAATGTATCACTAGCCACTTTAAACAATGCCACTTAATATAATGTTTACATACCCTACATTACTCATCTCATATGTATATGTATATACTGTACTGTATATCATCCACTGCATCTTGCCATCTTTATGTAATACATGTATCACTAGCCACTTTAAACTATGCCACTTTATGTTTACATACCCTACATTACTCATCTCATATGTATAGACTGTACACTATACCATCTACTGCATCTTGCCTATGCCGTTCTGTACCATCACTCATTCATATATCTTTATGTACATATTCTTTATCCCTTTACACTTGTGTGTATAAGGTAGTAGTTGTGGAATTGTTAGGTTAGATTACTTGTTGGTTATTACTGCATTGTCGGAACTAGAAGCACAAGCATTTCGATACACTCGCATTAACATCTGCTAACCATGTGTATGTGACAAATAAAATTGGATTTGATTTGATTTTCTTTAAAAAAGTGGTGATCCTAACTGACCTAAAACAGGGAACTTTTACTAGCATTAAATGTCAGGAATTGTGATTAACTGAGTTTAAATGTATTTGGCTAAGGTGTATGTTAACTTCCGACTTCAACTTTATGTGAGTGAGTGAGTGAGTGAGATGTTAGTAAAATTCTAGATTGCAGCAGGAAGCAACACGAAGAAGCGCTGTGATGTGTGTGGTCCCAAGAAGTACAGGAAGACACAGTACACATGCATCAAGTGCAAGAAATACATTTGCAACACACACAGTAAAACTCTGTCCCTCATGTGGTGTGTAGACTGGCCTTAATTTGTGTTCAATGGAGCTTATTTATCATTTCCATAAAATACTGTATGTAAAATTTGTCCTTCTAATTTGTTCAGTGTAATAAACATAAATAGTGATGAAAACCTTGTTTCATTTATATTTGTTCAAGATAAACATGATTTATTCCACCCATGTCTTGATTATAATAGATTTTTGTTTACAAAAATCACATTTGATCAAATAAAAAGAATAGCGCTTGATAAATGTGATCTAGCAGAGGAAAATAGCAATTATAACCATGTATGCTGTCGATATTGCTTGTAATTGATATAAGTTAACATCTAAGTATTAGGTATTTTTACGTAAATTGTTATGGCTGTATTGTTTTAAAAACACAATAATGTTGTGGGTCCAACAGACCCGCGAACATTGGGTGAATAACAAAAACATGAACAACACACAAGTGTTAAATGCAGAATACACGTTTTAGTAGTGTGTAGTGTTATCTGTTTAACTTTATAATACATTTTATAGCCTAGACAAGCAGACCGACTGCCGCGCTCACATTTATTTTCTGTGAGCTATTGCTCGATCAGGCTGGTTCCACCAGACTACCTTTTTAATTGCCTCAATGAACAATCCCCATGACGCCCACTCGAGGGCAGTAGTTCCCAATAAAGGAGGCAGAACCTAGACATGAGAGGCATTTTAGATTCCAGCAGGCTCCTACTTAGTCTGGCATGATTTTACCTTCCCAAAACTCCCCTACCTTGATATACCCACAATGGAATGAAACTACTGTAGTATACTGTAAAATTCATAAATCTATATTACAGTATTGTTTCATCCTTATTTTAATGCTCACTTTCCCAGAAATGTATGGGTAGGCTGTACTCTACTGTACTCTAGGAGTTTCACTTAGTTTTTTCTTCTTTAGTATATTTTAATTGTAAATCAATGCGAACACCCCCCAGCACTCACTCTCGTAACTTGTCACAGTAGGCTGTGTGGCATCCTGCCAGAATGGGGAGGTCCCTGTTTTGTCCTGATGCCACTATTCATCATCCCAGCGGCCCTGCAGGCCTCCTACCAACTCAGGGTAATCCATCTAGGTGGTCCACTGTATTTAAATGCAGTACCTCAGGCAGTATCTTGAGTTACAAGGGAGCTCCATGTAACCTTCAGGTTTTGAAGTGAAGGTTAAAACATGGTGGGGTTGGTAGATTACATGATCATGATGTACTATTTCCCTGTGTCATGGAGCCGGTTCAGTGAACCTTGCATAAGACCTGTAGTCTTGCGTTAGCTCCCCAGCCTAATGCTTAGGCTTTAGCTCAGCTGGCTAACACTGTATTGTGAAATGCAGCAACCATAGGCTTTGAAACCCAGTCCTGTCTATGATATTCATTTGATTTGGCTGACTGGTTGGAAGTGATCACGTCTGCCCTAACATTTTTGACCACATCTTAAATCCATATTGTATTGAAACACATTTGTACACTTAGAAATCAAATCATTCTCTGGGGTTCCATTTGATATTGTGAGAAGATGGCATGGTCCTTCTAAGGAATGTTAAACTAAACAGAATCACACACACACACACACACACACACACACACACACACACACACACACACACACACACACACACACACACACACACACACACACACACACACACACACACACACACACACACACACACACACACACACACACACACACATGTTGGGGCCTCCTGGGGAAGGGAGAAGGCACAGCCTGGGATAGCAGCCAGTAACACCTGAAACAGATTAGTGCTCCTAATGCTTCGTAATAAATCCCCTCACTCTCCTCTAGCATCTCCACCAAGCATGGAGCCCAAGCACTGGGAGACACACACACATACACACACACTTTTACTAAAGACACACCCTGTCAAGCCCAGTTCTCACATGTGATCCTACCATGATGTGTTGTTAGAGACTACAGTAGTGCGAGCAATGTTATTGATTGTGCACCTTGGATACCTTCCCTATGGTTTCGATATATAATGTCCCTTTAATCTACCTATTATTCACCTAATATGTTTCTCAAGGAAAGGGCTGCATAACACATTCCAATTTGATGCATGCATTACTATCAATAACATGTAGGTGCTCTGGGCTACCTCTTGATTTGTATTCTGCTGTGATGGAAATTCCATATTTGTGTAAAGAACTCACAACCTTTTAGTTCATGGCATTCCCATCTTCATGCTATTCCACCATGTCTGTGTCAATGACTGATTTCAACTGTTTTGCTACACTGCACTTCAAGGTAAATCTCTGTTAAAAGTACACTCAAGAAAAACTAGCCTATTTTATTTATCATAGTGATTAAGGAGTAACATTAAAACAGAAAACTCCAAAATAAGCAAACAAGTAAATCAAATCAATGATTAGAGAATGTCTGTCACGCCCTGACCATAGTTTGCGTTGTATGTTTCTATGTTTTGTTTGGTCAGGGTGTGATCTGAGTGGGCATTCTGTTGTATGTCTAGTTTGACTGTTTCTATGTGTTTGGCCTGATATGTTTCTCAATCAGAGGCAGGTGTTAGTCGTTGTCTCTGATTGGGAACCATATTTAGGTAGCCTGTTTTGTATTGTGGGTTGTGGGTGATTGTTCCTGTTCGTGTGTTCCTGTGTTTATTGTTCACTATTTCGGGACTGTTGCGTCTTCGTTTATTTTTGTCAGTTTATTGTTTTTGTTCTTTAGTGAAAAGTATTCTAATAAATATGAATACTCACCACGCTGCGTATTGGTCCGATATCTCCTACTCCTCCTCAGACGAGGAGGACGAAGAACGTGACAGAATCACCCACCACCAAAGGACCAAGCAGTGTGGTATCGGGCAGCAGCGAGATCTGGACTATATGACAACTTGGGACGAAATAGAAAGGTGGTCGGTCGACCCAGGGAGAGTGCCGGAGCCCGCCTGGGATTCTCTGAAGCAGTGCGAGGAGGGTTACGGGAGAATGGAATTGGCGACACGCACACGGCAGCGCAACAGGCACGAGAGGCAGCCCCAAAAATTTCTTGGGGAGGGGGCACACGGGGAGTGTAGCTAAGTCAGGTAGTAGACCTGAGCCAGCTCCACGTGCTTACCGTGTGTGGCCTATTCCACCTCGCCGCACTGGCTTGGCTACGGGGAGCATTCAGCCAGGTAGGGTTGGGCAGGCTCGGTGCTCGAGACCTGTAGTGCGCCTTCACGGTCCGGTCTATCCGGTTCCACCTCCACGCACCAGCCCTCCGGTGGCAGCCCCCCGCACCAGGCTGTCTCTCCGTCTCCGCACTACAGGTGCTCCCGCCTGCTCAGCGCTGCCAGAGTCTTCCTCCTGTCCAGCGCCGCCTGAGTCTCCCTCCTGTCCAGCGCCGCCTGAGCCGTCCGTCTGTCCAGCGCCGCCTGAGCCGTCCGTCTGTCCAGCGCCACCTGAGCCGTCCGTCTGTCCAGCGCCGCCTGAGCCGTCCGTCTGTCCAGCGCCGCCTGAGCCGTCCGTCTGTCCAGCGCCGCCTGAGCCGTCCGTCTGTCCTGAGCCGCCAGAGCCGCCCGTCTGTCCAACGCCGCCTGAGCCGCCCGTCTGTCCTGAGCCGCCCGTCTGTCCTGAGCCGCCAGAGCCGCCCGCCAGTCCGGAGCCGCCAGTGCCGGCCGCCAGTCCGGAGCCGCCAGAGCCGCCCGCCAGTCCGGAGCCGCCAGAGCCGCCTGCCAGTCAGGAGCCGCCCTTCAGTCCGGAACTGCCCTTCAGTCCGGAGCTGCCCTTCAGTCCGGAGCTGCCCCTCAGTCCTGAGCTGCCCCTCAGTCCTGAGCTGCCCCTCATTCCGGAGCTGCCCCTCAGTCCGGAGCTGCCCCTCAGTCTGGAGCTGCCCCTCAGTCCGGAGGCGCCCCTCAGTCCAGAGGCGCTCCTCAGTCCAGTGGGGCCCTTTATTAGGGTCCCCAGTCCAAGGTCGGCGGCGAGGGTAGCCGCTCCTAAGAGGCCACTGAAGCGGGGAATGACTATGGTGGAGTGGGGTCCACGTCCCGCGCCAGAGCCGCCACCGCGGACAGATGCCCACCCAGACCCTTCCCTATAGGTTTGGGTTTTGCGCCCGGAGTCCGCACCTTGGGGAGGGGGGGGGGGGGGGGGGGATACTGTCACGCCCTGACCATAGTTTGCGTTGTATGTTTCTATGTTTTGTTTGGTTAGGGTGTGATCTGAGTGGGCATTCTATGTTGTATGTCTAGTTTGTCTGTTTCTATGTGTTTGGCCTGATATGGTTCTCAATCAGAGGCAGGTGTTAGTCGTTGTCTCTGATTGGGAACCATATTTAGGTAGCCTGTTTTGTATTGTGGGTTGTGGGTGATTGTTCCTGTGTTTAGTGTTCACTATTTCGGGACTGTTGCATCTTCGTTTATTTTTGTCAGTTTATTGTTTTTGTTCTTTAGTGAAAAGTATTCTAATAAATATGAATACTCACCACGCTGCGAAATTGGTCCGATATCTCCTACTCCTCCTCAGACGAGGAGGACGAAGAACGTGACAATGTCAGATTAACTGACAATTGACACAGACATGGTGTAGTAGCAGTACGATTGGAATGCCGTGAACCAAGAGGTTGGGCGTTCAAGTCCCAGGTGAGGACACGTTGAATAATAACCAATGTGTAAATGCACAATATCAATGTGTGTCAAATATGTCAATTGAAAACATTGTATGTTAAACCACTGTATTTCAAGCCATGGAATATGAGGGTGCAGTGAGATACCGATGGGTTGGATGATACTTTTCTCTTCAATCAGCTTGAAAAAACGTATACTTAAAAACTGGAAATCAACCAATCCTCTCTCGTTAACACAATGGAAATGTCCAATGCTTTATTATCTAAGTGTTGAAAGTGCGTGGTCGATGGAAAGAAACAAAATGGTGCCGTTTGAGGCCATATGGCGGAGAGGATGGGGGTGTGAGCAGGTGGGTCTGGGCAGGGTGATGCGGGCGCTGGAGATGGGGGTGTGAGCAGGTGGGTCTGGGCAGGGTGATGCGGGCGCTGGAGATGGGGGTGTGAGCAGGTGGGTCTGGGCAGGGTGATGCGGGCGCTGGAGATTGGGGTGTGAACAGGTGGGTCTGGGCAGGGTGATGCGGGCGCTGGAGATGGGGGTGTGAGCAGGTGGGTCTGGGCAGGGTGATGCGGGCGCTGGAGATGGGGGTGTGAGCAGGTGGGTCTGGGCAGGGTGATGTGGGCGCTGGAGATGGGGGTGTGAGCAGGTGGGTCTGGGCAGGGTGATGTTGTGGATGGAGATGGGGGTGTGAGCAGGTGGGTCTGGGCAGGGTGATGCGGGCGCTGGAGATGGGGGTGTGAGCAGGTGGGTCTGGGCAGGGTGATGTAGTAGATGGAGATGGGGGTGTGAGCAGGTGGGTCTGGGCCGGGTGATGTAGTAGATGGAGATGGGGGTGTGAGCAGGTGGGTCTGGGCAGGGTGATGTAGTAGATGGAGATGGGGGTGTGAGCAGGTGGGTCTGGGCAGGGTGATGTAGTTGATGGAGATGGGGGTGTGAGCAGGTGGGTCTGGGCAGGGTGATGTAGTAGATGGAGAAGGGGGTGTGAGCAGGTGGGTCTGGGCAGGGTGATGTAGTAGATGGAGATGGGGGTGTGAGCAGGTGGGTCTGGGCAGGGTGATGTAGTAGATGGAGATGGGGGTGTGAGCAGGTGGGTCTGGGCAGGGTGATGTAGTAGATGGAGATGGGGGTGTGAGCAGGTGGGTCTGGGCAGGGTGATGTAGTAGATGGAGATGGGGGTGTGAGCAGGTGGGTCTGGGCAGGGTGATGTAGTTGATGGAGATGGGGGTGTGAGCAGGTGGGTCTGGGCAGGGTGATGTAGTAGATGGAGATGGGGGTGTGAGCAGGTGGGTCTGGGCAGGGTGATGTTGTTGATGGAGATGGGGGTGTGAGCAGGTGGGTCTGGGCAGGGTGATGTAGTAAATGGAGATTGGGGTTTTGAGCAGGTGGGTCTGGGCAGGGTGATGTAGTAGATGGAGATGGGGGTGTGAGCAGGTGGGTCTGGGCAGCGTGATGTAGTAGATGGAGATGGGGGTGTCAGCAGGTGGGTCTGGGCAGGGTGATGTAGTAGATGGAGATGGGGGTGTGAGCAGGTGGGTCTGGGCAGGGTGATGTAGTAGATGGAGATGGGGGTGTGAGCAGGTGGGTCTGGGCAGGGTGATGTAGTAGATGGAGATGGGGGTGTGAGCAGGGTGATGTAGTTGATGGAGATGGGGGTGGGAGCAGGTGGGTCTGGGCAGGGTGATGTAGTTGATGGAGATGGGGGTGGGAGCAGGTGGGTCTGGTCAGGGTGATGTAGTAGATGGAGATGGGGGTGTGAGCAGGTGGGTCTGGGCAGGGTGATGTAGTTGATGGAGATGGGGGTGTGAGCAGGTGGGTCTGGGCAGGGTGATGTAGTAGATGGAGATGGGGGTGTGAGCAGGTGGGTCTGGGCAGGGTGATGTAGTAGATGGAGATGGGGGTGTGAGCAGGTGGGTCTGGGCAGGGTGATGTAGTTGATGGAGATGGGGGTGTGAGCAGGTGGGTCTGGGTAGGGTGATGTAGTAGATGGAGATGGGGGTGTGAGCAGGTGGGTCTGGGCAGGGTGATGTAGTAGATGGAGATGGGGGTGTGAGCAGGTGGGTCTGGGCAGGGTGATGTTGTGGATGGAGATGGGGGGGTGAGCAGGTGGGTCTGGGCAGGGTGATGTAGTAGATGGAGATGGGGGTGTGAGCAGGTGGGTCTGGGCAGGGTGATGTTGTGGATGGAGATGGGGGTGTGAGCAGGTGGGTCTGGGCAGGGTGATGTTGTGGATGGAGTTGGGGGTGTGAGCAGGTGGGTCTGGGCAGGGTGATGTTGTGTATGGAGATGGGGGTGTGAGCAGGTGGGTCTGGTCAGGGTGATGTAGTAGATGGAGATGGGGGTGGGAGCAGGTGGGTCTGGGCAGGGTGATGTATTAGATGGAGATGGGGGTGTGAGCAGGTAGGTCTGGGCAGGGTGATGTAGTTGATGAATATGGGGGTGGGAGCAGGTGGGTCTGGGCAGGGTGATGTAGTAGATGGAGATGGGGGTGTGAGCAGGTGGGTCTGGGCAGGGTGATGTAGTAGATGGAGATGGGGGTGTGAGCAGGTGGGTCTGGGCAGGGTGATGTAGTTGATGGAGATGGGGGTGTGAGCAGGTGGGTCTGGGCAGGGTGATGTAGTTGATGGAGATGGGGGTGTGAGCAGGTGGGTCTGGGCAGGGTGATGTAGTAGATGGAGATGGGGGTGTGAGCAGGTGGGTCTGGGCAGGGTGATGTAGTAGATGGAGATGGGGGTGTGAGCAGGTGGGTCTGGGCAGGGTGATGTAGTTGATGGAGATGGGGGTGTGAGCAGGTGGGTCTGGGCAGGGTGATGTAGTAGATGGAGATGGGGGTGTGAGCAGGTGGGTCTGGGCAGGATGATGTAGTAGATGGAGATGGGGGTGTGAGCAGGGTGATGTAGTTGATGGAGATGGGGGTGGGAGCAGGTGGGTCTGGGCAGGGTGATGTAGTTGATGGAGATGGGGGTGGGAGCAGGTGGGTCTGGTCAGGGTGATGTAGTAGATGGAGATGGGGGTGTGAGCAGGTGGGTCTGGGCAGGGTGATGTAGTTGATGGAGATGGGGGTGTGAGCAGGTGGGTCTGGGCAGGGTGATGTAGTAGATGGAGATGGGGGTGTGAGCAGGTGGGTCTGGTCTGGGTGATGTAGTAGATGGAGATGGGGGTGTGAGCAGGTGGGTCTGGGCAGGGTGATGTAGTTGATGGAGATGGGGGTGTGAGCAGGTGGGTCTGGGCAGGGTGATGTAGTAGATGGAGATGGGGGTGTGAGCAGGTGGGTCTGGGCAGGGTGATGTAGTTGATGGAGATGGGGGTGTGAGCAGGTGGGTCTGGGTAGGGTGAAGTAGTAGATGGAGATGGGGGTGTGAGCAGGTGGGTCTGGGCAGGGTGATGTAGTAGATGGAGATGGGGGTGTGAGCAGGTGGGTCTGGGCAGGGTGATGTTGTGGATGGAGATGGGGGTGTGAGCAGGTGGGTCTGGGCAGGGTGATGTAGTAGATGGAGATGGGGGTGTGAGCAGGTGGGTCTGGGCAGGGTGATGTTGTGGATGGAGATGGGGGTGTGAGCAGGTGGGTCTGGGCAGGGTGATGTTGTGGATGGAGTTGGGGGTGTGAGCAGGTGGGTCTGGGCAGGGTGATGTTGTGGATGGAGATGGGGGTGTGAGCAGGTGGGTCTGGTCAGGGTGATGTAGTAGATGGAGATGGGGGTGGGAGCAGGTGGGTCTGGGCAGGGTGATGTAGTAGATGGAGATGGGGGTGTGAGCAGGTAGGTCTGGGCAGGGTGATGTAGTTGATGAAGATGGGGGTGGGAGCAGGTGGGTCTGGGCAGGGTGATGTAGTAGATGGAGATGGGGGTGTGAGCAGGTGGGTCTGGGCAGGGTGATGTAGTAGATGGAGATGGGGGTGTGAGCAGGTGGGTCTGGGCAGGGTGATGTAGTTGATGGAGATGGGGGTGTGAGCAGGTGGGTCTGGGCAGGGTGATGTAGTTGATGGAGATGGGGGTGAGAGCAGGTGGGTCTGGGCAGGGTGATGTAGTAGATGGAGATGGGGGTGTGAGCAGTGAGCAGGTGGGTCTGGGCAGGGTGATGTAGTAGATGGAGATGGGGGTGTGAGCAGGTGGGTCTGGGCAGGGTGATGTAGTTGATGGAGATGGGGGTGTGAGCAGGTGGGTCTGGGCAGGGTGATGTAGTAGATGGAGATGGGGGTGTGAGCAGGTGGGTCTGGGCAGGATGATGTAGTAGATGGAGATGGGGGTGTGAGCAGGGTGATGTAGTTGATGGAGATGGGGGTGGGAGCAGGTGGGTCTGGGCAGGGTGATGTAGTTGATGGAGATGGGGGTGGGAGCAGGTGGGTCTGGTCAGGGTGATGTAGTAGATGGAGATGGGGGTGTGAGCAGGTGGGTCTGGGCAGGGTGATGTAGTTGATGGAGATGGGGGTGTGAGCAGGTGGGTCTGGGCAGGGTGATGTAGTAGATGGAGATGGGGGTGTGAGCAGGTGGGTCTGGGCAGGGTGATGTAGTTGATGGAGATGGGGGTGTGAGCAGGTGGGTCTGGGTAGGGTGATGTAGTAGATGGAGATGGGGGTGTGAGCAGGTGGGTCTGGGCAGGGTGATGTAGTAGATGGAGATGGGGGTGTGAGCAGGTGGGTCTGGGCAGGGTGATGTTGTGGATGGAGATGGGGGTGTGAGCAGGTGGGTCTGGGCAGGGTGATGTAGTAGATGGAGATGGGGGTGTGAGCAGGTGGGTCTGGGCAGGGTGATGTTGTGGATGGAGATGGGGGTGTGAGCAGGTGGGTCTGGGCAGGGTGATGTTGTGGATGGAGTTGGGGGTGTGAGCAGGTGGGTCTGGGCAGGGTGATGTTGTGTATGGAGATGGGGGTGTGAGCAGGTGGGTCTGGTCAGGGTGATGTAGTAGATGGAGATGGGGGTGGGAGCAGGTGGGTCTGGGCAGGGTGATGTATTAGATGGAGATGGGGGTGTGAGCAGGTAGGTCTGGGCAGGGTGATGTAGTTGATGAAGATGGGGGTGGGAGCAGGTGGGTCTGGGCAGGGTGATGTAGTAGATGGAGATGGGGGTGTGAGCAGGTGGGTCTGGGCAGGGTGATGTAGTAGATGGAGATGGGGGTGTGAGCAGGTGGGTCTGGGCAGGGTGATGTAGTTGATGGAGATGGGGGTGTGAGCAGGTGGGTCTGGGCAGGGTGATGTAGTTGATGGAGATGGGGGTGTGAGCAGGTGGGTCTGGGCAGGGTGATGTAGTAGATGGAGATGGGGGTGTGAGCAGGTGGGTCTGGTCAGGGTGATGTAGTAGATGGAGATGGGGGTGTGAGCAGGTGGGTCTGGGCAGGGTGATGTAGTTGATGGAGATGGGGGTGTGAGCAGGTGGGTCTGGGCAGGGTGATGTAGTAGATGGAGATGGGGGTGTGAGCAGGTGGGTCTGGGCAGGATGATGTAGTAGATGGAGATGGGGGTGTGAGCAGGGTGATGTAGTTGATGGAGATGGGGGTGGGAGCAGGTGGGTCTGGGCAGGGTGATGTAGTTGATGGAGATGGGGGTGGGAGCAGGTGGGTCTGGTCAGGGTGATGTAGTAGATGGAGATGGGGGTGTGAGCAGGTGGGTCTGGGCAGGGTGATGTAGTTGATGGAGATGGGGGTGTGAGCAGGTGGGTCTGGGCAGGGTGATGTAGTAGATGGAGATGGGGGTGTGAGCAGGTGGGTCTGGGCAGGGTGATGTAGTAGATGGAGATGGGGGTGTGAGCAGGTGGGTCTGGGCAGGGTGATGTAGTTGATGGAGATGGGGGTGTGAGCAGGTGGGTCTGGGCAGGGTGATGTAGTAGATGGAGATGGGGGTGTGAGCAGGTGGGTCTGGGCAGGATGATGTAGTAGATGGAGATGGGGGTGTGAGCAGGGTGATGTAGTTGATGGAGATGGGGGTGGGAGCAGGTGGGTCTGGGCAGGGTGATGTAGTTGATGGAGATGGGGGTGGGAGCAGGTGGGTCTGGTCAGGGTGATGTAGTAGATGGAGATGGGGGTGTGAGCAGGTGGGTCTGGGCAGGGTGATGTAGTAGATGGAGATGGGGGTGTGAGCAGGTGGGTCTGGGCAGGGTGATGTTGTTGATGGAGATGGGGGTGTGAGCAGGTGGGTCTGGGCAGGGTGATGTAGTAGATGGAGATGGGGGTGTGAGCAGGTGGGTCTGGGCAGGGTGATGTTGTGGATGGAGATGGGGGTGTGAGCAGGTGGGTCTGGGCAGGGTGATGTAGTAGATGGAGATGGGGGTGTGAGCAGGTGGGTCTGGGCAGGGTGATGTTGTGGATGGAGATGGGGGTGTGAGCAGGTGGGTCTGGGCAGGGTGATGTTGTGGATGGAGTTGGGGGTGTGAGCAGGTGGGTCTGGGCAGGGTGATGTTGTGGATGGAGTTGGGGGTGTGAGCAGGTGGGTCTGGGCAGGGTGATGTTGTGGATGGAGATGGGGGTGTGAGCAGGTGGGTCTGGTCAGGGTGATGTAGTAGATGGAGATGGGGGTGGGAGCAGGTGGGTCTGGGCAGGGTGATGTAGTAGATGGAGATGGGGGTGTGAGCAGGTAGGTCTGGGCAGGGTGATGTAGTTGATGAAGATGGGGGTGGGAGCAGGTGGGTCTGGGCAGGGTGATGTAGTAGATGGAGATGGGGGTGTGAGCAGGTGGGTCTGGGCAGGGTGATGTAGTAGATGGAGATGGGGGTGTGAGCAGGTGGGTCTGGGCAGGGTGATGTAGTTGATGGAGATGGGGGTGTGAGCAGGTGGGTCTGGGCAGGGTGATGTAGTTGATGGAGATGGGGGTGTGAGCAGGTGGGTCTGGGCAGGGTGATGTAGTAGATGGAGATGGGGGTGTGAGCAGGTGGGTCTGGGCAGGGTGATGTAGTAGATGGAGATGGGGGTGTGAGCAGGTGGGTCTGGGCAGGGTGATGTAGTTGATGGAGATGGGGGTGGGAGCAGGTGGGTCTGGGCAGGGTGATGTAGTTGATGGAGATGGGGGTGTGAGCAGGTGGGTCTGGGCAGGGTGATGTTGTGGATGGAGATGGGGGTGTGAGCAGGTGGGTCTGGGCAGGGTGATGTTGTGGATGGAGATGGGGGTGTGAGCAGGTGGGTCTGGGCAGGGTGATGTAGTAGATGGAGATGGGGGTGTGAGCAGGTGGGTCTGGGCAGGGTGATGTAGTAGATGGAGATGGGGGTGTGAGCAGGTGGGTCTGGGCAGGGTGATGTTGTTGATGGAGATGGGGGTGGGAGCAGGTGGGTCTGGGCAGGGTGATGTAGTTGATGGAGATGGGGGTGTGAGCAGGTGGGTCTGGGCAGGGTGATGTAGTAGATGGAGATGGGGGTGTGAGCAGGTGGGTCTGGGCAGGGTGATGTAGTAGATGGAGATGGGGGTGTGAGCAGGTGGGTCTGGGCAGGGTGATGTAGTAGATGGAGATGGGGGTGTGAGCAGGTGGGTCTGGGCAGGGTGATGTAGTAGATGGAGATGGGGGTGTGAGCAGGTGGGTCTGGGCAGGGTGATGTAGTTGATGGAGATGGGGGTGTGAGCAGGTGGGTCTGGGCAGGGTGATGTAGTAGATGGAGATGGGGGTGTGAGCAGGTGGGTCTGGGCAGGGTGATGTAGTAGATGGAGATGGGGGTGTGAGCAGGTGGGTCTGGGCAGGGTGATGTAGTTGATGGAGATGGGGGTGGGAGCAGGTGGGTCTGGGCAGGGTGATGTAGTTGATGGAGATGGGGGTGTGAGCAGGTGGGTCTGGGCAGGGTGATGTTGTGGATGGAGATGGGGGTGTGAGCAGGTGGGTCTGGGCAGGGTGATGTTGTGGATGGAGATGGGGGTGTGAGCAGGTGGGTCTGGGCAGGGTGATGTAGTAGATGGAGATGGGGGTGTGAGCAGGTGGGTCTGGGCAGGGTGATGTAGTAGATGGAGATGGGGGTGTGAGCAGGTGGGTCTGGGCAGGGTGATGTTGTTGATGGAGATGGGGGTGGGAGCAGGTGGGTCTGGGCAGGGTGATGTAGTTGATGGAGATGGGGGTGTGAGCAGGTGGGTCTGGGCAGGGTGATGTAGTAGATGGAGATGGGGGTGTGAGCAGGTGGGTCTGGGCAGGGTGATGTAGTAGATGGAGATGGGGGTGTGAGCAGGTGGGTCTGGGCAGGGTGATGTAGTAGATGGAGATGGGGGTGTGAGCAGGTGGGTCTGGGCAGGGTGATGTAGTAGATGGAGATGGGGGTGTGAGCAGGGTGATGTAGTTGATGGAGATGGGGGTGTGAGCAGGTGGGTCTGGGCAGGGTGATGTTGTGGATGTTTGTATGTGAAAGTTTTGTGATGTATAATTTTTTTGTAATACATTTTTTGTAAGATTATTTATGTATTTAAGTTTTCTTAAGTGGAAGCTAAGTTTGGGCCAAATAAGCATTTTAAGTTCAGGTAACACATTGATTGAAAAAATTAGTAAACAAAGGCTGTGGCACCTGTTACTAAATAATAATTAGTTGAAATAATCCTGTTTCTTTTACAGTCATCATTGAGGAAATGTTTCTAATCTATCGATGTTTATATTTGTGCCACCACGCTGCTGAGATGGCAGAACATAAATAATCATCCATCCATTAAAAAAGTGTGGCGCACCACAGTCATCATGCGCTCATCTCAATTCATGTTATTGCCTCACCCTGGGTGTTTGAGCACAAAGGACACCAGTCCACAAATCTTCATCCAGTCACCATCACCAGCTCCTGTGAGAAACATGGGAAGAATGGCCTTGGATGGTTACCCCATGTTCTGAGATGTGTGTGACTGTGCAGGCGTGTGTGTGTGACTGTGCAGGAAGTGTGTGTGTGACTTTGCTTGTGTTTGTGTGTGTATGTGCACGCAAGTGTGTGTGTGTAACATTTATAATCCATAGCCTGGAGAATGGGTGGGCCACTGGTGGAAATGGGACTCATGAATCTCCTCTCTTCCTGGTGGAGAGGAACTGTTGGGGAAGGAAGGGAGGATGAAGAAGAGTAAATCACAAATGTATAGCAAAGCAAATGATGTATAGCAAAGCATCTCCACTATCTCTGGTGGAGATCCCATGTTCTCCCACATAGCCACATACAGTATTTAACACCTGCACACAGCTCTGACATGCTTATGGTGAGGTAGTTGCATGTATGTTGGGGTTGGTCTCTGCTTGCAGCACATTTTATCAGTTTTATATGTTGCCTTCAGTGTTGATTAATTCGGTTAATACTGTGAGAATGTACACTACTGTTCAAAAGTTTGGGGTCACTTAGAAATGTCCTTGTTTTTGAAAGAAAAGCAAATTTTTTGTACAGTAAAATAGCATCAAATTGATCAGAAATACAGTGTAGACATTGTTTACGTTGTAAATGACTATCGTAGCTGGAAACGGCTGATTTTTTTTAATGGAATATCTACATAGACATACAGAGGCCCATTTTCAGCAACCATCACTCCTGTGTTCCAATGGCACGTTGTGTTAGCTAATCCAAGTTTATCATTTTACAAGGCTAATTGATCATTAGAAAACCCTTCTGCAATTATGTTAGCACAGCTGAAAACTGTTGTTCTGATTAAAGAAGCAATAAAACTGGGCTTCTTTAGACTAGTTGAGTATATGGAGAATCAGCATTTGTGGGTTCAATTACAGGCTCAAAATGGCTGGAAACAAAGACCTTTCTTCTGAAACCCGTCAGTCTATTCTTGATATGAGAAATGAAGGCTGGGGGATGGGACACAAATGTATGAATTCAGCAGTATAATAAGAGTCTGGTAGCAGCAGTTGTGATGTTTTTGCAGTATGAATGTGTGTGTGTGTGTGTGTGTATGTCTGTGGGGGTGTGTGCATGTGTGCTAAGATGTGGAGAATCAGATCAGGTGGTCAGTCCAGTTCAAGTGTTCAGCAGTCTGATGACTTGTAAGTAGAAACTGTCTCTGAGCCTGTTAGTATCAGACCTCATGCTCCGATACCGTCTGCCCGACAGTAAGGGAGAGAACAGCTCGTGGCTGGGGTGTGTGGGGTCCTTGAAGATGCTCAGGCACCGTTTCAAGTAAATGTCTTGGATTGGTGGGAGCACGGTCCCAGTGATGTACTGGGCTGTCCTCACCACCCGCTGGAGGGGCTTGTGGTCGTGAACGGAGCAAACTTAAAACTTGTGACTCTCTCTATTGCAGTCCTGTTGATGTGGATCAGGGCATGTTCCCTCCTCTGCTTCCTGAAGTCAACAATCAACTTCTTTGTTTTACTGACATTGAGGGAGAGGTTGTTGTCATGACACCACAATGCCTGTTCACTTACCTCCTCCCTATAAAATGAATCATTGTTGTTGGTTGTCAGGTCTACAACCGTGGTATCGACAGCAAACTTGATGATGGAGTTGGTGTCGTGCAAAGCCATGCAGTCGTGGGTGAACAGGGAGCACAGCAGAGGTCTGAGGACACCCCTGGGGGGGCCCTGTGTTAAGAGTCAGTGTGGAGGAGCTGTTGCCAATCCAGGATGTAGTTGCAGAGGGTGGTGTCCAGACCTAGTGCTCTGTGCTTGGTGTCGAGCTTGGAGGTAACAATAGTGTTGAATGCTGAACTATAGACAATGGACAGCATTCTCACATAGTTGTTCCTCTTGTCCAGATGTGTTAGGGCCATGTGAATAGTGATGGAAATGCATCTTCCCGTGGATCTGTTGGAGTGGTAAGCAAATTGGAGTGGCTCCAGTGTGCCTGGCCTGCTGGCCTTGATGTGGGCCATGACCAGCCTCTCAAAGCACTTCATGATGTTAAGTAATGTTAAGCCTTTCCAACATGAAGCTATGCAGTTAGCCTTGATAATAACAACAGGAGGATGACAGAAAGGAGACAATATGAAGTCCATGAAAGAGGGAGGTGGTGGTGAATAAAAACAGTGTGGGTGTGAGAGGTGGGTGTGAGAGGTGGCTGAGCCGGCGATGTGCCCCCCCCTGACATTCCTCCCCAGCTCCATTCAGAGCAGCACAATGGTTGACACCTGTGTCCTTTCAGTCCTGACACTATTGTTGTTTACATCACTCACTGGGAGAAAGAGGGGCCAGAGGTGCTGTGGAGCAGGTCAACCCTTGTCCCCTTGTCTCTCACCCAAAAACAGGTCCCTTCCTTTCTCTCCAGCTCCCCCTCTAATTATGGTGAGCTTGCCCCAAACACATGAGCGGATGTAGTGAGAAGGGAGGGAGGAGAGAGATAGTTGTTTTGGCCCGGTTAATTCTATCTTTCCCATTTGAATTATTCTCTATCAGCTCCATTAAGAGTGAGGGTTTAAGTTGAGGTCAAAGAAACTCCTGATTGGGGGGGACTGAAATGACAGACAAGGAAAGGTGGCGGAAGTCAATTTTGTATATATAATTTTTTTCCTCATTCTCTTCTTAATTCCCATCCTGCACGTGTTAATTTTTTACACTTCACTTTGTGTGAAAAATAGATTGAAAGATTTTTTATGACTGGCCTCCTAATTAAAATGGTGTGGTTGGATGTCATATGCTCCAGTTTCATCGACTTCGGAATGTCTTCAGGCACCCTAACAAAGGAATCGTTTCAAATGACATGTGTCATTTCAAAATGTTTTGGTCCTAAATTGGAGCTTCTGTGAACAGTCATGTTGGTGTACTCTCGACTCTCGTTGGTTGTTTCTCCCTCTCTAACTGATCTGGCTGCTGTTGGGGGGTGTGGAGGGAGGGGGGGGGGGGGGGGTGTAGGGGGCATGGGTGGTTGGATGGGGGTCAGATGAATTCTTATTTTTCTTTTTTTCATAAGAGGAGAGAAAGACCAATTAACAAAGGATAAGAAGTGAACCGTAAACACCCTCTACAAGACCCAACAAACTTACAAGAACAAAAGCTGTCTTTCTCTCTCTCGCTCTTTCTGTCAATCCCTCTCTCCCTTCCTCTCTCTCTCGGTCACTCTCTCTCCCTCGCTCTCTCTGTCCCACTCTCTCTCTCTCATCCACTTTCCCTACAAAAGGAAGGCTCAGAGCTTACAAAGTGCCAATTAACACTGAATGTTTGCCCCTCGCACCTCCCTCTCTGAGCCGCTGACAGCTATGGTGTTTGGGTTAATACCAAAGGTCTGCAAAAAAATTATTATTCTCCTCCTTGCCCCATACCCCCTCTCCCTCCCTCTCCTATCCCTTTATTTTGTTTCCAAAGGGGTGCTTTTACAGTTCAATGCACGTTCAAAGGGTGATATAAAATGACTTTCCAAAGAATTTAATTTGGGGAGAGAAAAGGGGCTGCTTTGCGCTGGGGCAGGGATAGGATGGGGTGAGAGGAGAGGAGAGAAACAACCAGGAGAAGGGAAAAAAACGTTTACAGAAAAGGGACTCTTCCTCTGGCCGCCGTCTGCCTGTGTTGCTGCATGAATTATTATTAATGTACCATTTTAGAAGCACAGACAGCCGGCTTTCTCAACCTGCTGTAAACACACAAACAGGTATTAATTAATAATGGAGTCATGAATTTAGACTCTGCTTCCGAGTTTACAAGCGTCATACATTTTTGTTCAAGCATGTTTATAGGCTTATTGGTCCAAGAAATACAGATCTCTCTTTCTCTCTCTCCGTCAAACACATTGCATGCAAAACAACACAAACAAGAGGCCAATTTACACACAGTGGTCAACACAAAGACTACAGTAAACCCATTAACACAGTCCCAATCCCACAATCACCACCACACACCTTCTTCCCTGGTGGAACCTGGGGTCATTTCTGAGATGAAGATGGAGGTTTGGGATGGCCGTAGCGCAATTGTATTTCTCCCCTCCACACAGCCATAAATCAGCCACTTGAATAAAAGTGGCGAATGAGGAGGGGTGAGAGGGGTTAAACCCTGGGAGAAATGGAGACTCCCACACTAAGAAGAGAGAGGCACTTCCTGATCTCTCCACTTGCTCCAACCCCCACCTCTGCACTGGCCTGCTTGTCTCAACACAATTTATAGCTGCTGGGGACATACATTCTTTTCCCCCTCAGAAAAGACACCTCCTGTCTTTGACATACTTAGTTATGGAATATGGATGCATGACATGGATGGTCATAGATGTTACAGTATCTTTACCCTGGAAAGTAAAATAGTATACCCTTAGCATACAGTACAAAAAAATGTACGTTTATTTAAAGATGAAGGAGGAATTCCTACCATCCTGACATTGTGTCCATTCTGTGGAAAAATGATGAGATTGTAAATCAAATCAAATCAAATTGTTTTTGTCACATGCTTTGTAAAAAACAGGTTAAGACTAACAGTGAAATGCGTACCTAAGGGTCCTTCCAAACAATGCAAAGAGAAATATAAATCATAGACAAATAATAACACAAGGAATAAATACACAATTAGTGATGATAACTTGGCTATATACATGGGGTACCAGTCCACAGTGTATGTGCACGGGTACGAGGTAATTGAGGTAGATACAGTTGAAGTCGGAAGTTTACATACACCTTAGCCAAATACATTTAAACTCAGTTTTTCAAAACTCCTGACATTTAATCCTAGTAAAAATTCCCTGTCTTAGGTAAATTAGGCCTCCATTTTTTTTAAGAATGTGAAATGTCAGAATAATAGTAGAGAGAATGATTTATTTCAGCTTTTATTACTTTCATCACATTCCCAGTGGGTCAGAAGTTTACATACACCCAATTAGTGTTTGGTAGCATTGCCTTTAAATTGTTTAACTTGGGTCAAACGTTTCGGGTAGCCTTCCACAAGCTTCCCGCAATAAATTGGGTGAATTTTGTCCCATTCCTCCTGACAGAGCTGGTGTAACTGAGTCAGGTTTGTAGGCCTCCTTGCTCACACACGCTTTTTCAGTTCTGCCCACAAATTGTCTATGGGATTGAGATCAGGGCTTTGTGATGGCCACTCCAAAACCTTGACTTTGTTGTCCTTAAGCCATTTTGCCACAACTTTGGAAGTCTGCTTGGGGTCATTGTCCACTTGGAAGACCCATTTGCGACCAAGCTTTAACTTTCTGACTGATGTGTTGAGATGTTGCTTCAATATATCCACATCATTTTCCTCCCTCATGATGCCATCTATTTTGTGAAGTGCACCAGTCCCTTCTGCAGCAAAGCACCCCCACAACATGATGCTGCCACCCTGTGCTTCACGGTTGCGATGGTGTTCTTTGGCTTGCAAGCGTCCCCCTTTTCCTCCAAACAAAATGATGGTCATTATGGCCAAACAGTTCTATTTTTGTTTCATCAGACCAGAGGACATTTCTCCATGTGCAGTTGCAAACCGGAGTCTGGCTTTTTTATGGCGGTTTTGGAGCAGTGGCTTCTTCCTTGCTGAGCGGCCTTTCAGGGTATGTCGATATAGGACTCGTTTTACTGTGGATATAGATACTTTTGTACCTGTTTCCTCCAGCATCTTCACAAGGTCCTTTGCTGTTGTTCTGGGATTGATTTGCACTTTTCGCACCGAAGTACGTTCATCTCTAGGAGACAGAACGCGTCTCCTTCCTGAGTGGTATGACGGCTGCGTGGTCCCATGGTGTTTATACTTGCGTACTGTTGTTTGTACAGATGAACATGGTACCTTCAGGCATTTGGAAATTGCTCCCAAGGATGAACCAGACTTGTGGAGGTCTACCTTTTGTTTTCTGAGGTCTTGGCTGATTTCTTTTGATTTTCCCATGATGTCAAGCAAAGAGGCACTGCGTTTGAAGGTAGGCCTTGAAATACATCCACAGGTACACCTCCAATTGACTCAAATGATGTCAATTAGCCTATCAGAAGCTTCTAAAGCCATGACATAATTTTCTGGAATTTTCCAAGTTGTTTAAATGCAAAGTCAACTTAGTGTATGTAAACTTCTGACCCACTGGAAATGTGATACAGTGAATTATAAGTGAAATAATCTGTCTGCAAACAATTGTTGGAAAAATTACTTGTGTCATGCACAAAGTAGATGTCCTAACCAACTTGCCAAAACTATAGTTTGCTTACAAGACATTTGTGAAGTGGTTGAAAATGAGTTTTAATGACTTCAACCTAAGTGTATGTAAACTTCTGACTTCAACTGTATGTACAAATAGGTAGGGATATAGTGACTAGGCAAAAGGAAACATTATACATAGTAGCAGCTGACCAAACCGAAATAGAGACATAAAAAGCTCTCTACAGTCAGGGCGTGATTTGGGTGGGCATTCTATGTTCATTTTCTATGTTTTGTATTTCTTTGTGTTTGGCCGGGTGTGGTTCTCAATCAGAGGCAGCTATCTATCGTTGTCTCTGATTGAGAATCATGCTTAGGTAGCTTTTTCCCACCTGAGTTTTGTGGGTAGTTGTTTTATGTTTTGTGTCTGCACCAGACAGAACTGTTTCGTGTTCTTCCATTTTGTTATTTTGTCTCAGTGTTCAGTTTAAATAAATAATCATGAACACTTACCACGCTGCGCTTTGGTCCGATCCTTCTTCATCCGACGACCGTTACAGCAGCAGCGTATGTGATAAGTGAAAAAGGTCAATGCAGATAGTCCGGGTAGCTATTTAGCAGTCTTCTGGCTTGGGGATATAATTTGTTCAGGGTCCGGTTGGTTCCAGACTCGGTGCATCATTGACTGAAGTCTTTGACAATTTTAGGGCCTTCCTATGAAACGCCTGGTATAGAGGTCCTGGATGGCAGGGAGCTCGGCCCTAGTGATGTACCGGGCCGTACACACTACACTCTGTAGCGCCTTGCGGTTGGAAGCCAAGCAGTTGCCATACTAACGGGTGATGCAGCCAGTCAAGATGTTTTCAATGTTGCAGCTGTACAACCTTTTGAGGACCTTAGGGCCCATTCCCAAATCTTTTCAGCATCTTGGGGGGGTAGAGGTATTGTCGTGCCCTCTTCACGACTGTGTTGATCGTGTGGACCATGATAATTCCTTAGTGATGTCGAAACCGAGGAACTTGAAGCTCTCAACCTGCTCCACTACAGCCCTGTCGATGTGGATGGATAGAGAACCAGTCTGGGTTCCCTTTATTTACCTTTAAATAAGAGGTGGAGGGGAGACGTGACATGATTCTGCTGGTTCCATCACACAAGTCTGGGCTCAGGCTACATCCTGTCCCAATGGTCTCAATGCTCTACACACTCACTGGAATGAGGGATCAAGCATGGAGGGAGGTGTGACTCTGTACAAACTCCATTTTAGGCCATGAACTCAGACTGCAAAACAGAATTAAGGACCCAATGGGTGCTAGAGGATGTATACTGTATAGGCCTATACCAGAATGAAAAACTAAACACAATATCTGATTTCAAGGTATAGCCAAGCATTCCACATCTAAAGATGTATTGGGCAACAGGTGCTTCTCTTCCCATTGTGTTGCTATGCACTCAAGGAGCACTCAGGCTCTTTGCTGTAACATCTGAATCACAGAAACTATCATTTGTGCTCGGGCCAAGTAAAAAGTGCACCACAAGGTCAGTGATGTGGCTCTGGGGGTCGTGAGAAAGTAAGGAGGTGCACGTGCCTGGAATAAGATGAATGACTCTCTCTCTCTCTATCTCTCTCTCTATGCGAGTAGGGTAGGGTGATGTGGTCAGTGCGTGTATGGCACCAGAGTAACCCAGATCTGGCCCATTTTAAGGGATACTCAGCAGCAACAGGATCCCTGAGCTGTAACTCACCGGTGGTGTGGAGGTAGGGGTGAAATGGAGGTCAGCCAGAGAAGGCTTGCCCTGTCTCTGTCCAGGAGGACGGGGGATCCAGGGAGGGTATATCAGAATACCTGATTGCTTCGAATAACCTCCTCTCTTTCTCTACTTCTCCTCCCTCTTTCTCCTCATCCCTCCTCCTCTCTCCATTCCAGGGTTATCGTAAAAAATCTTCCCATGAGAGACAGGTTCAACCGTAGGCCTACATATAGCTAGAGGTTGTAGGCAGCTACTGGAAGATAGCATTAGACAATCAGAACCAGTCATATTGAATCAAGGTGGAAGACAAAGGGATAGATTAAAGCCTGTCAGTTTGGTTGAGTTTGGATGTACTGTACCATTGGTAATATCAAAGGCCAGAAAATTCACAAATCAATGTGATGTGATGTGCAACCTGTAGATTCTGGATTTTGACAGCCATTTCCTCACTGCAAGGGCTATGGAAAATCGTCATAAAGTGTGTCGTGTCTTTGGCTATGTCGGATTAAGTGATATGACATGCTATTCTATAAAATAATTTCTCTGTAATTAATATTACCTGATTAAGCTAATCAGGTAAATAAATAACTAGAAAGTTGGGGCACCACGAAATAATATTTATAGAGCTGTTATATTCCGAATAAACTCTTAAAGACCTGGTAATCTTTTACATCAATAGCAGTGAATGTTTAATCGTCACCTTGTTTAGTCTCATCTGAAAGTGGTAAATTCTTGGTTATCTTCACGAACGCTGGCTAACAAGTTGAATCAGCAATACAAAATTTGGTTTAATTATTTACTTACTAAATACCTAACTAATCACACAAAATGACATATACACAGAATGAATCATACATTGATGGACCTGGTGAACGAAGCCGATATAGCGGCTGGTTACACAAAGAAAAGGGGGGATTTGAGTGAAAGAGCGGAAAGACTGAGTAACAAAGGGAGAAGCTATGCTATCGTAAATACAGAATCTTATGCATTCTAAATTACCGCCCATTTGAAAAAGGAGAATGCAATAAATATTTACTCTGAGCTGCGCTTCGGTAGATTGGTCGTCGATGGAAGGCCAGTTTGTCCAGCATGGATATCTGGTGGTAGAATAGATACTTGGTAGTACCGTCGTCGTGTGGTAGAACAGATACCGTGTTCGTCCTTTCCTAGCCCACGTCTACAGTTGCTGCGCTAACGCGACGGCTAGGAGGTATCACTTCTTTAGTGAATAAGAGTTCAAAGTTCATACCAAGTTGCCATACTTTAAGCTCATGCTATATTCTGGCCGGTATAGTCGAAATTCATCCTTCCGGGGTGTAGGTTATCACCTTCACATTGAAATTTGATGCAAATTTTGTTAGGTTCTCTAAGGTTGGCTTAGTTCTGTAGGTGGTCTTTGTCCTTTCAACGTGGGGACCTCAAGTCCACACGTCCTTGGAACGGCTTATTATCTGAGCCCTTTTAACTTCTCTAGGGTAGGGGGCAGCATTCGGAATTTTGGATGAAAAGCATGCCCAAATTAAACTGCCTGCTTCTCGGGCCCAGAAGATATGATATGCATATAACTGGTAGATTTGGATAGAAAACACTCTAAAGTTTCCAAAACTGTTAAAATAGTGTCTGAGTATAACAGAACTGCTTTGGCAAGCGAAAACCTGAGAAAAATCCATTCGGGAAGTAGATTTCTTTAGGTTTTGTAGTTTTCTCTTCAATGCCATTGCAGTATCCATTGACTTAGGACTCAAATTGCAGTTCCTATGCCTTCCACTAGATCTCAACAGTCTTTAGAAATTGTTTCAGGCTTGTATTCTGAAAAATGAGGGAGTAAGAGCAGTCTGAATGAGTGGACCCTGCCGTGTCACAGAGCTTTTTCATGCGTATGACCGAGAGAGTGCCTTTCATGTTTACCTTTTATATTGATGACGTTATTGTCTGGTTGAAATATTATCAATTATTTAGGCTAATAACAACCTGAGGATTGGATATAAACATCGTTTGACATGTTTCTATGAACTTTACGGATACAATTGGGATTTTTTGTCTGCCTGTTGTGACTGCGTTTGAGCAAGTGGATTACTGTAGAAAACGTGCGAACAAAACTGAGGTTTTTGGATATAAAGAGACTTTATCGAACAAAAGGAACATTTATTGAGTAAATTAATGTCTTCTGAGTGCAACCATATGAAGATCATCAAAGGTAAGGGATTCATTTTATCTCTATTTCTGACTTGTGTAACTCTTCTTCTTGGCTGGTTACTGTTTGTAATGATTTGTCTGCTGGGCTATGTTCTCAAATAATCGTAAGGTATGCTTTCGCCGTAAAGCATTTTAAAAATCTGACACCGTGGTTGGATTCACAAGAAGTTAATCTTTAAACCTATGTAAAATATGTTTTGTTTTCTGAATTTTTATAATGAGTATTTCTGTATTTGAATTTGGCGCCCTGCAGTTTCACTGGCTGTTGAAGAGGTGGGACGCTAACGTCTCACGTACCCTAGAGAGGTTAACGTAGGGCTGTCGCCCTAACGTCCTCGGAACAGAAAGTTACTTTTTCGTCAAGGGGTTTATATAGTGGTGAAAGAAGGGCGTGTTTCATAATTTACAACCCATGTCTGTTCACTTGGGCGGGGCCTCTGAGTGAGCAGAGTACTGTTCTTCTGACAAACCGTTCTCTCATTAACCTGTTTGGGCTGCAGGGGCAGTATTGAGTAGCCGGATAAAAGGTGCCCATTTCAAACGGCCTCGTACTCAATTCTTGCTCGTACAATATGCATATTATTATTACTATTGGATAGAAAACACTCTCTAGTTTCTAAAACCGTTTGAATTATATCTGTGAGTAAAACAGAACTCATTTTGCAGCAAACTTCCTGACAGGAAGTGGAAAATCTGAAATCGATGCTCTGTTCTAGGGCCTGCCTATAAATGTCCTTGATATTTATTAGAATACATGCACTTCATACGTCTTCCACTAGATGTCGACAGGCAGTGAGAGAAGAAATGGAGTGTATAACTTGATCTGGGGTCGAATAAAAGCTCTCGGCATGACGTGTCACCAGTTTCCTGTTTTCTGGAGAGCGCGTGAAGGGACCTGGTTTTGCCTTCTGATAAGCTGTCGTTATAGACGACTAATATCTCCGGCTTTGATTTTATTTGATACATGTGACAATATCATCGTAAAGTATGTTTTTTCAATATAGTTTTATTAGATTATTGAAATTTTTTCGGGACGTTAGGCGTGTTGCGTTGTGTGCCTTTGTTCAGGAAGGAGAGCTTCGCGCCACTTTGCTAGCTTTCCGTGCTAATTGACTGGAGAAGAGGACATTCTAAATCCAAACAACGATTGTTCCCGACAAAGGACCCCTTGTACAACATTCTGATGAAAGATCATCAAAAGTAGGACCCATTTTATGATGCTATTTCATATATCTGTCGAACATGTGAAATAGTCGTTTGCGCCCAGAGGTACTCTCTCGCTATACCTAAGCTGGATGTCGTAATGAAGTTATTTTTAGAATTCTAACACGGCGATTGCATTAAGAACTAGTGTATCTATCATTTCCTATACAACATGTATTTTTTAGTAACGTTTATGTATAGTTATTTGGTCAGAATAGTTGAGTGCCATAAAAATATCCGCACATTCTGGGAAAAAGATGCTACGTTAGCACAATGTATAACCACTGATTTCAGCTCTAAATATGCACATTTTCGAACAAAACATAAGTGTATGTATAACCTGATGTTATAGGACTGTCATCTGATGAAGCTTATCAAGGTTAGTCAAAAATTATATACCTTTTGCTGGTTTATTCGCTATCGCTAACGTGCCTATTGCTATCGCTAACGTGCCTTGATGAATGAATGCGGTAGTGTGGTAGGCTATTGTAGTAAGCTAATATAATGCTATATTGTGTTTTCGCTGTAAAACACTTAAAAAATCGGAAATTTTGGCTGGATTCACAAGATGTTTGTCTTTAATTTGCTATACACCATCGATTTTTCAGAAATGTTTTATGATGAGTATTTAGGTATTTGACGTTGGTGTCTGTAATTACTCTGGCTGCTTCGGTCCTATTTGTGATGGTAGCTGTGATGGTAGCTGCAATGTAAAACTGATTTATACCTCAAATATGCAAATTTTTCGAACAAAACATAGATTTATTGTATAACATGTTATAAGACTGTCATCTGATGAAGTTGTTTCTTGGTTAGTTTGGTTGGTTCTTGGTTAGTTAGGTTGGCTTTGTGCATGCTACCTGTGCTGTGAAAAATGTCTGTCCTTTTTTGTATTTGGTGGTGAGCTAACATAAATATACGTGCTGTTTTCGCTGTAAAACATTTTAAAAATCGGACATGTTGACTGGATTCACAAGATGTTTATCTTTCATATGCTGTATTGGACTTGTTAATGTGTGAAAGTTAAATATTTCAAAAAAATATATTTTGAATTTCGCGCCCTGCACTTGAAGTGGCTGTTGTCATATTGTGCCCGGCTTCGGGCTTGCAGCCCAAAGAAGTTAACCTCTTGACGCTAGGGATCAGATTTTTATTTAATTTTTTAAAATAACGTTCCCAAGGTAAACTGACTATTTCTCAGGTCCAGATCGTAGAATATGCATATAATGTACAGATTAGGATAGAAAACACTCCAAAGTTTCCAAAACTGTCAAAATATTGTCTGTGAGTATAACAAAACTGATTCTGCAGGCGAAAACCTGAGAAAATCTAACCCGGAAGTGATATATATATTTTTTAATCTGTGTTTCCTGGCCTGTCTTTCTTCCATTTAAAGGGCTATCAACCAGATTCCTTTTCCAATGGCTTCCTCAGGCTGTGACCAGGCTTTAGACATAGTTTCAGGCTTTTATTTTGAAAAATGAGCTAGATTTTTCAAAAGTAGTCAGGTGTCCTCTGAATAGTTCCTGCGCGCGAGAGGGGAGTTCTCATTTTCTTTTTCTCTCTTATTGAATAGGTTACGGTCCGGTTGAAATATTATCGATTATGTTTGTTAAAAACAACCTGAGGATTGATTCTAAAAAACATTTGACATGTTTCTACGACCATTACGGATACTTTTTGGGATGTTCGAACGGAACGAGGCTTTGGTTTTCTGAACATAATGCGCAACCCAAACGGCATTTATTTCTTATAAAAGTAATATTTATCGAACAAAAAGAACATTTGTTGTGTAACTGAGAGTCTCGTGAGTGCAAACATCCGAAGATTATCAAAGGTAAGCGATTCATTTTATTGCTTTTCTGACTTTCGTGACCAAGCTAACCAAGCTAATATAAGGCTAACTGTTCTAGCATTGATTGATACACTCACAAAAGCTTAGATTGCTTTCGTTGCAAAGCATATTGTCACGTTCCTTTCCTGTTTTCCCTTGTTTTTGTATTTATTTAGTATGGTCAGGGCGTGAGTTGGGTGGGTTGTCGATGTGTGATTTTTGTGTTGGGATTTTGTGTGTTCGGCCTGGTATGATTCTCAATCAGAGGCAGCTGTCAATCGTTGTCCCTGATTGAGAATCATACTTAGGCAGCCGGGGTTTCACGTGTGTTTTGTGGGTGTTTGTTCTTGTGTCAGTGTTTCGCCACACGGGACTGTCACGGTAGTTATTTTGTATCGCATATTGTTTTTGTTATATATTAAATCACTATGGAAACTAACCACTCTGCGTATTGGTCCGATCCTTCTCACCTCTCCTCGTCCGAGGAGGAGGAAGAAAATGACTATCGTTACACATATTATCAAGATCTGACACGATAGCTGGATTAACAACAAGCTAAGCTGTGTTTTGGTATATTTCACTTGTAATTGCATGATTATAAATATTTGTAGTAATATTTTTGAATCTGATACGTCTGGGAATTTTCTTCTGCCTTTCAGCACCGGAACGAGGCTGTAGTTTTCTGAACATAACGCGCAACCCAAATGGCGTTTTTTTGTTATAAAAGTAATATTTATCGAATAAAAATAACATTTATTGTGTAACTGGGAGTCTCGTGAGTGCAAACATCCAAAGATGTTTTCTTTTCACAAATAGTTTCATATTTAAACATTTAAATTGCACAACAATTCCATGTGAATCTGATAACTAGAATGTGTAGATTTTCCAAGATACAGTTTGTCGTCCTATAATCAGTAATAATGTCTCAGACGCCAACTGATCTGGCATGATATTCATTAAGTACCATCGCATATTTTCAACTGGTTGGATTACCGAAATATGGTTCCTTTCCCCCCACCTTTTGATGTTCCCAGACTCTCTATGTTTAACAAAGGCTTTTCAAGAGTCCTTCTGTAGAGTCAAGAGAGAGGAGAGGGAGAAAAGTATTTATGGGTGGGTCATAAACCTCACCCACAGGCCAACATCATGACAAGTGCAAATGACTAGAAAAGGCAAAATATTGTAACCCGATTTGTCCGGCCTTTGAGATTGTAAAATGTGATGATTTCTCACAAGTTCTCCAGTAAGAGTGGAGAAGTGGAGCGTTGTGTAATTGTGTGATTGCTGAGTCTGGGATAATTGGCTATTGTGAAGAGCTGTCTGAGGAAGATGCCATGTCACCTCGCAACCCGGCCTAGAGAGCAGGGAAATAGAAGTGATTACATCTGATATTGAATATCTGCGAGCGATTGCCTCAGAAGACAAGTTTCAAAAGGTAGGGAAATAAAGAATGAAACAACTGTAATTTGAACAGGATTTACGAATCCCTGAATCGAATTTTGGGAATCTCTTTCACATCTTGTTCTACTCCCTCAAGAGCGTTGCTCATAACATGCACTCACACATACATAAACAAGCAGGCACACAGTTACACATGCATACATATACACACACAAAATCTTTCAACTCTGTTAAGTAGAGAGGAGAAAAGTACAGGCAAACCATATATTTAAGTTGTATTAGCGACAATTCTATGGCTGTGCAACTCCTTGTTTCCTTGTCTTCTATGTGCATTCACAAGCCACCCAATAAATGATTCACTGTCAATCTTGAGCCTGCACAGACAGATCTGCATGAGGGGAACATGAGCCCAGATGAGCAGCGGTGGTCCATGGGATTTTACAGACTTCAGAGGAGAGAGGGAGAACAATGGCTCTATATTGTCACCCCCTTTTCATTTGGTGTTTTTTTATCTGTCTGCGGTGTAATGGTTCACAATATCTTTATAGATTTTGAACCTTTGATAATTGTCGACACATACTGACAGCAATAATAAAAAATAAAAAGTATATTACAATGTAACAACCCCCATAGCAATCTCCCTCTCCCTCTGCCTGCCTCACCCATCCCCCTTCCCCGTCTCTCCCTCCTGCGACCAATCTTGCACCTCCCCGAGCACACAACAGACGCTTCGTGTGTGAAGAAGGTCAGTAGTTCAGGGCCGGCTCCATCCCTCCCTCCATCCCTCCCTCTACTGTGAAGAGGCCTGCGGGTTTATAATTATCTGGCCGTTGGCATTCAGCGCAGGTTCAAGTGTAGTGCAAGCGCTGGCACTGGCGAGGGGGATGCGCTTGGCTAAACACTTAGTGATTAGTTGTCCCTAATTGTCAGCCCGTTTTTTCCTTTTTACCAATCCTCTCCCCCAATTTGAAGATTCACACAAACCCAGGAGCCGAGGTGTATTGTCCATCCATGCTCTCTGCCCTGCTTTTTGTGTTTCGTTATGTTAGTTAACTTCTTGCGAATATAGGGGGTGCTGTTTCGACTTAGCATAAATCAGTCTTCAGATTAAACGGCTTCCTACTCAATTCTTGCTCGTACAATATGCATATTATTATTATTATTGGATAGAAAACACTCTCTAGTTTCTATAGCCGTTGGAATTTTGTCTCTGAGTGAAACAGAACTCCTTCTACAGCACTTTTCATGACAGGGAGTGAGATTTCAGAAATCTTGGCCCCTGTTCCCAGGTCGGTTGTAAAGTCCCTGTAAATGCTATGGAGAAACAAACACTGCCTACGTCTTCCTCTGGATGTCAGTACGTGGTGACGCTTTGAATGGAGTCGATTGCGCAATCAGGGCCTCTATAAAACACCAAAGACCGGAAGTAGCTTTCTTTTCCTGCCTGCGCCTGACGCACGATGGACATCGGACTTGCCTCCTTCCAAGCTGTTGTTTAGCCAGTAATATTTCTCCGGTCATGTTTTTACTCGTTATAGGTGTTAAAAACATCATAAGGTAGTTAATTTGAACCGTTTTATAGCAATTTATATCCGTTTAGGGCGATTTTATGGCATTTCTGTGTGATGCACTTTGAGGAGCTGGGCACTTTTCGAGTGCATGGTGAACGTAATTGGCCATTTCGACGGGACAAGAGGACATCTTTCGACCAAAAGACGATTAGACCGGAGAAAGGATTCATTGCCCAAGATTCTGATGGAAGAACAGCTCATAGTAAGAACTATTTATGATGATAAATCGTGTTTCTGTCGAAAAATGTTAAACGCTTATGCCGCCATTTTGTTTGGTGTAGCTTCGCTTGGCGCAACCTGTATTGAAAAGTAAGGATAATTTAAAAAATGTAATTCAGCGATTGCATTAAGAATTAAATTGTCTATCAATCGCTGTCCACCCTGTATTTTTTAGTCAAGTTTATGAGTATTTATGTATAAGACTAGATCACTGTCTAATATGGCGCCCGACATTTTCTGACCAGCTTGGCTACTTTTCTTATTGTCTAACCATGATTTTGGTGGCTAAATATGCACATTTTCGAACAAACTCTATATGTATGTTGTAATATGATGTTACAGGAGTGTCATCTGAAGAATTCTGAGAAGGTTAGTGAAAAAATTAATACATTTTGGTGGTGATAATGCTATCGCTCTTTTTGCCGTGAATCAATGCTGGGGTAATGTTTGCACATGTGCTATGGTAATATAACGATTTATTGTGTTTTCGCTGTAAGACACTTAGAAAATCTGAAATATTGTCTGGATTCACAGGATCTGTGTCTTTCAATTAGTGTACGCTGTGTATTTTTAAGAAATGTTTTATGATTAGTAATTAGGTAATACACGTTGCTCTCTGTATTTTTTCTAGTCGAGTTGTGATGGTGGGTGCAATTGTAAACTATGATTTATACCTGAAATATGCACATTTTTCTAACAAAACCTATCCTATACAATAAATATGTTATCAGACTGTCATCTGATGAGGTTTTTTCTTGGTTAGTGGCTATCAATATCTTTATTTGGCCGAATTGGTGATAGCTACTGATGCAGTAAGAAAATGGTGGAGTAAGAAAATTGTTGTCTTTTGCTAACAGTGGTTAGCTAATAGATTTACATATTGTGTCTTCCCTGTAAAACATTTTACAAATCAGAGATGATGGCTTGAATCACAAGATCTGTATCTTTCATTTGGTGTCTTGGACTTGTGATTTCATGAACATTTTATTTTATGATATCCCTGTAACTTTAGGCTAGGCTATGCTAGTCAGCTTTTGTGTTGGGGGGGATCCCGGATCCGGGTTAGGGAGGCGTTAGAGGTTAACTGTTAACTGTTAACTGCTAAAATAGGGGAAACTGTCAGAAATGTAAATGACTATAAAGCTATTAGGGATAGAAGATACTATTTTGAAGACCAATCACAGAAATGTTAAGAACTATTCCAGGACTGATGATCTACAGCAGTGGTTCCCAAACTTTTTATAGTCCCCTACCCCTTCTAACATTCAACCTCCAGCTGCGTACCCCCTCTAGCACCAGAGTCAGCGCACTCTCAAATGTTGTTTTTTGCCATCATTGTAAGCCTGCCCCACACACACTATACGATACATTTACTAAACATAAGAATGAGTGTGAGTTTTTGTCACAACCCGGCTCGTGGGAAGTGACAAAGAGCTCTTATAGGACCAGGGCACAAATAATAATATAATAATAATCAATAATTTTGCTCTTTATTTAACCTTTTGTCAATAGGGGGGCGCTATTTTCACTTTGTAAAAAATCGTTCCCAAATTAAACTGACTCGTACTCAATTCTTGCTCGTACAATATGCATATTATTATTACTATTGGATAGAAAACACTCTCTAGTTTCTAAAACCGTTTTAATTATATCTGTGAGTAAAACAGAACTCATTTTGCATCAAACTTCCTGTCAGGAAGTGAAAAATCTGAAATCGAGGCTCTGTTCCAGGGCCATCCTATTAATTTGCCTGAAATCTATGGATCTACATGCACTGCATACGCCTTCCACTAGATGTCACGAGGCAGTGAGAGGTGGAATGGGGTGTCTAGCTTGATCTGAGGCCGAACAAGAGCTTTTGGAATGACGTGACCAGATTTTTCATTGTCTTGGAAGGCGCGAGAAGGGACCCCCAGATTGCATTCTGAAAAGCTTTCGGTATAGACGATAGATATCTCCGGCTCTGATTTTATTTGATATATGTGTTAAAAACATCATAAAGTAGTTATTTTAAACTGAGTTATATCAGTTTATATCAGTTTATTGCGTTTTTCGGCATTTTCTTTTCTTTGCGTTATGTGAAGTTGGGCACGTTTGTGCCACATGGCTAGCTTTGGTTGCTAATTCGACAGGAGAAGACGACATTCTACAACCAAACAACGATTATTCTGGACAAAGGACAACTTGTACAACATTCTGATGGAAGCTCATCAAAAGTAGGAACCATTTATGATGTTATTTCGTATTTCTGTTGAAAATGTTTAGTAATATTTTCCGCCCTGATTTTGGGCGCTGTCTCGCTATAACGTAAGCTGTATGTCGTACTAAAGTTATTTTTAAAAATCTAATACAGCGGTTGCATTAAGAACTAGTGTATCTTTCATTTGCTGTCCAACATGTATTTTTTAGTAAAGTTTATGATAAGTTATTTGGTCAGATTAGGTGAGTGTCAGAAATATATCCGGACATTCTGGGAAAAAGTTGCTACGTTTTCACAATGTATAACCACGGATTTCAGCTCTAAATATGCAAATTGTCGAACAAACCATATATGTATTGTGTAATATGATGTTATAGGACTGTCATCTGATGAAGATTGTGAAGGTTAGTGAATACATTTATATCTTTTGCTGTTTTTTTCGCTATCGCTACCTTTGCGTTGAATGAATGCGGTTGTGTGGTTGGCTATTGTAGTAAGCTAATATAATGCTATATTGTGTATTTGCTGTAAAGCACTTAAAAAATCTGAAATATTGGCTGGATTCACAAGATGTTTGTCTTTCATTTGCTGTACACCATGTATTTTTCATAAATGTTTTATGATGAGTATTTAGGTATTTCACGTTGGTCTCTGTAGTTATTCAAGCTGCTTTGGTGAGATTTGTGATGGTGGCTGCAATGTAAAACTATGATTTATACCTGAAATATGCACATTTTTCGAACAAAACATATGCTATACAATAAATCTGTTATAAGACTGTCATCTGATGAAGTTGTTTCTTGGTTAGTGACTAATTATATCTTTATTTGGTCGAATTTGTGATAGCTACCTATGCGGTAAAAAAATGGTGAAAATATGCGGTTGAGTCTTTTGCTATCGTGGTTAGCTAATAGAAATACATATTGTGTTTTCGCTGTAAAACATTTTAAAAATGGAAATGATGGCTGGATTCACAAGATGTTTATCTTTTATTTGGTGTCTTGGACTTGTGATTTCATGAAAATTATATTATATGATATCCTTGTCGCGTTAGGCTAGGCTATGCTAGTCAGCTTTTTTGATGGGGGGATCCCGGATCCGGGTTTGTGACTCGTGAGAATGAACCATCTTACATATAGAACCTTATTTGTTCATCGAAAATTGTGAATAACTCACCACAGGTTAATGAGAAGGGTATGCTTGAAAGGATACACATAACTCTGCAATGTTGGGTTGTATTGGAGAGAGTCACAGTCTTAATTCATTTTCCACACACAGTCTGTACCTGTATTTAGTTTTCATGCTAGTGAGGGCTGAGAATCCACTCTCATGTAGGTATGTGGTTGCAAAGGGCATCAGTGTCTTAACAGTGCGATTTGCCAACGCAGGATACTCTGAGCGCAGCCCAATACAGAAATCTGGCAGTGGCTTCTGATTAAACTCAATTTTCACAGAACCGCTTGTTGCAATTTTGATGAGGCTCTCTTGTTCAGATATTGGTAAGTGGACTGGAGGCAGGGCATGAAAGGGATAACGAATCCAGTTGTTTGTGTCATCTGTTTCGGGAAAGCACCTGCGTAATTGCGCACCCAACTCACTCAGGTGCTTTGCTATATCACATTTGACATTGTCAGTAAGCTTGAGTTCATTTGGACTTAAAAAATCATACCATGATGGAAAGACCTGTGTGTTGTCCTTGTTAATGCAGACAGAGAAGAGCTCCAACTTCTTAATCATAGCCTCAATTTTGTCCCGCACATTGAATATAGTTGCGGAGAGTCCCTGGAATCCTTGATTCAGATCATTCAGGTGAGAAAAAACATCACCCAGATAGGCCAGTCGTGTGGGAAACTCGTTATCATGTAAGTGGTCAGACAAGTGAAAATTATGGTCAGAAAATAAAACTTTAAGCTTGTCTCTAAATAAAGAAAAGTGTCAATACTTTGCCCCTTGATAACCAGCGCACCTCTGTATGTTGTAAAAACGTTACATGGTCGCTGCTCATATCATTGCATAATGCAGAAAATTACACTAGAGTTCAGGGGCCTTGCTTTAACAAAGTTAACCATTTTCACTGTAGTGCCCAAAATGTCTTTCAAGCTGTCGGGCATTCCCTTGGCAGCAAGAGCCTCTTGGTGGATGCTGCAGTGTACCCAAGTGGCGTCGAGAGCAACTGCTTGCATGCTCGTTATCACTCCACTATGACTCCCTGTCATGGCTTTTGCACCATCAAAACAGATACCAACACATCTTGACCACCAAAGTCCATTTGATGTCACAAAGCTGTCCAGTACTTTAAAAATATCCTCTCCTGTTGTCCTGGTTTCCAGAAGAGGATGTCTTCCTTAATTGACCCCCCATAAACGTGACAGACATATACCAGGAGCTGTGCCAGGCCCACCACGTCTGTTGACTCATCCAGCTGTAGCGAATATAATTCAGTGGCTTGTATGCGAAGCAGTAATTGTTTCAAAACATCTCCTGCCATGTCACTGATGCATTGTGAAACAGTGTTGTTTGATGAAGACATTGTCTGTATAGTTTTCCCCCAGCATTGTCCCAGCCATATCCGCAGCAGCCGGAAGAATTAAGTCTTCCACAATAGTATGGGGCTTGCCTTTCCTAGCCACTCGGTAGCTCACCATATAAGACCTTCTAGTCCCTTCTTAATAATGGTATCTGTTGCTTTTATACATGTCTTACTACTTGAAAGTCATCTTAATTCTCGCTCAAAAAAAGTCCTGTGGCTTATTTTTCAAATTGGCATGTTTTGTTTCTAAATGTCTGCGCAAAGTTAAGGTTTCATCGAGTTGTGAGATAGTACTTTTGCATATATAACACACTGTGGCTGTGGAAAGGCACTACTCCCAATATAACTGAACCCCAAATCAACATAGTTCTCATCATATTTGCGCCTCTTCGATGGTCCAACGTCCCTGTCTGCTGTTCTGTGCTTTCCCGGGTAAGGGGGCAGTAGCTCTTCAGCTGCATCAGATTCACAACTGTCAGTGTCCATGCTAGCTGGGCTAACAAAAAATGTAGAGTTACTGATGCTAGCATTGGATGTGCTCATGGAAGCAGAACAACTTGTGTCATCGACAGGTGCAGGTGTAGTACTGCTTGTACTGTAGTAGCAGTACTACCAGTAGAGCTGGTATGTGCCTCTATGGGCGCAGGCCTTACTAAAGGGACTGTTTGAAAATGTGAAGAAAATGATTAATATTATTATTATTTATTTTTATTTATTTTAAATTTGAATAACATTTTTAGTTTCCATACCCCCGATGGCATTGCACGTACCCCAGTTTGGGAATAACTGATCTACAGTACCACAGATATGCTCCTTGATCAAATCAAATCAAATGTATTTATATAGCCCTTCTTACATCAGCTGATATCTCAAAGTGCTGTACAGAAACCCAGCCTAAAACCCCAAACAGCAAGCAATGCAGGTGTAGAAGCACGGTGGCTAGGAAAAACTCCCTAGAAAGGCCAAAACCTAGAAAGAAACCTAGAGAGGAACCAGGCTATGAGGGGTGGCCAGTCCTCTTCTGGCTGTGCCGGGTGGAGATTATAACAGAACATGGCCAAGATGTTCAAATGTTCATAAATGACCAGCATGGTCAAATAATAATAATCACAGTAGTTATCGAGGGTGTAGCAAGTCAGCACCTCAGGAGTAAATGTCAGTTGGCTTTTCATAGCCGATCATTAAGAGTATCTCTACCGCTCCTGCGGTCTCTAGAGAGTTGAAAACAGCAGGTCTGGGACAGGTAGCACGTCCGGTGGACAGGTCAGGGTCCCATAGCCGCAGGCAGAACAGTTGAAACTGGAACAGCAGCAAGGCCAGGTGGACTGGGGACAGCAAGGAGTCATCATGTCTGGTAGTCCTGACGCATGGTCCTAGGGCTCAGGTCCTCCGAGAGAAAGAAAGAGAGAAGGAGAGAATTAGAGAGAGCATACTTAAATTCACACAGGACAAGGGATAAGACAGGAGAAGTACTCCAGATATAACAAACTGACCCTAGCCCCCCGACACATAAACTAATGCAGCATAAATACTGGAGGCTGAGACAGGAGGGGTCATGAGACACTGTGGCCCCATCCGATGATACCCCCGGACAGGGCCAAACAGGAAGGATATAACCCCACCCACTTTGCCAAAGCAGAGCCCCCGCACCACTAGAGGGATATCTTCAACCACCAACTTACAATCCTGAGACAAGGCCGAGTATAGCCCACAAAGATCTCCGCCACGGCACAAACCAAGGGGGGGCGCCAACCCAGACAGGAAAATCACGTCAGTGACTCAACCCACTCAAGTGACGCACCCCTCCTAGGGACAGCATGAAAGAGCACCAGTAAGCCAGTGACTCAGCCCCTGTAATAGGGTTAGAGGCAGAGAATCCCAGATCTTGTACAGCAACTGATTTCGATCAATCCCGTCCAAAGGTGAATTGCTACACCTTCCATTTACATTAGCCCTGAAAGACCTTTGATGAATGACGCTTGATTAATCTATCACTTAATGCCCTCTGACATGTTTTCATATTCATGCCATTACTCATCCACACACCAGATCTCTGCAAGAGTCCATCACCATCACTGCTCTGAGAAATAGATCTGCAGACCTCAGATTCAGAAAAGGACCAACAACTGAACAAATACTGTAGGGGGGATAACGAGAGCATCAGAACAATAGCAGCGGGGCAGATAACCCCACTAAACTGTCCAATAGGTCTCTTCACCCCTTCAGGGAAAGAAGGAGAGAGCTGGGGAGAGACAATAGTGGAGGGATAGAGGGATCAGAGACAGCAAGAGAAAAGAAGGGATGTATAGAGAGAGGGGGAGAGATAGAGGGAGAGAGAAAGAGAGAGAGGGAGAGTGAGCGAGAGAGAAGGGATAGAGAGAGAGAGGGGGGAGAGAAAGAGAGCTAGAGAGAGAGAAAGGGAGAGAGAGAGAAAGCGAGAGAGATTGAGAGAGAAAGAGAGAGAGCTAGAGAGAGTGAGAGAGGAGTTACTAAAGATTTTCTTAATCCCAGAATGAAATGTGAAATCATGTAAAAATGTGTTTTTGGAACACTTCACATGATCACGTTTTCACATGTGTAGTTTCATGTTATCACGTGTTTTACATGTTGTCACATGTTATCACATTTTCTTCACATAACATCACGTGATCACATGAAAACATGATCTTATAAGAAATGAATGTGGTTTTTCCATAAGGGCTGCCACCTTGAATAGCCTATTATATGTTAACATTTTAGTGGAAACAAGAACTTGCTCTTCAAACCTTCCATAACAACCTATATTTAACACAGATGGTTGGAATATAATCCAGTTTGAGGATTCTTTTTTTCTGTGTGTGAGAAAGAAATCAATATGTGCCCATTTCCAAGAGTTCCATCTGAGATGAGACATTGACTTTTGACAGGTGTTTGTTTGAATATCAAACAGAGCGATGGAGTGCTGCAGATGGCCAACAGATTGCATTCCAGACAGGGCCTTCAGTCTAGGGCTGACCACTGGGGGAGTGGAGGGAGCGGTTTCACCTCGATGGCTCACTGGGGTTCTGCATGCTAAAACCTCTCATCATCATCATAATCACCACAACCCTCAGACAGAGGCTGTCTCAGGCACCAGAGACCTTGTTTTTCTATCAGCACTGAGCAGCGATCAGGTCAGTGTCCATCATACGGTACATACTGTACCTTCTCTTCCTTTAGCCCTGCTCTGCTGGACGTCCTGCAGCACAGGGTTGCCTGGAAACCTGGAAACTATTGATGTCCGCTAATTGTTTTCATGTGGAAAAAGGGTATTGCGAAAATATGGAGTTTATTTTCCTTAGGAAAGACATGGTTCCTGTCATAAAGATGGAATATTACCTGAACTTAAAATCCAGAAGGCCTATCTGTGAGGATGGAGTATAAATGACTACCATCATGACAGCAGACAAGACACACTAAACCAAACAGACTTCAGAAACAATTCAGTCTGACAATTACTTTTCCTATAATCCCACATAACAGAACAAAGATAAGAGGTATTCAGTACTGTTGTTCTTTCTTTAACGAGTGACTCTCAGAGAGAGTATCGCTTCCTTTGAACGATGCTAACCTGACTCCGGCCCAGCCTGACCTCTGACCTGTGGCTTTGAGCTTTATCTGACCACATTTTCTGACCAGTTTGTCCAGAGAAAGTGCCCTCAGCTCCAGACACTTATTTGTTTTATCTCTGTTATTGTGTGGTATTATGTAACCAAACACTAAATCACCAGATTGTTAGCATTTAATAATAACAAAGCTTAAGGGTTTTTGTTTCAGCGGTTTGGTATCGCAGAGTATTCTAAGTAGGACTGTTATGGTTCAACTTTAAATACTTACAGTCAAGTAAATGCATATATGCTTTCTTCAAATAAAGAAACAAACATTTTAAGGGACCATGATCTACAGTAAGTATCATTAGTGAGGAAAGTGTTAAGGGAGTAGTTCACTATTTTACAACTTGATGTTAGATGGTTCCTCACCCTGAAAGTAGTCTATGGGCCAGAAAAAACTGTAATCCATGATTTAGTTCTTTAAACAGCCTTTACAAACTTTAACTAACTTTTGTGAAAAAATCTATGGAAGTGATGAGGGCATGTGAGCATGTTTTTTTAAAGGCCAAATCACATTTAAGTAACATTAAACCAAATATCTAGTTGATTTCAGGTGATTTGGACATACATTATTTCCCATTGATTTATAGCTAGCGGTGGCTAAAGTTAGCTGTTCAAAGAAAACTGAAACATGGATTACAGTTTGGCCTAAAGACTACTTTAAAGGTGAGGAAGCATCTAACATCAAGTTGTAAAATAGTGAACTACCCCTTTAACACCTAGGCAGAGGAGAGGAAAAATTCATGATATATGTGTCTGAATGTTCCAGAGCCCAGGCTCTGTCCGGCTGGCTGGCGAGGTGCAGCCCAATCTGCTTGAGGAGGGTGCTCACGTGTGTTTGTGAGGCAGAGGTCCCGAGTTCGCACAGATATGGGCCGAATCGGGAGGAAGTAGTACTCGTTAAGCAAGCAGCGTGATGTCCTTTATGGTGGTGCCGTGACCCGGATCTACAGTTGCGCTCAGTTCAACACTGGGGGGCGCTCCTGAGTAAGTTTGTGAATGTAGCACATGGGGATGTGTGTTACTCCTCAGCCTGAAGTGCCTCGCTTGCGTTGCCTCATTAGCTAACTTTTGAGGTGGCGCGATCGGATAAGATGCTTGAGGGAGGACAGTCACCTGTCTTTGTGAGGCAGAGGTTCCGAGTTCTTGACAGGTATGGGCCGAATCAGGAGGAAGTGATACTCGCTAAGCAAGCAGTGTGAAATCCTTTACAACAGCACAGCAGACAGCCCATGAGAGATCACAGCCAACGCTCCCCTCACCTCAGCCTGAGACAGGTACAGCCAACGCTCCCCTCACCTCAGCCTGAGACAGGTACAGCCAACGCTTCCCTCACCTCAGCCTGAGACAGGTACAGCCAACGCTCCCCTCACCTCAGCCTGAGACAGGTACAGCCAAGGAAACAGCAGAGACAAGGTGCATGCTGCTTATGTGGGGAGGCAGAGAAAACACTGGGCAGAACACTAACTCTCATGTGTCTCTGGATAAGAGTAGTCTTGAATCTACATTTGCAGGAATAGCTAAAGCTAAGCATAGTACATGGCCTCTGTGTCTGAAACTCATTGAGGAACTGAACAAGCAGAATAATCTCGAGAAAGGAAAATAAATTCCCCCTCGGTTCCATTTTTCATAAAATGGAGAGAATTTTTTGAAAGGCAATCCAAGAGCATCTCCACTCTTAAAAGTCGACACAACGTACACCAGATGTGTGTTTGGCTCCAGGGCCAAGTCTTCACCGGCAGCCAGGCTTCTTCCATCCTCTGGGGGTGGCAACATGCATAATGGTAGAACTGTTTCATGCAACAGGTAGCCCCATAGCTGTTTCCCATCGCTCCACTGGGAGGGCCAGAGGGAGTTAGGAGCTAGGAGCTAGGAGCTAGGAGCTAGGATGTAGGAGGTAGTCAGTCTCCTGGAATACTATCACTGTGAAGAACAAACCCAGAGAGAAAGAAAGAGAGGAGCTTTTAACCCTGAGCTCCATTGTGACTATCCCCCCATGCTGTCTTACAGTAACAATGCCCTGCAGATTAAAGTATGGATTCCCCCTCACCTCCCCCGCCCTCACCCTATGCTTGACCCTAACTCTAGCTAAGGTAGAACAGAAGGTTCTTTTCTTAACCCCATTACAACACAAATAGAAGTCCCAGGGAAAGGATACAGGCCAAATGTCTTTTAATTCTTAAAAGATTGCAATAGGGGAAAGCTGGGCTAGGAATGCTTGACTCCCATCCCTCAACAAAGACCAAGGGGTGTCTTGAGGTAGTTAAGCAGAACTGTAAGGATTACTAGCTTTTTACAAGGAGGCTTCTAATTGTATTCAAGAGAAGCTAAAGAAGCTTCCATGAGGTTTCCAGACTGTTTTCCCATTTTTTTTACCAGCCATGAATTGTTTTGATCTCTCACTTTATTATCTTCCAACATCGTGAAATTGAAGAAATTGTTTAAATGCAACATGGAGGGAAACCCGTGTAGTTCCCTTGGTGCTTCAAGAAAGGGTCATGTCAGACATTGTCAAAAGTACTATCAAAATGATTGTTAACAAATAGTCCTACATGGGGAAAAAAAATCAATGACCACATTGGACTCACACACACTGACGCAAGCATTACATTATTTTATTTTCACGCCAAATAGTTTGCTGGCTCAATTCCTGCAAATACTCAGTAAACTCCTGCAAACGTGGCAAACTCCTTTTTTTGACATCCATTCCAATTCTTACCATGTGCTTGGACATAGAAAGGTATCAGTAACGGGTAAAGGGGTTGACAGTTTTAAGTCCCAGCTTTGTAGGTGTGTTCATTTTGTCGGCTTTTAACAAGAATCCAAGGTGAGGAAAAGCCCTCAAACAAACATAAACATGGAACAAAGAAGGGATGGGGAAACTGTGCTGAAAGAATGTGGCTCTTCTTTCAACTGCTAGCGTGCTCAAGGCGACACCTGTCAGGGAAGAAAAATCCCTTTAAAAACAAACTGGAGAAATGCAAAACAATGCCATCCTCCCTCCCCTGGTCTGGCGATTGATTGATTAGGACCTGTCTGCTTCTCTGTTCTTTACTATTTACTAACTGAGAATACAACAACATCTGTTTAAAATCAGTGGATATAGCCAACTAAGATTTACTTTATACCTTCTATTGGAGCTGAAGGATAGGAGTTTTGTAGAAGTGGATAGGAGTGTTTTTTCCTATATAGCTAAATAGTGGACTAAGAAATGCACAGCGTCGATGATGTAGAGAAAATCATTACCGAAGTCGCCAGAGAGAGCCCTTCCTCAGCTGTGTTGATGTTAATGAATAAATATAGATTTGATTTATGGCTCATTTTCAACCCTCCACGAACCACATTGTTTAATTGGCTGGAAAGTACTTCATTATTTTATACCACAGAGCAGGCTCTTTGTTTGTTCTTTTCCAATTGTTTTGTTGTTGCTTTCCTCTCCTCAAGCTGCAAGTCTTTAGTCAGAGCTTTACTTTGACAGGTGAAGATCAACTAGAGCCAATGTTATTGGCAACCACGTGGGATTGGAAGGAAAGGTGCCACTGTGGTCAGTGGAGGCAGAGTTATTCTATACCTGTGCAATAACAAGCCCAGCCCCCACAGGGTTAAAGTAGCTACAACATATCTTTACCAAATGTCTACTTAAACATAGCACTACTATCTCCGAATAGGTCTAAATCCACTCAATTGGGTTTTTCGGATGGGGGATGTTTTGAATTGAAAAAGAAAACGAAGCTCTACACAGATTGCTGTATTTATAATATCATCAACAGAAAATCCTGAAGGAAAGTTATACCTCGCAGGATATCGTAAACTGTTTCAGCAGAGCTTTAAACTTCATTTCATGTGTTCTAACCCCCAAAGCGTGAAGACAAATTGTGTCAGAGGGCTATGAAACGATGAAACTCTGCTGACTTCCATTAAGGGGACAACAAATACGAAATGGTGGGAGGCAATTAAGCAATCACATTTGTAATTATGATAATGTCAATTGAGCTTGTCACGGCTGAATAATTCCAGTGGAGACAGTAAAATATACCTAACAAGGCATTTCTCAGTGGTAAACACACAGCTTTTAAAACTGCAATTAGCCTGTAATGCCTAACACATGGCTCACAAGCCATCTAGCCCATACTCCTCCACTTTCTCCTCTCTCTATAGGTCACACTTCTCAACCAGTCTGAAATCTAATCACTCTAATAGGAAGTCAAATCTGTGTAGGCGACTTAGAGGCCCACAAGTAGTTAAATGCTGTTCGGTCTGTGTTCAAATGTTGGACACATTTTAAAGGCCCAATCTGTCATTTCAACAGTCTAACTCTGGCCACTGTTTTTATTTTGAAGCTTCAAATAAAATAATAAAAGAGGGTGATTATCCAACTCTGTGATTTAAAATAAATTATTTAGCAATTTGGTTGAATTCCCTGAACTAGGTTTCTACTGATTGTGAGTCTCTTACTGATGCTAGATGATGTCAATGCCTCCTTCTGGAGTTCACAAAAAGTAAATCCACTCCAAGGGACAAATGTGTCGTATACTCAAAGTAATGGGTCTTCCTCTACTATTTGTGGGCCATAGAGGAGGACAGTGGTTAAAAACCAACAAATCCCATTTTACGCTTCCCTCCCTCCCTACCCCCATACAACTGCCTCCCCTTCCTCACCCAACCTACCCACCCTCCCACCCAAAGTGTTCAAGAATTCGACTTGAACAACAGACACAGATAATTGGTTACAGATTTTTGTTGGCAGGACATAAAGGCACCTCCTACCCCTGTGCAGCTGTCTCATTCACATTCTCCCATCATTGCTCCCCACGACCAATGCCCCACCACCACCACCTACCCCTGCAGGTCCTCTGTGCCGGCCGGGCAGGGCTGTCCCCATCCCAACACACAGCCACTTTCAATACCACAATAGAGCCATCGGGACACATCCCTCTCATGACCCTGACCCAAACCCCCTTCCTACCCCCCGAGGCTCTGTTGACTTCAATAGGAAACCTGAAGCCGTTATTAGTCCTCCTTGATATGGGCACCACTACCAATTAGGGATTCAATTGCCTTAGGAATTGCACCTGTAGGAAGTATAGGAACTCAGTGCCATCAGCACTCATCTATGATGTCCCACAGCAGTCCCACACAGATATGGTGTTATCTTGTTGGTATTAGTAACAAGTGACTGTAGAGAGTACTAAGTGGTAACAACAGAGGGTGAGATAGGGTTGTTCCATGCAGCATTCATCTATACATTCATCTATACCGGACAAAAATATAAACACAACATGTAAAGTGTTGGTCCCATGTTTCATGAGCTGAAATAAAAGATCCCAGAAATGTTCCATATGCACAAAAAGCTTATTTCTCACAAATATTGTGCACAAATTTGTTTTACATCCCTGTTAGTGAGCATTTCTCCTTTGCCAAGATAATCCATCCAGCATCCAGCATAATCATTATTTATTGCTGGGGACAATAAAACGTCACTCTAAAATGTGTGGTTTTGTCACACAGCACAATACCACAGATGTCTCAAGTTTTGAGGGTGCGTGTTTTGAGGGTGCGTGCTATTGGCATGCTAATTGCAGGAATGTCCATCGGAGCTGTTGCCAGAGAATTGAATGTTCATTTCTCTACCATAAGCCATCGTTTTAGAGAATTTGTCAGCACATCCAACTGGCCTCACAACGGCAGAACACGTGTATGGCTTCGTATGGGCGAGCTGTTTGCTGATGTCAATGTTGTGAACAGAGTGCCTCATGGTGGCAGTGGGGTTATGGTATGGGCAGGTATAAGCTACGGACAATGAACAGAATTGCATTTTATTGATGGCAATTTGAATGCACAGAGTTACCGTGACGAGATCCTGAGTCCCATTGTCGTGCTATTCATCCGCCGCCATCACCTCATGTTTCAGCATGATAATGCAAGGCCCCATATCGCAAGGATCTGTTCACAATTCCTGGAAACGGAAAATGTCACAGTTCTTCCATGGCCTGCATACTCACCAGACATGTCACCCATTTAGCATGTTGGGATGCTCTGGATCGACGTGTACGACAGCGTGTTCCAGTTCCCGCTAATATCCAGCAACTTCGCACATAGCCATTGAAGACACCATTCTGTATACATCTGGCCCTTCTTTGGACACTATGTTAACTAAACTCCAAATAAGCTTCAATGCCATACAACACTCCTTCCATGGCCTCCAACTGATCTTAAATGCTAGTAAAACCAAATGCATGCTTTTCAACCGATCACTGCCCGCACCCGCCCGCCCGACTAGCATCACAACACTGGACGGTTCTGACTTAGAATATGTGGACAACTACAAATACCTAGGTGTCTGGCTAGACTGTAAACTCTCCTTACAGACTCATATTAAACATCTCCAATCTATAATGATATCTAGAATCGGCTTCCTATTTCGCAACAAAGCCTCCTTCACTCACGCCGCCAAACATACCCTCGTAAAACGAACTATCCTACCGATCCTCGACTTCGGCGATGTCATTTACAAAATAGCTTCCAATACTCTACTCAGCAAACTGGATGCAGTCTATCACAGTGCCATCCGTTTTGTCCTCAAAGCCCCTTATACCACCCACCACTGCGACCTGTATGCTCTAGTCGGCTGGCCCTCGCTACATATTCGTCGCCAGACCCACTGGCTCCAGGTTATCTATAAGTCTATGCTAGGTAAAGCTCCGCCTTATCGCAGCTCACTGGTCACGATAACAACACCCACCCGTAGCACGCGCTCACTGGTCATCCCCAAAACCAATACCTCCTTGGGCCGCCTTTCCTTCCAGTTCTCTGCTGCCAATGACTGGAACGAATTGCAAGAATCGCTGAAGCTGGAGACTTATATTTCCCTCACTAACTTTAAACATCAGCTATCTGAGCAGCTAACAGAGCGCTGCAGCTGTACATAGCCCATCTGTAAATAGCCCACACAATCTACCTACCTCATCCCCATATTGTTTTAATTTACTTTTCTGCTCTTTTGCACACCAGTATTTCTACTTGCACATCATCATCTGCTCATCTATCACTCCAGTGTTAATTTGCTAAATTGTAATTACGCCACTACTACGGCCTCTTTATTGCCCTACCTCCTCACGCCATTTGCACACACTGTATATAGACTTTTTTCTTCTTCTATTATGTTATTGACTGTACGCTCGTTTATTCCATGTGTAACTCTGTGTTGTTGTTTGTGTCGCACTGCTTTGCTTTATCTTGGCCAGGTCGCAGTTGTAAATGAGAACTTGTTCTCAACTAGCCTACCTGGTCAAATAAAGGTGAAATAAAAATATTTAAAAAAAGAGGAGTGGTACAAAATTCCACAGGCCATAATCATCAGCCTGATCAACTATGCGAAAGAGATGTGTCTCGCTGCATGAGGTCACACTGGTGGTCACACTGGTTTTCTGATCCACGCCCGTAATTTTTGTTGTTGGTATCTGTGACCAACATCCCAGTCATGTGAAATCTATAGATTAGGGCCTAATGATTTTATTTCAATTGACTGATTTCCTTACATGAACAGTAACTCAGTAAAATCTTTGAAATTGTTGCATGTTGTGTATATTTTTTTGTTCAGTATAGATACAAAGAAAATAGGAAACATGCAATTCAAACCTTAGAAATAATGTGGACCAATGTGGTCAATGTTAATCAAGGCAACATGGGAATATTAGAATATAAATTGAATTTTTCAGCATGATTTGCTCTCGCTGTTTTCCCAATAACAAAGACACCGACATTGCCATTCTCCAGGCGTTTATTAGTAAAACAACCTTCTTCAATCAGCTGTGAAATAATTCATGAATAAACATGTCAGAATTTGTTTTCAGGTAGGGTTACAATACTTTTATTGTAACTGTTTCACTTGTTGTTCTGACATTTCTGGTTGTAAAGCTTTTTGATGCCATTTTCTAGTTCCAAAGCTATTGGTACACCTCCACATTAGCTTCCTTAAAATGTTCAGAAGTAATCTAGAAAGGTGATATTTGGTTTTGGACAACTACAGACTACAAAATCTATGGCCACAGGAAACAGAAGTAAGTAGAGCAACTAATTTCAGCTTGCTGTATTTTCTCACTGGTCTACCTCGTTTAATTCATTGCATGTGTCGAGATTGTGTGTACAAGATGAAGGTGATAACTAAAACAGATACAAGAAAAAGAAGCAAGATAGAAAGACAAGAAGGAATTCTACAACAGTGGGGGGATAAAGAAATAAAAAAAGAGAGAAATGAAAGCGTAGAGAAAGATAGTGACTCAGGTTTGAGGGGGGGAAAGGAGGGAGAGAGTGATTACAATTCCAGTCACTTCTTCCATCCGTGGCCGTGTGCAGTGATCCTAGATTTCTTGAGCAGCCAAGCTCAACCGTCCCGAGAGACTCCTGGGAAGCCATAGGTCAACCAGCCCTTTCCTGAAGCTCCATATGTTAAAGGAATTCTGCAATGCATTGTGGGATATGACACCACCAACCCCCAGAACTTGGTTTCCAAATGACTAACACATATGTCCTTAAACCTTCCCTGCCGTTTCTGCTGGGGAGAACTTTCTACCATCAGGACTTAATGTTTTTAGAGTGATATGAAGGGGACGTCCCCTACAAAGATATACTATGGTTTAGGCATAATTACAGAAGGTGGTACAACTTTCCATAATAATATTAGGTTCTTGTGAGGTTGAAGTTTGTAGTACCTGTATCATGGATACAGCTGGAGGTTGTCAGTATGTTGTTGTTCCTACAATTCCAGCATAATGGGATGTCATTTACAAAATAGCCTCCAACACTCTACTCAGCAAATTGGATGCAGTCTATCACAATGCCATCCGTTTTGTCACCAAAGCCCCATATATTACCCACCACTGCGGACTGTACGCTCTCGTTGGCTGGCCCTCGCAAAACCCACTGGCTCCAGGTCATCTACAAGTCTTTGCTAGGTAAAGCCCCGCCTTATCTCAGTTCACTGGTCACCATAGCAGCACCCACCCGCAGCACGCACTCCAGCAGGTATATTTCACTGGTCACCCCCAAAGCCAATTCCTCCTTTGGCCGTCTTTCCTTCCAGTTCTCTGCTGCCAATGACTGGAACAAACTGCAAAAATCACTGGCGCAGGAGACTCTTATCTCCCTCATTAACTTCAAGCACCAGCTGTCAGAGCAGCTCACAGATCATTGCACCTGTACATAGCCCATCTGTAAATAGCCCATCCAACTACCTCATCCCCATATTGTTATTTATTTTTTTGCTCCTTTGCATCCCAGTATCTCTACTTGCACATTCATCTTTTGCACATCTATCACTCCAGTGTTTAATTGCTATATCGTAATCATCTTGCCACTATGGTCTATTTTATTGCCTTACCTCCCTTATCTTACTCAATTGCACTCACTGTATATATACCTTTTCTACTGTATTATTGACTGTATGTTTGTTTACTCCATGTTTAACTCTGTGTTGTTGTATGTGTCGAACTGCTTTGCTTTATCTTGACCAGGTCGCAGTTGAAAATGAGAACTTGTTCTCAACTAGCCTACCTGGTTAAATACAGGTGAAATAAAAAATTGATAAATAAACTTATTGACCCACTTCTTGCTATACCAACACCTGTTATATCAACTATACGTGCTGTGTTTCTTCATCTCATTTCAATATTAAATGTCACAAGACTTTGAGTCCGTAAACCACAAGGTTCAAAAAGTGCTTTACAACAAGAGCAAGGATGCAGATTGTACTGCAGCAGAAGTAAAGGTCAGAGACTCTGTTAAGCTGGCCACTGGTCTGTGGAGAGACCAGGTCCCATGTGGCTCAGTTGGAGGAGCATGGTGCTTGCAATATCAGGGTTGTGCGTTCCCACGGGGAAACAATATAAAAAAAGATTAAAATGTATGCACTCACTACTTACTGGAAGTTGCTCTGGATAAGAGTGTCTTCTAAATGATTGAAATGTAAATGGTAGATTCTTCCCCATAGTAAGCCTTGTGTATCTCTACTTGTCCTCCTGTTTTCAGAGAAACTCTTGTTAGGAAGGTTAATGAAATGTTATTACTAATCATACCCACCCGTTACAGGGCCTAACTATCTGCACGGTTCTGCCGGAAATTGAGTAAAGATAGAATTAACAGCAGTCCCTGAAATATTTAATGAAAGCAATCAAATTACGGCTCATTATAGATACAACATTATTCCTTTTCATCAGCATTTACGTGAAATGTATTTTCTCAAATTCTGCCATTCTTAGTTCAAACAGAACAATCATTTAAATGTAGTGCATTGTTTGAACACAAACAACATATGCAACAGACTGAATGTCATCCATCAATCTATGGTGTTAAGATGCTAGTGGTTTACTACTTGGTGTGGGGCCGGGTGAGGGGGGAGTGGGAGCTAGATTAGTGCCTGTCGGGGTTGACGTCTGTCAGCCAGCTTGTGGGAAGTTAGCCAAAAGGGAAACAAAACTGAGCTGGAGGGAGGGAGGGAATGCCAGAGGGAGGGAGCCCATGTGGTCCGGGACACGGGGCAGGACATACCAACAAAGAGAGTCAACACAACGTATTAATATGGAATGTATTTTGTATTAAAGCAGTGACATTTTTTTTGTGAGGAGGCAGACATAACAGGAGGTGGGTGGTTAAAGGTGGACATCGGGGATGGGCGCAGTGGGACTATTAGGGGTGGACAAACTGAGGGTCCAGGCAGGAGGTCCTAAACCACACCACAGATGGTGCCAGGCAGCTGCTGTAGGACTTCACTTCACGGACAAACACACACAGAGGAACATTCTTTAAACATACTTCCCACACACACATGCCGCCATGCAATAAGTACACGAAGACCAGTGGTGGTCGGTGACGTTTAATATGGAGGAAGATAATTTTTTTAATGAGCATGGCCTTATTTCTATTACAGCATATTGGATAACTGTCATTCATATTCCATTCACCCAGCTCAATGTAAGATCAACAGGTTTAGGCTACTACATGATACAAAAAGTGTCCCTATACCCATCATGAGGTTGCTACAACCTAGCCTATGAATGAAAGTTTACAACGTAGGTGCACAGGACAAGAGAAAAATTTGAGTAATCAGACAGTGACACATTCAATACCGCTTTACACACTCTTGCCTGCATCTAGCTGATCTAGGGTGTAATCATCAGTCCAACAGTTGAAAGCGAGATGTTGTATTGGATAAATTCAAGTATGTTTATCCCTGTTGCGTTCCGTTTCATTCCGTTTAAGAAACATTTTTCAACAGAATTGGCGGAATGAATACACCCCTTATCACAAATAATGGCTCCGGAGGGAATCGGCTGTCGTTTTATGTGCTCCTATCAAACTGTGCTATTTTGTTTTGTTTTTCGCATTGTTTGTAACAAATTCTGTACATAATGTTGCTGCTACCATCTCTTATGACCGAAAAGATCTTCTGGACATCAGAGCAACGATTACTCACCTCGAACTGGACAAAGAATTTTTCTTTAATGAGTCCGACGCGAAGGATACTGCTTTGTCAAGACATGGCCCAAATCCCCTTCATCCGAACAAAGAAAAAACAGAGAAAAAGCCGGACGAGGGTGGGGTGCCTTGTAAGAATTTGCTGACATGTAGGTAAACCACCACTACCCTCTGTATTATTGGCCAACGTGCAATCATTAGAAAACAAACTGGACGATCTACGATTAAGACTATCCTACCAACGGGACATTAAAAACTGTAAAATCTTATGTTTCACCGAAATGTGGCTAAATGACGACACGGATAATATAGAGCTGGCTGGCTTCTCCGTGCATCGGCAGGACAGAGCAGCTACGTCTGGTAAGACAAGGGGCGGGTGTGTGTGTCTATTTGTCAATAATTGCTGGTGCGCGATGTCTAATATTAAAGAAATCTCAGGGTATTGCTCGCCTGAGGTAGAATACCTCATGATAAGCTGTAGATCACACTATCTACCAAAAGAGTTATCATCTATATTATTCGTAGCCGTCTATTTACCACCACAAACCGATGATGGCACTAAGACCTCACTCAACGAGCTGTATAAGGCCATAAGCAAACAAGAAAATGCTCATCCAGAAGCAGTGCTCCTAGTGGCCGGGGACTTTAATGCAGGGAAACTTAAATCCATTTAACATAATTTCTAAAAGCATGTCACATGTGCAACCAGAGGGAAAAAAACTCTAGACCACCTTTACTCCACACACAGAGACGCATACAAGGATCTCACACCCTCCATTTGGCAAATTTGACCATAATTCTATCCTCCTGATTCCTGCTTACAAGAAAAAACTAAGCAGGAAGTACCAGTGACTCGCTCAATATGGAAGTGGTCAGATGACGCGGATGCTACGCTACAGGACTGTTTTGCTAGCAGAGACTGGAATATGTTCCGAGATTCATCAAATGGCATTGAGGAGTATATCACCTCATAAACCGACTTCATCAATAAGTGCATCAACAATGTCGTGCCCACAGTGACCGTACGTACATATCTCAACCAGAAGCCATGGATTACAGGCAACATCCACACCGAGCTAAAGGCTAGAGCTGCTGCTTTCAAGGAGCGGGACACTAATCTGAAAGATTATACAATTGAAGTCGGAAGTTTACATACACCTTAGCCAAATACATTTAAACTCAGTTTTTCACAATTCCTGACATTTAATCATAATAAAAATTCCCTGTCTTAGGTCAGCTAGGATCACCACTTTATTTTAAGAATGTGAAATGTAAGAATAATTGTAGAGAGAATGATTCATTTCAGCTTTTATTTCTTTCATCACATTCACAGTGGGTCAAAAGTTTACATACACTCAATTAGTATTTGGTACCATTGCCTTTGTTTAACTTGGGTCAAACGTTTTGGGTATTCTTTCACAAGCTTCCCACAATAAATTGGGTGAAATTTGGCCCATTCCTCCTGACAGAGCTGGTGTAACTGAGTCAGGTTTGTAGGCCTCCTTGCTCGCTCACACTTTTTCAGTTCTGCCCACAAATTGTCTATAGGATTGAGGCCAGGGCTTTGTGATGGCCACTCCAATACCTTGACTTTGTTGTTCTTAAGCCATTTTGCAACAACTTTGGAAGTATGCTTGTGGTCATTGTCCACTTGGAAGACCCATTTGTGACCAAGCTTTAACTTTCTGACTGATGTCTTGAGATCCTTCCTTATGATGCCATCTATTTTGTGAAGTGCACCAGTCACTCCTGCAGCAAAGCACCCCCACAATATGATGCTGCCACCCCCGTGCTTCAAGGGGATGGTGTTCTTCTGCTTGCAAGCCTCCCCCTTTTTCCTCCAAACATAACGATGGTCATTATGGCCAAACAGTTCTATTTTTGTTTCATCAGACCAGAGGACATTTCTCCAAAAAGAACGATATTTGCCCCCATGTGCAGTTGCAAACCGTAGTCTGGGTTTTTTATGGAGGTTTTGGAGCAGTGGCTTCTTCCTTGCTGAGCGGCCTTTCAGGTTATGTCGATATAGGACTCGTTTTACTGTGGATATAGATACTTTTGTACCTGTCTACCTCCTCCAGCATCTTCACAAGGTCTTTTGCTGTTGTTCTGGGATTGATTTGCACTTTTTGCAGCAAAGTACGTGTACAGAACGTGTCTCCTTCCTGAGCGGTATGACGGCTGCATGGTCCCATGGTGTTTATCTTCAGGTACCTTCAGGCTTTTGGAAATTGCCCCCAAGGATGAACCAGACTTGTGGAGGTCTACAATTATTTTCTGAGGTCTTGGCTGATTTCTTTTGATTTTCCCATGATGTCAAGCAAAGAGGCACTGAGTTTGAAGGTAGGTCTTGAAATACATCCACAGGTACACCTCCAATTGACTCAAATTATGTCAATTAGCCTATCAGAAGCTTCTAAAGCCATGACATAATTTCCTGGAATTTTTCAAGCTGTTTAAAGGCACAGTCAACTTAGTGTATGTAAACTTCTGACCCACTGGAATTGTGATACAGTGAGTTATAAGTTAAATAATCTGTCTGTAAACAATTGTTGGAAAAATTACTTGTGTCATGCACAAAGTAGATAGTCCTAACCGACTTGGCAAAACCATAGTTTGTTAACAAGAAATTTGTGGAGTGGTTGATAAATGAGTTTTAATGACTTCAACCTAAGTGTATGTAAACTTCCGACTTCAAGTCCCGCTATGTCCTCAGACGAATCAGATTGAAATCCTACTACACCGGCTCTGACGCTCGTTGGATGTGGCAGGGCTTGAAAACTATTACGGACTACAAAGGGAAGCCCCTGCCCAGTGACGCGAGCCTACCAGACGAGCTAAATGACTTTTATGCTCGCTTTGAGGCAAGCAACACTGAAGCATGCATGAGAGCACAAGCTGTTCCCGGACGACTGTGTGATCACTCTCTCCGTAGCCGATGTGAGCAAGACCTTTTTAACAGGTCAACATTCACAAAGCCACGGGGTCAGAAGGATTACCAGGATGTGTATTCAGAGTATGCGCGGACCAGCTGGCAAGTGTCTTCATTGACATTTTCAACCTCTTCTTGACAAGTCTGTAATACCTACATGTTTTAAACACACCACCATAGTCCCTGTGCCCAAGATAGCGAAGTTAATCTGCCCAAATACCGCCCCATAGCACTCACGTTGGTAGCCATGAAGTGCTTTGATAGGCTGGTCATGGCTCACATCAACACCATCATGCCAGAAACCCTAGACCCATTCCAATTCGCAATCTGCTCCAACAGATCCTCAGATGATGCAATCTCAATTACACTCCACACTGCCCTTTCCCACCTGGTTCAAAAGGAACACCTACTGTATGTGAGAATGCTTTTCATTGACTACAGCTTAGTGTTCAACACCATAGTACCCACAAAGCTCATCACTAAGCTAGGGACCCTGGGACTAAACACCTCCCTCTGCAACTTTATCCTGGACTTCCTGATGTGCCGCCCCCCAGGTGGTAAGGGTAGGCAAAAACACATCTGCCATGCTGATCCTCAATACTGAGGCCCCTCAGGGGTGCGTGCTTAGTCCCCCTCCTGTACTCCCTGTTCACCAACGACTGCATGGCCAAGCACAACTCCAATACCATCGTTAAGATTACTGATGACACAACAGTAGGCCTGATCACCGACAATGATGAGACAGCCTATAGGGAGGACGTCAGAGACCTGGCAGTGTGGTGCCAGGACAATAACCTCTCCCTCAGTGTGAGCAAGACAAAGGATCTGATCGTTGACTACAGGAAAAGGAGGGCTGAACAGGCCCCCATTAACATCGACAGGGCTGAAGTGGAGCGGTGGTCGAGAGTTTCAAGTTCCTTGGTGTCCACAACACAAAGAAACTATCATGGTCCAAAGACACCAAGAAAGTCGTGAAGAGTGCACGACAACGCCTTTCCCCCTCAGGAGACTGAAATAATTTGGCATGGGTCCCCAGATCCTCAAAAAGTTATACAGCTGCACCATTGAGAGCATCCTGACCGGTTGCATCACTGCCATCACTGCCTGGCAACTGCTTGGCATCTGACCATAAGACACTACAGAGGGTAGTGCTTACGGCCCAGTACATCACTGGGGCCAAGCTTCCTGACATCCAGGACCTATATACTAGGCGGTGTCAGAGGAAGGCCCAAAAAATCATCAAAGACTCCAGTCACCCAAGTCATAGACTGTTCTCTCACAAACAAACATCATTGTCACCATATTAGCTAGCGTCATAGTCAACATAGCTACTGGAACTAACACATTAGTAAACCTGCCACAGTCAGTTTAGCAGTTACATCGGCGGGCCCCGGTGGCAATACATTTATAAAACCAAAAGCTTGGCTTTGAAGAGTTGCAGTGTTGGATATCCATAGCCAGGTATCTAACACAGCATCCCTCTCTGTTTGAGCTGGGTGTTTGAGTAGGTTCAACTTTCTATCTGCATTCGCTAGCTAAGTGAAAGTGAAAAAAATTTACAGACAAATATAGCTAACTCTCTCTTTCTCTATCTTGCTTCTCCATTAGTTCAAAACTGTTCATCTATTGGCTTTCTCTCTTTTTGAGTTAACTACTCACCACATGTTATACACTGCAGTGCTAGCTAGCTGTAGCTTGTGCTTTCAGTACTAGATTCATTCTCTGATTCTTTGATTGGGTGGTCAGTTCATGCTGCAAGAGCTCTGATAGGTTGGAGGACATCCAGGATCCTTTATTGAAGTCAATGTACCCAGAGGAGGACGGAAACTAGCTGTCCTCCGACCATACCATGGCGCTATTCTACAGAGTATTGTTGAGGCTACTGTTGACCTTCATTGCCTCTTCTGAGGATCCTCCACTGATGAAGACACTCACACACATACTGTATGTAGACACAAAGATACAGACACACACACACACACAAACATTACATGTCAACCCACTTATTAAACACACAAACTCAAAAGAACACAAACCATCATATACAGTACCTTCAGAAAGTATTCATACCCCTTGACTTATTCCACATTTTGTTGTGTTACAGACTGAATGGATAAATGTATTTATTTTTCTTACAATCTACACACAATACCCCATAATACCAAAGTGAAAACATGTTTTTAGATATGTTTGCAAATGTATTGAAAATGAAATACATGAATATCTAATTTAAATAAGTATTCACACCCCTTAGTCAATACATGTTAGAATCACCCTTGGCAGTGATTACAGTCTTTATGGGTAAGTTTCTAAGAGCTTTGCAGACCTGCATTGTACAATTTTTGCTCATTATTCTGGAAAAAAATGTATCAAGCGCTGTCAAGTTGGTTGATGATCATTGCTACATAACCATTTTCAAGTCTTGCCATAGATTTTCAAGCCGATTTAAGTCAAGACTGTAACTAGGCCACTCAGGAACATTTAATGTCGTTTTGGTAAGCAACTCCAGTGTATATGTGGCCTTGTGTTTTAGGTTATTGTCCTGCTGAAAGGTGAATTTGTCTTCCAGTGTCTGTTGGAAAGCAGACTGAAACAGGTTTTTCTTCAGGATTTTGCCTCTGCTTAGCTCTATTCCATTTCTTTTTATCCTAAAAAAACTCCCTAGTGCTTGCCAATGACAAGCAGACCCATAACATGATGCAGCCACCACCATACTTGAAAATATGAAGAGTTGTACTCAGTGATGTGTTGTGTTGGATTTGCCCCGAAAATAACGCTTTGTATTCAGGACATACGTACAGTTATTTTCTTTGCCACATTTTTAAGTTTTACTTTAGTGCCTTATTGCAGACAGAATATTTGTATTCATACAGGTTTCCTTCTTTTCACTTTGTCATTTATGTTAGTATTGTTGATTAACTACAATGTTGTTGATCTGTCCTCAGTTTTCTCCTATCAGAGCCATTAAACTCTGTAACTATTTTAAAGTCACTCATGGTGAAATCCCTGGCGGTTTCCTTCCTCTCCGGCAAATTAGTTAGGAAGGATGCCTGTATCTTTGACTGGGTGTATTGATATACCATCAGAAGTGTAATTAACAACTTCACCATTCTCAAAGGGATACTCAATGTCTTCTTTTTTTTACCCATCTATCAATAGGTACCCTTCTTTGTAAAGAATTGGAAAACCTCCCTGATTTTTGTTTTTGAATCGGTTTCAATTTCATTGCTCCACTGATGGTACTTACAGATACATTTTGGTGGGCTAAAGAGATGAGGTAGTCATTCAAAAATAATGTTAAACACTATAGTTGTGGAGTCCATGCAACTTATTATGTAACTTGTTTACCACATTTCTACTCCTGAATTTATTTAGGCTTGCCATAACAGAGAGGTTGAATACTTTTCGACTCAAGACATTTCAGCTTTTCATTTTTAATTAGGAAAAATGTCTAAAAACATAATTCAACTTTGACATTATGGGGTATTGTGTGTAGGCCAGTGACACAATATCGAAATGTAATCCATTTTAAATGCAGGCTGTAACGTAACTAAATGTGGAAAAGGTTAAGGGGTGTGAATACTTTCTGAAGACACTGTAGCCTATCAGAGTGATGTACGCACTGTTCGCTGTGTGCCAGTTTTCGTAAACAATACATTTTGCCCACATCTGGTCCACACACATACCAACACAAACTGTGCCTGTAACTAACAACTACAAACTGCAATAAAATCCACAGAGCCAAGGGAGACGAAAGCGTGCAGCTCTGGTCAACGTTGAATCCCCTAGGGAATTATTGGTTTATAAGCACTTGTATAATTTCAATTTGAGGGAAAGTCCTGATACAGCACCTTCAAAATCCAACAGCAACATGTGTTTAAACAATTCCATTGGATCAAGTAAACTGCCATTTGCTGAAAGAGCAAAGCTATCACTTAGGGTAAACAATGACAATAAATTAAGATAAATTCCAGCGTGAGCTGACAATTAAAACCTGGAATTACTGAAGAAATTGAGCTTTCTCCAAAGAAACATGACCAACACAGTTATTTAAAATTCCACAAGCCCCACCCCACTTGGTTACTGTTGCAACGTTCTCCTGGGAAGTCCAATTCCCCCTTCTAACCACTGGCGAAATTACCTCACAGTGATTTCAAACTGTATTTTTAATACACAATAAATTTAAACACAGACTATCCCTTGCTAATCAGGAGACTCTCTGTTGTACTGTGGTTGACTGTCATTACAATTGGTTCATGGGAACCTGGTAAAATGAAGGTTGTAGTGTGGCTAGCCATTGGATGGCTCTGAATGCACTGTCAGCATGCAGCCTAAGTTACTAACCACTTTTGAACCTAACTAGTGCTCTCAAATCGTATCCTGATGTCGACAGCAGATGAAAGTTGTATTCATGCCTCGAGTGGCGCAGCAGTCTAAGGGACTGCATCACAGTGCTTGAGGTGTCACTGCAGACCTGGGTTTGATCCCAGGCTATGTCACAACTGCCATGACCAGGAGTCCCATAAGGTGGTGTACAATTTGCCCAGCGTCGTCCGGGATAGGGGAGGGTTTGGCCGGGGGGGCTTTACTTGGCTCATCATGCTCTAGCGACTCCTTGTGGCGGGCTGGGCTGACTTCGGTCATCAGTTGAACGGCGTTTCCTCCGATACGTTGGTCCAGCTGGATTCCGGGTTAAGCGGTCGGGTGTAAAGGAGTGCGGTTTGGCGGGTCATGACTTGACCTTCGCCTCTCCCAATCCTGCTGGAAGAGGCGAAGAAAAAAACTGAAAAAAACTGAAAAAAAAAAAAAGTTGTATTCATAACATAGCTAACTTAGCTAGCTAACATACATTTAGGAAAAAAACAAGTTATATTGACGGGCTAGCTAGCGTTAGCAATGTCGGGTGGTCAATAAGACTGAGAGCAAGCTACCCAGCTGAGCTAGAAAACAATGTATCAAAAGTATAATTTTGATTCTAAAAATACTCTCATCAACAGGCTCTGTATTTCAAGAATCACTGTAGCAAGTACTGCTGGTGCACTGTTCAATTATTTTGCAATTTAAACAATTTGTTTTTTTGATGAAAACGGTCTGTTTTTGAATGCCCTCAATGGTTTTCATGTATTTCAAAATTGTGTTTCAAGTTGCCCAAAATTCTGGGGCGGGGCTTAGCGAAGGGTCCTTTTAAAAGACAATAACATTTCTGTCAAGCCGTCATCACTATTGAACAGTTATGTGACACGGTTGCACAAGAGTAGGTGGACGTGCTCATTTATGATTTTGCTAACATGATTATGTAACAGAGCAACAAAGATGTCACAAGTGACACTACAGTGAGACTCTGTAAACGCTGCAATGTCCTTCACATGTTTGCTGGTTAGCATGGCAGGTATGTGGTCTATTACGTACTTATATAACAGAATCAGTGCCTAACTGCCTGACCCTCTTGGTTGCACTACGTGATCATTTTAGAGCCAAAACGCTGAAGTTTGTGTGCCAGGGCTAGGCTGGGGCTTGGGCTGTCTGGCTCTTGGTATTGTACCTCTGCCTGTGCTTTACCAATTTACATGCACTGGCAGGCATTTGAGTACCAGAGAGAAACAGAAAGCCCAAAGCTCATGTCTGTGGTCTGCCAGGGAGCCACTGCCAGAGGGAGAAAATAACAGAAGAGGCCTCTCCCATCCTGGAGCTAAGGAAAAAGAGGGGATCTCTCAGGTGTACAGGCGGAATTCAGACTCCCTTCTCTGGGCTCGTTCCTCTCAGACACAAGGGGGCTGGGGTGGTTGGTAGGTTTGTGTTGTTTTTGCAAGTTTTCTGTAACAGAGCAACAGCAAGTTCAGGTTAGAAGGGCAAAAAGTTGTGGAATGTTTTTCAGCAAAGCTATGAAAGTGGTATAGGTAGCTCATATACTGTATGTGTGTATGGAGGGGTTTAGCGTTACCACCTCTACTCACTTTCTCCTCAGTCTCCCCCACGTCTACCCAGAGCTGACACGTTTCACAGCTGCCATAAACAGGAGACACTGCCCTCAATTTCCTATGAAAGAGGCCTAAACAGGGTACACGCAATAAAGGATACTTTCTTCCCCCCACCCAACCACCTTTCGGCTAGGAAAATGTTATTATTATTAGGAGAGTCCAGCTCTTTTATATTTCTTGAAAATATAGGAAAAGAGATGGGGAGAAGGCGACAGAACATGTCTAAAGTGGTCTCGTGGCCAGAGACTTCCAGAGAGTTGTGGTTTTAATTTATGAGACGTCCAGGGAGAAATTTACTGGCTGCTTTAACTTATTTATTTATCTTATTTGTTTTCGCTTGTATGTTTTTCTCTCGATATGTGTTACCTGTGTATGTGAATGTTGTCAGCGCCCTTTGACTCCTTTAAAAAAGACCTAAACCAAAAACAGGGGGTTAAATACAGTACATGATGTTCGTGTTTGTCTGTTACAGTTAATACAGTCATGCTGATGCGTGAGACGGGTGGTTATTTGTCAATACAGCAGGCCTTATCTTGTCTGTCTCTGTATCAGGGGTTGGAACCTGTTCAGGGAACAGAACAGAAAACCAGAAAATAAGACATTTCTCAAGGAACAGAAATGGAACCTGGAACAAAAGTGAAAACCGTTATGTTAAAAGCATGGGAACCGGTTAGTAACGTTCTTTTACGATCCAAGCATTTTTTTAGAGGCCCACAACAAAACGCAACAAGGCGCTTATGCAAAGCCCTCACTCTGTCACTCAAAAACATATTCCAGTGTCTGCCTGCAAGCTGAAAATCTTTGCCAGTGTGTGTGTGTGTGTGTTTAGGCTACCTGCCCCTCCCCCTCTGAAGCATAAACTGTACTGAGGTTACAAGCTTGATTCAGAAGATAGGGAGAGAGATTATTTATTAGCTAGAGAAGAATGGATTAACTTTTTCCAATGCTAGTTAAGGACACTATAGGCCTAGTTATAACGTTTCATGTTGGATTTATTAACTTCAAAAATGTAAGACGTGTTTTTAAGTCTGGTGCCACTCTGCACACACAAACTTATTAGCTAGCTAGCTCATGCTTGTTAGCTAGCTAGCTCAAAGGACATTCAAAGTTCCTCCATGCATGTCATGACAAGATGCCCAGCGCTTTAAGCCTCCTCCTCAGCCCTCTCTCGCTCTCTCCCCATTCACAAAATGTCATTGGCATATTGCGCCATAGGGTACACTTGTCTGTCCATCACACATGTAAATAACTAGCTTGCCTGTTCTATCCACACTGATTGGTGAACTAATATAATGAGCAAAATGTTAAACACTGTTGATTTCACAGATTAAAAAAGGAACAGACATTAACGATATAAACCGTTACTTTTTGGGGGGGTTGAACCGGTTTACAACTTTATTTTGCTGGTCGGAACAGTGGAACGAAATGATTGGAACATAATTTTGGTTCCAGCACCTGCTCTGTTTTAGACTTAATCCATCCCTCATCATGACTTTGCCTGGGGGAGAGACAACTGTCTCTCGGGTGCCTATGTGTTTCAAATTATTGTTTTGGTTGTCTGAAGTTTGTGTTTGTCTATCAGGAGATATAGGGGTGAACACTAAAATCTGACAAATTGCTGAAAATTGCCTACATGCAGTCATTCCTGTTTAGACACACTTGGCACATCTGGTTGTGATCTGGCTACAAAGGGCTGCTGCATAGAGTCCAACCCTCAGACCGGTGGCACATTTTCTCTCTGGCTGGGCTCGGTGTGAACAGAGATGTTCCTCTCTCCTCTCCATGGGGGGGGGGGCAATGGGACGAGGGGGGGGGGGGGGCGTGTTCAGGATGCTTGGCAGACGTCCAAGAGCCGAACATTCCTGGGCGCTTCTCTCAGTTTAAGAGGAGCAGTGGGTTTTAATTGAGGGGAGATGCAGAGATTAATGCAGCTCCAGGACAGTGCAGCCAGACCCATTTCAAAGGGCTCACAATTGGAACTTTAAACACAGCAGATAAATAGATGTGAACATACATTTCCTGTGTTTTGCATCACACGCAGACGGCCAAATTCAAATGATTAGTACTTCAAAAAGGCAGCACTTTTGGAAATGAGCTCCTACATGGCCCATCAAGCTTCTGACTCTGCTGCTGAAGATGGGTCTGGTCAACCGTCACCTCTCTGTTTATGCAATACTTTATTTTCTTTTGTCCGAATTCCAGCTGCAGTACATGGAGAACTGTATGGTTTCTCAGCTTTTGTTACTGGTACTCATTAAGCCAGATGCAACAGCCGACATAAGACGAGAACTTGAAAAGCTGACTGAAGATCGTGTACTCATATCAATAAGACCAGATTTGCAGTTGAGATCATTTCAACGGTAACAGTGCCTCTTTACAATGACATTGTAAAACTTTCAAACCAAGTTGTCACTTGTTAGGGCAAGGTATTGTAGCAAACAAGTTTCATGAAATACATGCACCAGAAACACAACACACTCTGTGACTTATCAGAGAAATATCAACAAGCTAGACTAGCTATTACTGAAGCAAACAGCTAACTAGCTGCTTGGCTGAACACAGAACGTCAGTGCACTGTTATCTGATTGGCTAAAGTGATCCGTCTCGTCGCAAGTCTTTCGCTAAGATTTGACATGTTGAATTTTGGAAACTCCAGCAATCGACATGAGACATTCTAAACTAGGCTCAGATCAAGGTAACTTTGTTCTAAAACTGCATAAAACAGTTGAATCTTATCTGTTAGATGTGAACTGGGATTAAGAGCGTAATTAAGTCTTTGGAAAACAAATCAGAAAAAGTCAATTCAAGAAGTTCTTAAACCCATTGCTAGATGGATTTTGAGAGTTTGCGTTCCAAAAGTCTTCAGCTACATAGCACGTGACTGATGGAGTAAATGCATAGAGCCGAAGTTGTTGTCCAGCTCTCATTTTCTCTGTCTTTCGTGGCAAAAGTATGTGGACACGTGCTCGTCGAACATCTCATTCCAAAATCATGGGCATTAATATGTTAATATGGAGTTGGTCCCCCCTTTGCTGCTATAACAGCCTCAACTCTGATGGGAAGACCTTCCACTAGATGTTGGAACATTGCTGTGGAGACTTGTTTCCATTCAGCCTCAAAAACATTAGAGAGGTCAGGCACTGATGTTGGGCGATTAGGCCTTTGCGCGCAGTTGGCGTTCCAATTCATCCCAAAGGTGTTGGGGTTGAGGTCAGGACTCTGTGCAGGCCAGTCAACTTCTTCCACACCAATCTCAACAAACTATTTCTGTATGGACCTCGCTTTGTGCACGGGGACATTGTCATGCTGAAACAGGAAAGGGCCTTCCAACAAACTGTTGCCACACAGTTGGAAGCACATAATCATTTAGAATGTCATTGTATGCTGTAGCGCAAAGATTTCCGCTTCAATGGAACTAAGGGGCCTAGCCCAAACCATGAAAAATAGCCCCAGACCATTATTCCTCCTCCACAAAAAACAGTTGGCATTATGCATTCAGCTTGGTAGCGTTCTCTTGGTATCTGGCAAACCCAGATTTGTCTGTCGGACTGCCAGATGGTGAAGTGTGATTCATCACTCCAGAGAACATGTTTCCACTACTCCAGAGTCCAATGGCGGGGAGCTTTACACCACTCCAGCCGACGCTTGGCATTGCGCATGGTGATCTTAGTCTTGTGTGTGGCTGCTCGGCCACGGAAACCCATTTCATGAAGCTCCTGACGAACAGTTCTTGTGCTGACGTTGCTTCCAGAGGCAGTTTGGAACTTGCTAGTGAGTGTTGCAACCAAGGACAGATAATTTTTAAGCGCTATGCGCTTCAGCACTCGCAGTCTCGTTCTGTGGGGTTTGTGTGGCCTACCACTTAGCGGCTGAGCCATTCTACTGCCAATGTTTGTCTGTGGAGATTGCATGGCGGTGTGCTCAATTTTATACACCTATCAGCAACGGGTCTGGCTGAAATAGCCAAATCTACTAAATTGAAGGAGTGTCCACATACTTTTGTGCATGTGGGGAGAGAGGTCATAGGTGAATAGTTGGGAGTGTCACACGTAGCTGAGCTGTTGGAGTGAGGAAAACTGAAAGCACAGCTGCAGACTCTCAAATTGCCTCGGCCAAGGTTTCCTGCCCTGTTCACTGCCAGGCCAGGCGAGATGCTGGCCTCTTAATAGCACCACCCCCACCAAAATAATCCATTATGTCACCGCAATGTTCCTTTTTTTTTTTTTTTTTTTCTCTCTCCACCCATTCATTCGTTCCCATTGTTTTTAAATATTAACAGGTGGAGCCAGGGATAGGTAATCCATTTGGCCAGTCTTTTCCATCCTCTTCTATCACATCTGCTTCAGTTTTCACTTCCTCCTGTGTGTTTGTCTATGTGTATTTGTGTTTCTTCCCCCCCGTTTCCCTTTGGAGGAGAGAGGCGAGGAGTGATCAGTGGGGGTTTGATGCCGTTGGCCCCTGCCCTGACTTTCCAGAGCACTTGAGCTCAGGCAATTACGCAGTGCTCCTAGCAGCCTGCTATTATAATGTAATGCCCCAGTCTGGAAGAGGATTTGGTGGAACTGGAAAAGTTTTGCAATTGCACATAATCTCACTCCCCAGATTGTAAACATGTGTTATCATACAGAGGGGTACCGGGGGTGGTGTTCGATACAAAGCTCAAAAATAAATATAATTATTAGACATACATTAATTGTCACGTTCCTGACCTGTTTTCCTTTGTCATGTATTTGTTTTAGTTGGTCAGGGCGTGAGTTGGGTGGGTTGGTCTAGGTTTGATTTTCTATGTTGGGATTTTGTGTTCGGCCTGGTATGATTGTCAATCAGAGACAGCTGTCAATCGTTGTCCCTGATTGAGAATCATACTAAGGCAGCCAGGGTTTCACTTGTGTTTGGTGGGTGTTTGTTCCTGTGTCAGTGTTTGGGCCACACAGGACTGTTTCGGGTTAGTCACGTTTGTTGGTTTTTGTATTTTGTAGTGTTTGTTGTTTTTCCATTAAATAATGAATACTTACCAATCCGCATCTTGGTCCGATCCATGCTCCTCCTCGTCTGAGGAGGAGAACGACTACGACAGCCGTTACATTAATTGATTATATAGTTTATTAATGTTGTTACTCTCAGTGGTAGCCAATCTGAACTCTAAATATTCACAGTAATTGGTTGTAATCTCAAATTCATCACTGCTTTGAATTAGTTGGACAGGGGTTGTATGGCAGGGTAGGCCATCTGAGTACCCAGGGAGAGATGGAGGAGAGGGAGAGAGGCCTAGCCTAGGCCCCAGTCATCAGAGCAAACCTGGAGCTCATTTATCATGATGATTGGCAGCTCCTCTCCTTATTTTCCGTCTGAGAAATGAGCACATGTGGTGTACAAGAAGAACTGGGGTTGAGGGGGGCAGGGGAGATAATGTTCCCTTTATCCCTGCAATCACTGCCATTAAGTAAAAGAGTCCAGGTGAAGAAAAATAAATGTAAACATATCCATCAAATCAAATCAAATCAAAATGTATTTGTCACATGTGCCGAATACAACAGGTGGACCTTCCAGTGCAATGCTTACTTACAAGCCCTTCACCAACAAATGCAGTTTAAAGAAAATAGAGTTAAGAAAATATTTACAATAAACTAAAGTAAGAAATCTCAAATCTAAAAAATCTAAAAAAGTAACACAATAAAATAACAATAATGAGGCTATATACATGGGGTACCAGTATCGACTCAATGTGCGGGGTACAGGTTAGTCGAGGTCATTTTGAACATATAAAGTTGAAGTCGAAAGTTTACATACACTTAGGTCGGAATCAGTGAAACCCATTTTTCAACCACTCCACACATTTCTTGTTAAACTATAGTTTTGGCAAGTCGGTTAGGACATCTACTTTGTGCATGACACAAGTAATTTTTCCAACAATTGTTTACAGACATGTTATTTCACTTATAATTCACTGTATCACAATTCCAGTGGGTCAGAAGTTTACATACTCTAAGTTGACTTTGCCTTTGAACAGCTTGGAAAATTCCAGAAAATAATGTCATGGCTTTAGAAGCTTCTCATAGGCTAATTGACATAATTTGAGTCAATTGGAGGTGTAACTGTGGATGTATTTCAAGGCCTACCTTCAAATTCAGTGCCTTTTTGCTTGACATCATGGGAAAATCAAAAGAAATCAGCCAAGACCTCAGCAAAACAACTGTAGACCTCCACAAGTCTAGTTCATCCTTGGGAGCAATTTCCAAACACCTGAAGGTACCACGTACATCTGTACAAACAATAGTACGCAAGTATAAACACCATGGGACCACGCAGCCGTCATACCATTCAGGAAGGAGATGCGTTCTGTCTCCTAGAGATGAACGTACTTCGGTGCGAAAAGTGCAAATCAATCCCAGAACAACAGCAAAGGACCTTGTGAAGATGCTGAAGGAAACAGGTACAAAAGTATCTATATCCACAGTAAAATGAGTCTTATATCGACATAACCTGAAAGGCCACTCAGCAAGGAAGAAGCCACTGCACCAAACCGCCATAAAAAAAAGCCAGACTACGGTTTGCAACTGCACATGAGGACTACTCATTCTTTTTGGAGAAATGTCCTCTGGTCTGATGAAACAAAAATAGAACTGTTTGGCCATAATGACCATCGTTATGTTTGGAGGAAAAAGGGGAATCCTTGCAAGCCGAAGAACACCATCCCAACCGTGAAGCACGGGGTTGGCAGCTTCATGTTGTGGGGGTGCTTTGCTGCAGGAGGGACTGGTGCACTTCACAGAATAGCGTCATGGCGTCATGAGGAAGGAAAATTATGTGGATATATTGAAGCAACATCTCAAGATATCATTCAGAAAGTTAAAGCTTGGTCGCGAATGGGTCTTCCAAATGAACAATGACCCCAAGCATACTTCCAAAGTGGCTTATGGACAACAAAGTCAAGGTTTTGGAGTGGCCATCACAAAGCCCTGACCTCAATCCTATAGAAAATTTGTGGGCAGCAATGAAAAAGCGTGTGCGAGCAAGGAGGCCTACAAACCTGACTCAGTTACACCTGCTCTGTCAGGAGGAATGGGACAAAATTCACCCAACATATTGGGTGAATTGGGAAGCTTGTGGAAGGCTACCCAAAACATTTGACCCAAGGTAAACAATTTAAAGGCAATGATACCAAATACTAATTGAATGTATGTAAACTTCTGACACCCGGGAATGTGATGAAAGAAATAAAAGCTGAAATAAATCCTTATCTCTACTATTATTCTGACATTTCACCTTCTTAAAATAAAGTGGTGATCCTAGCTGACCTAAAACAGGGAATTTTTACTAGGATTAAATGTCAGGAATTGTGAAAAACTGAGTTTAAATGTATTTGGCTAAGGTGTATGTAAACTTCCGACTTCAACTGTATAAGCGTCCGGATTAGTGTCCCACGATGCTTGAAAGCAGCAGCTCTAGCCTTTAGCTCGGTGCGGATGTTGCCTGTAATCCATGGCTTCTGGTTGGGATTTGTACGTATGGTCACTGTGGGGACTACGTTTTCGATGCACTTATTGATGAAGCCGGTGACTGAGGTGGTATACTCCTCAATGCTATTTGATGAATTCCGGAACATATTCCAGTCTGTGCTAGCAAAACAGTCCTATAGCGTAAGCATCCGCATCATCTGACCACTTCCGTATTGAGCGAGTCACTGGTACTTCTTGCTTTTAGTTCTTGCTTGTAAGCAGGAATCAGGAGGATAGATTTATGGTCAGATTTTCCAAATGGAGGGCAAGGCAGAGCTTTGTACGCGTCTCTGTGTGTGGAGTAAAGGTGGTCTAGAGTTTTTTTCCCCTCTGGTTGCACATGTAACATACTGGTAGAAATTAGGTGAAACAGATTTAAGTTTGCCTGCATTAAAGTCCCCAGCCATTAGGATCGCCGGCTCTGGATGAGCATTTTCTTGTTTGCTTATGGCCTTATACAGCTCGTTGAGTGCGGTCTTAGTGCCAGTGTTGGTTTGTGGTGGTAAATAGACGGCTATGAAAAATATAGATATATATACTTGGTAGATAGTGTGGTCTACAGCTTATTATGAGGTACTCTACCTCAGGCGAGCAATACCTCGAGACTACCTTAATATTAGACATTGCACACCAGCTGTTATTGACAAATAGACACACACCCCCAACCCATATCTTACCAGACGTAGCTGTTCTGTCCGGCTGATGCACGGAAAACCCATCCAACTGTATATTATCTGTGTCGTCGTTCAGCCACGACTCGGTGAAACATAAGATATTACAGTTGGTTACAGTCCCGTTGGTAGGATAGTCTAGAATGCAGCTCATCCAGTTTATTCTCCAGTGATTGCACGTTGGCTAATAGAACGGATGGTAGAGGTGGGTTACCCACTCGCAGACGAATTCTCACAAGTCACCCTGATATCCGCCCCCTGTATTTCCTTCTTTTTTTCATGCGAATGACAGGGATTTGTGCCTTGTCTGGGAGCAAGATTATATCCTTTGCGTCCAACTCATTTAAGAAAAAATCTTCTTCCTGTTCGAGGTGAGTAATCTCTGTTCGAATATCCAGAAGCTCTTTTCAGTCATAAGAGATGGTAGCATCATAAAAAATAGAATACAAACAATGCGAAAAAACACACCAAATAGCACAATTGGTTAGGAGCCCGAAAAATGGCAGCCATCCCCTCTGGCGCCATTCTGACATACTCCTCATGTCCTATCCTCCCCGGCCCAGACTGGGAGCTGCTGTAGCAGGAATACTCCACACAGACTCAAGAGTGAGTTTACAGCTGGAGAAAAATCAGTCAATCAAAATATTTTATATGCTGTCCCAGACTCATTATAAAAAGGAAGCAATGTGGCCCATCTTTTAGGTTATAGACAATTTATGTTTTGTATTGACAAAGTGCCCTGGGCTGCCATAAAGAAGGCACCAGGAGAGAGGGTAGAAGAAAAATAAATCACAGAGAGCCCAGTGCTACGTGAAAATGCAATTTTCAAAGCAATATGGAAAACAGCAGACAGAGATGGATGTCCTTACTGCCTCCCTCTATAGAGAATGACTGGTACTGAATCTCCCAGATGGTTATGTACTGTAACTATACATGGACCGCGTTGCGCTATCCACTTTTGAAACCAAAAGCTTGGGAGTGTTGTGGCAGTGTGCACTTAACCGGAGCATGCATGAACTGGGACTGGAAAACTGGGGTGCGTTTAAACAGACTTTATCCAAAGTGCCTGGTTGCAGGCCCGGTCCTTGACATTCTGCTGCCATAGGCGAGACAATAAATTGCCGCCCCCCAACTATCCCAGCGTAACCTACGATTGTGCACAGCAGGGGTCAACAATAGGTTTGGGCTTGGGCCAATGCTTTTCACAACTAATAGTCAGCGGGCCAGAACTCAATTAGCATAGTAGCTGCCCAATTCGTAGGTGTCACGCTCTGACCATAGAGAGCCTTTTTATTCTCTATGTTGGTTAGGTCGGGGTGTGACTAGGGTGGGTAATCTAGGTTGTTTTTTTCTATGTTGGCCTGGTATGGTTCCCAATCAGAGGCAGCTGTTTATCATTGTCTCTGATTGGAGATCATATTTAGGCAGCCATTTCCCCACTGTGTTTTGTGGGATCTTGTTTATGTGTAGTTGCCTGTGAGCACTCCATAGCTTCACGTATCGTTTGCTGTTTTTTATTGTTTTTGTACGTTTCACGAATAAAAAGATGTGAAACCCATATCACTCTACGCCTTGGTCCGAATGTTATTTCGACGATCGTGACAGAAGATCCCACCACACCAGGACCAAGCAGCGTGCCCAGGAGGAGAAGGTATCCTGGACTTGGGAGGAGATCAAGGAGGAGAAGATATCCTGGACTTGGGAGGAAATAATGGGAGGACACGAAAGCCTTCCTTGGAAGCAGACGCAAGGTGAGAAGGGAAGACAGCGACGGCGCCGGGGTTCGCGGCCACAACGAAAGCCCATAGAACAGCCCCAAAAATGTTTTGGGGAGGGGTACACGGGGTGGTTGGCGGAGCCGAGGAGTGAACCAGAGCCAATCTGGGAGAAGATGGAGAAATTGGAGGAGAGTGAACGGAGAGAGTCAGAGACAGTCAGTGAGTTGATGGAGAAATTGGAGGAGAGAGAAATGAGAGAGTTGTTGTGTTGGTGTATGATGCACGACATTCACCCTAAGGAGCGTGTTATTCATTTGATGCCACCTGAGTCAGCTCTCCGTACTCGTCCTGAGGAGCGTGCTAGCAGTCTGGTAAAAACTGTGCCAGCTCCACGCACCAGGTCTCAGGTACGCCTCCACAGCCCAGTACGTCCTGTGCCAGCTCTCCGCACTCGCCTTGAGGAGCGTGTCATCTGTCCGGTACCATGTGTGCAGGCTCTACGCACCAAGTCTCCAGTACGCCTTCACAGCCCAGTACATCCTGTGCCAGCTCCCCGCATCTAGCACAGGAGAAACAGGACGTAATGGGCTGTGGAGGCGTACTGGAGGTCTGGTGCGTAGAGCCGGCACAAATTGTAGCGGAACGATGACACACCTCGCACGGTGAGTGCGGGGAGCTGGCACAGGATGTACTGGGCTGTGAAGGCACAGGTGGCACCGGACTGGTGACACGCACTTCAGGGCAAGTGCGAGGAGCGGGCACAGGATGTACCGGACTGGGAAAGCGCACTGGAGGCCTGGTGCGTGGAGCCGGCACAGGTGGTACCAGACTGGTGACACACACTTCAGGGCAAGTACGAGGAGGAGACACAGGACGTACTGGGCTGTGGAGGCGTACTGGAGGTCTGGTCCGGCGACGGTCCCCAATCCAGAGCTTCCGGCTACGGTCCACAGTCCGGAGCTTCCGGCGACGGTCCACAGTCCGGAGCTTCCAGCGACGGTTCACAGTCCGGAGCTTCCGGCGACGGTTCACGGTCCGGAACCTCCTGCGACAGTTCACGGTCCGGAACCTCCTGCGACGGTCCACGGTCCGGAACCTCCTGCGACGGTCCACGGTCCGGAACCTCCTGCAACGGTCCACGGTCCGGAACCTCCTGCGACGGTCCACGGTCCGGAACCTCCTACGACGGTCCGCTGTCCGGAGCATCCAGCGACGGTCCGCAGCCAGGAGCCTCCAGCGACGGTCCGTAGCCCGGAGACTCCAGCGACAGTCCGCAGCCCGGAGACTCCAGCGACGGTCCGCAGCCCGGAGACTCCAGCGACGGTCGGCAGCCCGGAGACTCCAGCGTCGGTCGGCAGTCCAGAGCCTCCAGCGACGGTCGGCAGTCCAGAGCCTTCAGCGAGGGTTCCAAGTCCAGAGCATTCAGCGAGTGCTCCCAGTCCAGAGCCTTCAGCGAGGGTTCCCAGTCCAGAGCCTTCAGCGAGGGTTCCCAGTCCAGAGCCTCTGGCGACGATCTACGGTCCGGAGGTCTCGGCGACGATCCCTGCACCAGAGGCATCACCGAAGTGGGGGGAGCCTCAAGCGGAGCGTGGTCGGCGTCCCGCACCGGAGCCTCCACCGAGAGTAGATGCCCACCCGGACTCTCCCCTATAGGTTCAGGTTTGCGGCCGGAGTCCGCACCTTTGGGGGTGTACTGTCACGCCCTGACCTTAGAGATCCTTATTTATTCTCTATGTTTGGTTAGGTCAGGGCGTGACTCGTGTGGGAATATCTATGTTTTCTATTTCTTTGTTGGTTTTGCCGAGTGTGGTTCCCAATCAGAGGCAGCTGTCTATCGTTGTCTCTGATTGGGGATCATATATAAGTTGTGATTTTCCGTTTGGGTTTTGTGGGGGGGTGTTTTCTGTATAGTTTATTTGCCTTACAGAACTGTGCGCTTTCGTTTTCACTTTGGTTATTTTGTTTGAGTGTTTTTTGAAATAAATATCATGAACACTTTCTACGCTGCGCTTTGGTTCACTCCTTTCGACGAGAGCCGTTACACCGCCTAAGAATACCAGGTGTCGTAAGCTCAAAAAAACAAACAAAAAAAAGACCCTGGAGAGGCAGGCACACAAGCTAAATATCCTAATCCTGCCTAATGGTTGGGCCGGCCCTGCCTGATTGTACAGTCAATCTGTTGTTGTCTGGTCAAACAATAAACATGACAACAACAGAGCACTGTAGGATAATACAGATCTGGCTACCATGCTATAGAGCAGTGGCCTTGTCCTAATAGAAACAGCTCAGTCCAGCTCAGTCCGAGGTCTTTGATTCTCAGAGGGTGAGAGTAAGTGGCACCAGGAATACTCCCTCCTCTCTCCACTTAATGCTCCCCTGGCTCTCATTTACATAACCTAGAATATGTCCTGACAGCCAGGGGATGTTTTTGATTTGTTGAAGCCCCTGTTGAAAGAGGGGGATGTTTAGAACCAAGGCTGTTGCTCTCGCCTTCTCCACACAGCATCTGATGCACATGCCAACTTGGATACCATGTTGGGTGATGACAAGGAATTACCGAGAGCACAACTGAGAGGGTCAGGGAAGGAAGATTTGTGTGTTTTTGCCTGGGAATGTGTGTAATTCATAATGAATACAAGGAATACAAAGGCAGTCCTTTACCAGGGTCTGTAAAGGGCTACAAGCAGCAAACCACAAACCAAACCAAATAAAATGATTTATTATACATTGCCACTTCATATGAGCCAAATTGCATGGCCAGGGTATGATCCATTCAATTTTCCGATCCCATATCTAGGATTCCACATACATTCTAAACAATAGGAATGCTGTTCTTAAGGCCAGAGCTAGCTTACCCCCACCCCCATTCTATCAGAGCACGCCTGACACCTGCTGTGTGCAGTGAAAGCAAGGGACAACTGGAGGCATGGTATGTGTATGTGTGTGTTTCGCATGCCACTCTGTCTCCAGCGGGGGTTTGTGTGGCAAAATATCTCCACCTTGGCACATATGAAAAACATTCATGGACCAGTAAGGCCAAGACATTATATGGCTCCAATAATGCCTCAAATCCAACGGTGCCATGTTGCCCAAATGTTGCTCCTTTGTCTTTGGAAAAAATGCATGCCATGTATTGCCAAACCATCACACTATCATTGGTCTCTCGCACTATTTTGTTGATGGGGTCATTTACAAGTGTGTGATGTGTGTGTGTTTTAGAATGTGTGTCTATGAAAACAGAAAATGGACATGAAAGGGGGGGATTACTTGTAGAAATAGCAATGGATCAACTGAAACACAATTCACTCCTCCATTGAAATGAATGGTCAATGCAGCGACCTATTTGATCAGCTGCCAGACAAAAGATTTGACAGAAACTGTGAAGAAAAACACCAATGCGAAGGCTTTCCTGATTTCCCAAGTTTTGAAGATGCATGCTAGATTTGGTAGCCTTTTATTCTAAATTTATATTGGCTTCAATAGGGTTTCAAAGGATGTTTGCATAGATGCATTTTCTATGCTATGTAGCTCTATGCTATGTAGCTCTATGCTATGTAGCTCTATGCTATGTAGCTCTGAACTGTGAGTACAGTATGTACTGTAAGCATGCTACCAAACTAAAAAGCACAAATGCAAAATCTATACACTTCCAACAACTCAAACTAATTCATAGCAATACAACATACTGAAAGGAACAAATTGATGTTTATTTCTCTCCAGATATTCCATAGTTTTTGGATGCTTGGTCATGGAATTTGCAGGTTAACAGCTCGGAACGTACGACTGCCTTGGTGGCACAGTCAGCATGGATTTCCTATAGAATGTTAGTCAGATTGGAGCTGAGGCCTGTCTCCCTCTCACATTCTCCCTCTCTCCTTCTCCGTCTGAGGCCTTCTGGCTGTTCTAGATCTCATAAATCAGCCGTAGCACAGCCCTATACTGGAGCTACCACACACAGGCACCGTGGCAAGGTTAATAACACTCACATCACCTTGGCCTGTTTGCAACAACCAACTGATAACCAAACACATTTATGGGGCCCGTGCACGTGATCAATCTTGCTGGTGAATGGCGTTCATATGCTGTCTGAGTCTGAATCATATAAAATAATTTTGAGGCGGAGTCATGACGAGACTGTGTCGTGAGAATGTAGACCACCATTGACCGCTGCTTAGTTGGCGAACGTGCAGTCACTGGAGAATAAACTGGATGAGCTTTCGTTTGAGACTGTTCTATCAACGGGACCTGAAAAACTGTAATATCCTGTGTTTCTCTGAGTCGTGGCTGCACAAGGACATGGATATACAACTCGCTGGTTTAAGACCGGATGGCAGACTCGGGTAAGGCGAGAGAGGTAGGGGTGTGTCTCTTTGTTAACAACAGCTGGTGCACGATCTCTAATGTTAAGGAATTCTTGAGTTCTTTCTCGTCTTAGTTAGAATACCTCATGATAAGCTGCAGAACATACTATTCACCAAGAGAACTTTAATCTATATTTTTCATAGCTGTCTATCTACATCCACAAACTGATGCTGGCACTAAGACTGCACTCATCGAGCTGTATAGGGCCATAAGGAAACAAGAAAATGCACATTCAGCGGGGCTGTTTCTCGTGGCCGGTGATTTTAATATAGAAAAACTGAAATTTTTACCATCATGTCACCAGTGCAACTAGAAGCGACACAACTCTAGATCACCTTTACTCCACACACAGAAATGCATACAAGGCACCTCCCTCTGCCTCCCTTTGACAAATCAGACCAAAACTCTATCCATCTGATTTCTGCTTACAAACAAAAACTCAAACAGGAAGTACCAGTGATGCACTCAATATGGAAGTGGTCCGAAGAAGCGGATGCTAAGCTACAGGACTGTTTCGCTAGCACAGACTGGAGTAAGTTCTGGGATTCATCCGATAACATTAAGGAGTTTACCACATCAGTCACCGGCTTCATTAATAAGTGCATCGACGACGTCGTCCCCACAATGACCGCACTTACATACCCAGAAGCCATATAGTACAGGCAACTTCCACACTGAGCTAAAGGCTAGAGCTGCCGCTTTCAAGAAGCAGGACATTAATCTGAATGCTTATAAGACATTCCACTACGGCATCTGACAAGCCATCAAACAGGCAAAGTGTCAATACAGGACTAAGATCGAATCCTACTACACCGGCTCTGACACTCGACAGATGTCGCAGGGCTTGTTAACTATTACGGATTACAAAGGTAAACCCAGCCACAAGCTGCCCAGTGACGCAAGCCTACCAGACGAGCTAAATGCCTTCTACGCTCATTTCGAGGCAAGCAACACTGAACCCTTGCATGAGAGCACCAGCTGTTCTGGGCGACTGTGTGATCTTGCTCTCCTTTGAAAATGTGAGTAAGGCCTTTAAACAGGTTAACATTCACAAGGCCGCAGGGCCAGGTGGAATACCAGGATGCATACTCCGAGCATGCGCTGACCAGCTGGCAAGTGTCTTCACTGACATTTTCAACCTATTTTTATAATATCAACTTCTTTCAAGCAGACCACCACAGCCCCCGTGCCCAATAATACCAAGCTAACCTACCTAAATTAATATTGCCCCATAGTACTCACATCTATAGCCATGAAATGCTTTGAAAGACTTGTCATGGCTCACATCAACACCATCGTCCCAGACACCCTGGACCCACTCCAATTCGCATACCGCCCCAACAGATGACACACTCTCTATTGCACTCCACAGTGCCCTCACTCACCTGGACAAAATGAATACCTATATAAGAATGCTGTCATTTACTACAGCACAACATTCAACACCATAGTCCTCTCCAAGCTCATCACCAAGCTCAGGACCCTGGGACTGAACACCTCCCTCTGCAACTGGATCCTGGACTTTCTGACGGGCAACACCCAGGTGGTGAAGGTAGGCAACAACACATCCGCCACACACGGGGCGGCAGGTAGCCTTGTGGTTAGAGCGTTGGGCCAGTAACCGAAAGGTTGGTGGATTGAATCGCCAAGCTGGCAAGGTCAAAATCTGTTGTTCTGCAACTGTACAAGGCAGTTAACCCACTGTTCCTAGGCTGTCATTGTAATTAAGAATGTGTTCTTAACTCACTTGCCTAGTTAAATAAAGGTTAAAAAAAACACTGACCATCAACAAAGGGCCCCCTCAGGAGTGTGTGCTTAGTCCACTCCTGTCCTCCCTGTTCACCCACGACTGCATGGCCACGAATGACTCCAACACCATCAAAGAGTCCACCTGAGGTCAATTCAAATGATTGGACCTGACTTGGAAAGGCACACACTTGTCTATGTCAAGTCTCATAGTTGACAGTGCATGTCAGAGAAAAAACCAAGCTATGAGGTTGAATGAATTGTCCGTAGAGTGCTGAGACAAGATTGTGTCGAGGAACAGATCTGGGAAAGGTACCAAAACATTTCTGCAGCATTGACGGTCCCCAACAACACAGTGGCCTCCATCACTCTTTAATATAAATACATTTCGATTTTAGCAACTTTATTACAAAAAAAAACTGTCATACCTTATTTACAAACATATTCAGACCCTTTGCTATGAGACTCAAAATTGAGCTCAGGTGCATCCTGTTTCCATTGATCCTCCTTGAGATGTTTCTTCAACTTCATTGGAGTCCACCTGTGGTAAATGCAATTGATTGGACCTGATTTGGAAAGGCACACACCTGTCTATATAAGGTCCCATAGTTGACAGTGCACGTCAGTGCAAAATCCAAGCCATGAAGTTGAAGGAATTGTCTGTAGAACGCTGAGACAGGATTGAGTCAAGGCACAGATCTGGGAAGGGTACCAAAACATTTCTGCAGCATTGAAGGTTCCAAAGAACATAGTGGCCTCCATCACTCTTTAATAGAATACATTTGGAACCACCAACACTTTTCCTAGAGCTGACAGCCCGGCCAAATTAAGCAATCGAGGGAGAAGGGCCTTGGTCAGGGTCGTGACCAAGAACCCGATGGTCACTCTGGCAGAGCTCCAGAGTTCCTCTGTGGAGATGGGAGAACCTTCCAGAAGGACTAACATCTCTGCAGCACTCCACCAATCAGGCCTTTAAGGTAGAGTGGCTAGATGGAAGACACTCCTCAGTAAAAGACACATGACAGCCCGCTTGGAGTTTGCCAAAAGACACCTAAAGGACTCTCAGACCGTGAAAAACAAGATTCTCTGGGCTGATGAAACCAATATTGAAATCTTTGGCTTGAATGCCAAGCTTCTCGTCTGGAGGAAACCTGGCACCATCACTACGGTGAAGCATGGTGGTGGAAGCATCATGCTGTGGTATTGTTTTTCAGCGGTAGGGACTGGGAGACTAGTCAGGACCTAGGGAAAGATGAACGGAGCAAAGTACAGAGAGATCCTTGATGAAAACCTGTTCCAGAGCGCTCAGGACCTCAGACTGGGGGCGAAGGTTCAACCTCCTACAGAACAATGACCCTCATTACAAAGTCAATACAACGCAGGAGTGGCCTCGGGACAAGTCTCTGAATGTCCTTGAGTGGCCCAGCCAGAGCCCAGACTTGAACCCGATCTAACATCTCTGGAGAGACCTGAAAATATCTGTGCAGTGACACTCCCCATCCAACCTGACAGAACTTGAAAGGATCTGCAGAAAAGAATGAGAGAAACTCCCCAAATACATGTGTGTCAAGCTTGTAGCATCATACCCAGTGGTGAAAAAAGTACTACATTTCATACTTGAGTAAAAGTAATGATACCTTAATAGAAAATGACTCGAGTAAAAGTGAAAGTTACCCAGTAAAATACTACTTGAGTAAAAGTCTAAAAGTATTTGGTTTTATATATACTTATGTATCAAAAGTAAATGTAATCACTATAATATACTTAAGTATGAAAAGTACAACTATAAATCATTTCAAACTCCTTCTATTAAGCAAAGCAGACAGCCACATTTTCTAGTTTTTTAAAAATGTACAGATAACCAGGGACACACTCAGACATCATTTACAAACGAAGCATGTGTTTAGTAAGTCTGCCAGAGCAGAGGCAGTACGGATGACCAGGGATGTTCTCTTGATAAGTATGTGAATTAGACCACATTTTCCTGTCCTGCTAAGCATTCAAAATGTAACAATTACTTTTGGGTGTCAAGGAAAATGTATGGAGTAAAAAGTACATTATTTTCTTTAGGAATGTAGTGAAGTTAAATTTGTCAAAAATGTAAATAGTAAAGTACAGATACCCCAAAAAACAACTTAAGTAGTACTTTAAAGTATGAAAATATCTCCCAAGGTGCTTCAACAATGTACTGAGTAAAGGGTCTGTGATAAAGGGTCTGTGATATAAATGTGATATTTAAGTTTTACATTTTTTATACATTTGCAAAAATGTATAAAAACCTGTTTTTGCATTGTCATTATGGGGTGTTGTGTGTAGATTGATGAAAAATAACTATATAATCCATTTTAGAATAAGGCCTGTAACATAACAAAATGTGGAAAAAGTCAAGGGGTCTGAATACTTTCCGAATGCACTGTAAATCCATGTTACTTTTACTCGTCATTGTTATTCATTATTCACTGTGTATTTATTCCTTGTTTCACTATTTATATTTATTTAGATTTTTTTTATCTTAACTAATATCTTAACAGATATGTCCGAATTAGAGAACATCGCTCATTACCAAACCTTCTCTAATCAAAGTTCTCTAAACAAATAGCTTATATCATATGCTTTCATTCCCAGATATCTCCCCCTGTATAGCAGAACAGCACAGTCCACCAGTTGAGGTTGCAGGAAAACAAGGGTTAACCGTCTTTGCCTGGTCCAACTCCCCATACAGCATACAACATCACACACATTGAAATCGAAGGTAAGTAAAATGTTTTCCACTTATGACAATGCTTTCCAACCAATCAGTTGTGTTGTGACAAGGTACAGTAGGGGTGGTATACAGAAGATAGCCCTATTTGGTAAAAAAAAAAAAAAAAGTCCATATTATGGCAAGAACAGCCCAAATAAGCAAAGAGAAACGACAGTCCATCATTACTTTAAGACATGAAGGTCAGTCAATCCAGAAAATTCCAAGAACTTTGAAAGTTTCTTCAAGTGCATTCACAAAAACCATCAAGCACTATGATGAAACTGGCTCTCATGAGGACCGCCACAGGAAAGGAAGTCCCTGAGTTACCTCTGCTGCAGAGGATAAGATCATTAGATTTAACTGCACCTCAGATTGCAGCCCAAATAAATGCTTCACAGAGTTCAAAGTATGAACAGACACATCTCAACATGAACTGTTCAGGGGACACTGCGTGAATCAGGCCTGCATGGTCGAATTGCTGCAAAGACACCACTACTAAAGGACACCAATAATAAGAAGAGACTCGCTTGGGCCAAGAAATACGTGCAATAGACATTAGACTGGTGGACATCTGTCCTTTGAGATTTTTGGTTCCAACCGCTGTGTCTTTGTGAGACACAGAGTAGGTGAATGGATGTTCTCCGCAATGTGTGGTTCCCACCGTGAAGCATGGAGGAGGAGGGCTGATGGTGTAGGCGTGCTTTGCTGGTGACCCTGTCTGTGATTTATATAGAATTCAAGGCACACTTAACCAGCAAGGCTACCACAGCATTCTGCAGTGATATGCCATCCCATCTGGTTTGAACTTAGTGGGACTATCATTTGTTTTTCAACAGGACAATGACCCGACAGAGAGTGATGGAGTGGTGCATCAGATGACCTGGCCTCCACAATCACCTGACCTCAATCCAATTGAGATGGTTTGGGATGAGTTGGACCGCAGAGTGATGGAAAAGCAGCCAACAAGTGCTCAGCATATGTGGGAACTCCTTCAAAACTGTCATCAAGGCAAAGGGTGGCTACTTTGAAGAATCTAAAATATAAAATAGATTTAGATTTGTTGAACACTTTTTTGGTTACAACATGATTCCGTATGTGTTATTTCATAGTTTTGATGTCGTCACTATTATGCTACAATGTAGAAAATAGTAAAAAATAAAGAAAAACCCTTGAATGAGTAGGTGAGTCCAAACTTTTGACTGGTACTGTATATATGATTATTAAAAACAAATTGGTGGGGGGGTCGGGCCCCATAGCAGCTGGGGGCAATAAGTGACCGCTTATGTCGCTTATGCCTAGAACAGGCCCTGCTGGTCATGGTCAATATTCTGCCGTTTTTTATCTAAATCATTTCCTGTCAGTACTGTACAGTAAAATAGAACAAAAAGCATAACCCTGGGCACAGATGTCAATTCAACATCTATTCCAAGTTGGTTCAGCGTAATTTTGTTGAAACGACGTGGAAACAACATTGATTCAACCAGTCCATCGAGTCCTTTGGCTATACCTGTAGCTGATGACAATGTCTTGACGACATACTGTACATGAGTCATTCCACCTCAAAAACCACAAGAAAGAGGATTTTGACACGCACCATCTCAGATTTTTCCCAGCCCAACAAAGTGTATACATTATCGGTTCCCTATGTTTGACAAGTAGTATGCAGCTGCTGCTTAGAGTATTGCTTCTTCATACTTTAATGTATTCTCTGTGAATCTGGTGATGTTTTTGTTTCCCTGTTTAGAGAAATTAGCCATTGAAGTCACTTGCATTCTTTACCCAAATTAGTGTGCATTTGCGAAAGTATCAAGCTTTGCCCACTAGATGCCGCTGTTCCTGCTACTGCCACCACACCTTTTTTAATCAATTTTACTGGTCTCTTGTGGGTTTTAAATGGATCACAAAAATGTATTTGCAACTTTGGGTAGAAAACCAATAGCTTCTGCTCATGATGAAAATAAATTGTGTGGTCATCCTCATAACTCAAGCTAGTCCTCCATGAAAGCAATTCAGTTTGTCCTTCTCTTAGGCTCAAATTGTGTCCAGGAAATTGATCCTCTATGTGTGGTTGATTCCCTTCAAAAAAAGGTCTGGATTGGTCAGACCACTCCTGGTGAACAAGCAATCCATTAGGCTACAGCGTTCTAGTGGTTTCAGTGTTACGATCTCTAATGCTCTTCAATGGTAAAAGTCCCAAACACATACGTTGGTTTTAATGGTTAATGTCACTAATCACACTACATATGGGGATGTAATAATAATTTATTACATAATAATAACATATGACTGCATGCAATGGTTTATAATTTTATTAGGGTTGAAAAAAAACATCACCACATTCACAGAGAATACTTTACAATGGGTGAAGAAGCAATACTCCAAGCCGCAGCTCCATACTACATGTCAGACATAGAGAACTGATACTGTATACTGGTTGTTGGGGTGGGATTGGTGTGAGGTGGGGGTCCATGGGTGGCTTTGACCAATTTATTGGATTCATCATGTCTTTCTCGATGGTAGGAAGAAGTTTGGTCAAATTCGGATGTTGGGTACTATATTTATGTCAAGGCTGTGGGTAACTGGTGAAAGGAGTCAGGCGCAGGAGAGCTGAGATGCGTGGACAAGCTATTTAATACAATAAAAAACACCAGTAAAACACAATACTATGGTGCTGGAAAAATACCGGTACCACGAAATAAACGGGCGTAATAACAAAACCCGGTAACAATAATACCAGCCATCAGATACAGCCTTACAATAAAACAAACATGCACACACAAACATGTAATGGGGGAATTGAAACCAGGTGTGTAGAAAACAAAAGACAAAACAAATAAAAAATTAAAAGTGGATCGGCGATGGCTAGAAGGCCGGTGATGTCAACCGCCGAATACAACCCGAACAAGGAGAGGCATCAACTTCGGCCGAAGTCGTGACAATTTATTGAATATTATGTGAATCCTATAAATTAAAATGGGCCAATTTGGGTTGCAATCAATTTGCTTAATTTCTCAGATATCAAATTAAATTTCAACAAAATAAAGTTTGAGGAATGCTAATCTTATCTGTTTCAAACTAAAGAAATTATTTCATTACAATCTTAGATAATGACTTGCTGAAACGATATGGAATGACCCACATGTATTGCCTCTGCGAAAAAAGAACATGACTGTTGAGGTTGACTATGATCCCACTAGACACAAACTGGTTGAATCAATGTTTCAATGCAATTTGTCAATGTATTATGATGTGGAATCTATGTGATAAATATATAGGATTTGAAAAAAGTCCTTAAGGTTGTTTTGAGAGTGAAATCTCAACCACATGATTGTCATCATTCTAACCAAATTTCAACAGACAAACCTTGTATAAAATATTTGTAATTTGTACCTTTAAAACAACATTAGATTTTCAGACTGTCAGAAAAAAAACAATAGGCTGGGCACCTCCTACTGGAGAATTGATCTACTGTATCTACAGCTACCCTTTGGTCTCCCATCCAAGGTTTTAACCAAGCCCAGCTTAGATGGGCTTGTCACTGACTAAACCAAATAGATTCACTGTTGCTATCGAAGTCATTCTAAAGGGTAGGTTTAAGAGAGCAAATTAAATGTGACCATACTTTATCACTCATATGTCATCAATGATGCTATTTAGGCCTACAGCATTTGCAAAGTCATCAACAGCAATTGTTTCAATTCAACCCCCGAATTTAACTAAAAATAGACAATACATACAGGCCTAGGGTTTCGAGCCCTGGTTGATTTAAAATGTAATGATATTTTGTGATATTGAATTGTGTTTGTCCACGCAAATATCTCCACATTTGAAGGAGTTGTATCTTCTGCTTTGATAGTTCCATCTGTGCCACTAATTAGTCTGGCTTTAAGTCCAGTTTGTCTACAAATGAACAAATGATATATTGGATTCACGTCTCCATCTCAACCAAATTAAAGAAAAGCACTAAATCAAACTTAATTGACATTTTAAATTTTAATCTTTCAGCAGATGTTCTTATCCAGAGCGATTAACGTTAGTGCAAACATCTTAAGATAACTAGGTGAGACAACCACATATCAAGTCGTAGTAGGTACATTCTTCCTCAATAAAGAAGTTATAATTTAATAACCTGCCCAGGGACTGCGGTTGAAAATTAGACGGCTGGCTAAAACCGGCACTTTTACTGAAACGTTGACTAATGTGCACTGTCCCTGTAAAAATAAATAAACTAAACTAAACTAAATAAGCAAAGACAGTGCTAGTAGGAAAATACATGTTTTTTTTTAAAGGGGGGGTGGGTGTTGACTGAGATGTCTTATTTAAAATACTCAGAAGTTTTCAAACTGGAATTAAAGCCAGACTAAGTCAATGGCACAGATGGAACTATTCAAGCAGAAGATAAATCTCCTTCAAATGTTGATTCACTTTAGCAATACAACAAATAGCTTATTAACTTGTTGACAAGTTAACACATATGTTGGATTCTTGTCTCCAACTCAACCAAAAATAAAAGTTAAACAATGGGATTAAGCCAGTGAATATAGGTTGTAAAATCATTGATCAGTGTCTCAACCAAATATGACCCAATTATCCACGTTGAAATGGCATAGTGTGCCCAGTGGGATGTCGCTTTAGATCAGAGGTGTCAAACTCATTTTGCCCCGGGGGCCGCATTCGGTCTTCAACGAGGTCCGGAGGGCCGCACTGAAAATTGGTTATACATTATATACAAAAGTATGTGGACACCCCTTAAAATTAGTGGATTCGGCTATTTCAGCCACATCTGTTCCTGGCAGGCGTATAAAATCGAGCACACAGCCAAGCAATCTCCATAGACAAACATTGGCAGTAGAATGGCCTTACTGAAAAGCTCAGTGACTTTCAAAGTGGCACCGTCATAGGATGCCACCATTCCAACAAGTCAGTTAGTCAAATGTTTTGCCCTGCTAGAACTACCCTGGTCAACTGTAAGTGTTGTTATTGTGAAGTGGAAATGTCTAGGAGCAACAACGGCTCAGCAGTGAAGTAGTAGGGCAAACAAGCTCACAGAACGGGACCGCCGAGAGCTGACTACCGAGTTCCAAACTACATCTGGAAGCAACGTCAGCACAAGAACTGTTCGTCGGGAGCTTCATGAAATGGGTTTCCATGGCTGAGCAGCCACACACAAGCCTAAGATCACCATGCGCAATGACAAGCGTCGGCTGGAGTGGTGTAAGTCTTGCTGCCATTTGACTCTGGAACAGTGGAAATGAGTTCTCTGGAGTGATGAATCACGCTTCATCATCTGGCAGTCCGAAGGATGAATCATGGGTTTGGCAGATGCCAGGAGAATGCTACCTAACCCAATGAGTAGTGCCAACTGTAAAGTTTGGTGGAGGAGGAATAATGGTCTGGGGCTGTTTTTCATGGTTCGGGCTAGGCCCCTTAGATCCAGTGAAGGGAAATCTTAATGCTACAGCCTACAATTACATTCTAGATGATTTTGTGCTTCCAACTTTGGGGAAGGGGAAGGCCCTTTCCTGTTTCAGCATGACAATGCCCCCGTGCACAAAGCGAGGTCCGAGAAGAAATGGTTTGTCAAGATCGGTGCAGAAGAATTTGACTGGCCTGCACAGAACCTTGACCTCAACCCCATCAAACACCTTTGGGATGAATTGGAACACCGAAAGCGAGCCAGGCCTAATCGCCCAACATCAGTGCCCGACCTCACAAATGCTCTTGTGGCTGAATGGAAGCAAGTCCCCGCAGCAATGTTCCAACATCTCGTGGAAAGCCTTCCCATCAGAGTGGAGGCTGTTATAGTAGCAAAGGGCGGACCAACCTTATATTAATGCCCATGATTTTGGAATGAGATGTTTGACAACCAGGTGTCCACATACTTTTGATCATGTAGTGTGTATAGAGATGGGCAATGAAGAGGATTTTTTTAGGTGTCATTGGACTCAGTCAAAGGTTTACAGTTTCTGCAGGAGAAGAAAAAAGAGAGCGGTAGTATAAAGAAAAACAGTGGAGGAATCCTGGTGTCTTTGGTGACAGCATGGGGCAGACGCGGGAGGCTTTGACTCTCTCTCTGGCAGAGAGAGAACTTGCCTCCTTAGACAAATAGACTAACACACAACCCACATCCCTTTTTCCACCTCCGTAACCTGCTAATGTAGGAAATACAAGTCATTATTTGGAGAGGTCTGTGGTTAGAAGGTTCAATGATAAAACACAAGAATACGCTAGAGTTGGAAATATTCAACAACAAAAAAACATTTATACAAAAAAATGTACATTTACTGGTTCAGGTAACCCATAAACAAGGCAAAACACTTTGAAAGCTCGTAACGTGTGGTATATACCAAGGTCAATCATTTTGGGGGGAATGGGTGAAGCCTTTAAGAGCAAATTGTCTATCATTTCCGAGGGGAAAGAGTGTTGTCAGCCAACAAACTACTTTGTAATGACTTCTATCTGTCTCACTATTCAGCCTGCCCTAGAGTGTAGATGTGGGGGAGGGGTATCTGGAGAGGTTGGGAGTGGAAAGCACAAACATGTTCTAGCAAGGCAATAAAATCTTTTTTTCAACCCAAGACACATTTTTCTTGTATCATCACAATCTATCACAGCAGCCCATGCAAAATATTATTTTTTGCATGACCTAATGAAAGGAAGTGCAATGCAGGCAAAGTACTTTTTGTGGTTAGATGACAGTTGAAAGATTAGGGAAGCTTTGGTGTTCATCTGTCTGCATAACGTTACACACACATTGGCTTATCCTCACACACACCTCCTACCTCAGGGCCCCCCGGAGCTTACTGGCTCCTGACTCACCTGCACTGCAGATGCACAGGTAGTGTCAAGGTTAAAGGTGAGATCCTCTTACTGTGGTTGTCCAAACCAGGCTGAACTCTCTCCCTTTGGGCAAGGATCAGAGTTCCCTCTGTATTCTGCACTTCAATTATTTGACTTATCATCCCTCATCACATAAAACCCTCACAAACTTTTACAGATGCACAATTGAGAGCATCCTGTCGGGCTGTATCACCGCCTGGTAAGGCAACTGCACCGCCCTCAACCGCAAGGCTCTCCAGAGGGTGGTGCGGTCTGCACAGCACATCACCGGGGGCAAATGACCTGCCCTCCAGGACACCTACAGCACCCGATGTCACAGGAAGGCCAAAAAGATCATCAAGGACAACAACCATCTGAGCCACTGTCTGTTCACCCCGCTACCATCCAGAAGGCGAGGTCAGTACAGGTGCATCAAAGCTGGGACAGAGAGACTAAAAAACAGCTTCTATCTCAAGGAGTTCACACTAAACAGCAATCACTAACACAGAGGCTGCTGCCTACATACAGATTCATCATTAGCCACTTTAATAAATGGATCGCTAGTCACTTTAAAAAATGCCACTTTAATAATATTTACATATCTTACATTACTCATCTCATATGTACAGTATATACTGTATTGTATACCATCTATTGCATCTTGCCTATGCCACTCGGCCATCGCTCATCCATAAATGTATGGATATATTTACAGGGCGGCAGGTAGCCTAATGGTTAGAGTATTGGGCCAGTAACCAAAAGGTTGCTAGATTGAATCCCTGAGCTGACAAGGTAAAACATTGGTTGTTCTGCACCTGAACAAGGCAGTTTAACCCACTGTTCCTAGGCCGTCACTGTAAATAAGAATTTGTTCTTAACTGACTTGCCTAGTTAAATAAAAAAAACATGTACATATTCTAATTCCATCCCTTTACATTTGTGTGTATTAGGTAGTTGTTGGAAAATTGTTAGATTACTTGTTAGATATTACTGCACTGTTTGAACTAGAAGCACAAGTATTTCGCTACACTCGCATTAACATCTGCTAACCATGTGTATGTGACAAATAAAATTTGATTTGGATTTCATCAGTGCAGGAAGACCCCCTGACCCAAAATCTAAGGTTACCTGTTAGTTGACTGTCTATTGAAAGGCACTGAGCTTGACGCTATGTCAACAACATTTGTTCTGTTGAGGAGGGGAGGGGGGGCTTATTATTAGGGTGAGCGATGAACAGAAAATCCAGTGATATTTTCTTTTTAGATTAGGATTAGGTTAAGGGTTTATAGACAGAATTTATATATGTTTTTATTGTATGCCCCTAGTCAAGATAATACAGTTATGAACAATGTTTGATTCATTGAACACTGGTCACTTAAATAATGTTTACATACTGTTTTACCCACTTAATTTCCTAGTCAAGACTCATCCTATATAACTACTGCTGTACACACCTTTTCTATTCATATACTGTCTATACGCACCATCATATACATATATATTTATATTCCGGACTCTGACATGGCTTCTTCTGATATATTTCTTAATTCCTTTCTTTGACTCTTTTTGATTTATGTGTATTGTTTTGTATTGTTCGGTATTACTTCACTGTTGGCATCAGATACATAAGCATTTTGCTGCATCTGCAATGTGTATGCAACCAATAACAATTGATTTGATGTTTTATCTACTCTCTTGATCAACAGTTAGTCTATGCAAACTTCATTTGTTCAGATAGGAGATCTGAAATGGTGACCTCATGACAGAACCGCCTTCACATGACCCACAAATTTTCTGGCGATCCCAGTATGCATTTAAAAAATTCTTTGCTAATAAAAATCAGTGACCACATAACTTGTTCTAAAAGCATAGCCCTCCTGGGCGGCGCAGCGGTCTAAGGTACTGCATCTCAGTGCTTGAGGCGTCACAACAGACCCAGGTTTTATCCTTGGCTGTGTCACAGCAGGCCGTGACCGGGAGACCAATGAGGCGGCGCACAATTGGCCCAGTGTTAGGGGAGGATTTGGCTGGCCGGGATTTCCTTGTACAATCGCACTCTAGCAACTCCTTGTGGCGGGCCGGGTCAAGCAGTGCTGCTTGGCAGGGTCGTGTTTTGACCCTGCCAAGCCTCTCCTGAGTCCGTAGGGGAGACTGTAACTACCAATTGGATATCACTAAATTAGGGAGAAAAAGGGGTCAACAACAAAAAATAATAATAACATTTAAAAAAAAGCATAGACGCTAAAAGTAGATATACAGCTCCTTGATAATAACTTATGTTGACTCAGGCGCAGATGCATGCATGGCCTCCTACAGAGAGGGCTGCAAAGCAGCTATAAAAACACTGTGAGGATCCCCCTCTGTGCTCTGTCAGGTATCAATCATGGCCCGTAAGTGGGATCCTTGAGAGGAGATGTTATCAGGGCAGCCCCGTACACACTCACACCACTGGATCTATTATCTGCCTCCAGATAACAATCTCTTTGCTGTGAGTGGCCTACCCTGGTGCCATGTAGCCACACGCTCCCTACTGCTGCTCACTCATACAAACAAGGTACTAGGGTAACTAGGCCACTTCACCCCAGATAGGAGCACTTGATAAGCAAAGGTGCACACTTTCCACATTAGGCTTTAATCTTATCCATCATATTACAGGTTCTGTATTATGTCATGTTTCATGTTTTGTGTGGACCTCAGGAAGAGTAGCTGATGCTTTCGAAACAGCTAATGGGAATCCTAATAAAATACCAAAATACCAAATAAAGCATTTATCTAGATTCTGTTTTCAGATTTAATCCCAAAACATCAAGTTCAAGTTAAGTTTATTTGTCATATGCACAGGAACACATGGTGAACACAGTACAATGACATGCTTACTTGCAGGTTCACCTCTCGACAATGCAAAAACAATAAGAATAGAAAAATAATAAAGTAATAAAATAAAATAAATTGCAGCTCAATGGAATAACACAATAGGATTACATTTTTTGGGGCAGATGTATAAATACAAGGAAGGCACTCAAACAATTCACATTACAATATTTAGACGTGGGCTGGGGAAGGGGGATATGGAGAGCAAAGTGTTTTATGTAATATTTGGCAATAATAAATAGAAGTCAGGAGGCTACATCTGGATTTCAGTGGACAAATTAGTGTGAAATAAAACAAAAAACACGGTTTATTTAAGATCATAATCTTTCAGAAGAGGATTGCTCTAAACAAGGGGTGTATACTACACTGAACACAAATATAAACTCAACATGTAAAGTGTTGGTTCCATGTTTCATGAGCTGAAATAAAAGACTCTAGAAATGTTCCATACGCACAAAAAACATATTTCTCTCAATTTTTTGGCACAAATTTGTTTATATCCCTGTGAGCATATCTCCTTTGCCAAGATAATCCATCCACCTGACAGGTGTGGCATATCAATAAGGTGCACCTTGTGCTGGGGACAATAAAAGGCTACTTTAAAATGTGCAGTTTTTTCACAAAACAGAATCACACAGCTGTCTCAAGTTTTGAGGGATCATACAATTGGCATGCTGACTGCAGGAATGTCCACCAGAGCTGTTTCCAGATATTTGAATGTTCATTCCTTTACCATAAGCCACCTCCAACGTCATTTTAGAGAATTTGTCAGTACGTGCAACCGGCCTCCCAAATGCAGACCATGTGTAACCACGCTAGCCCAGGACCTCCACATTCGGCTTCCTCACCTGTGGAATCGTCTGAGGGAGGGAGGGGTGGTGGGTGCTGAGGAGTATTTCTGTCTGTAATTAAGCACTTTTGTGTGGAAAAACCCATTCTGATTGGTTGGGCCTTGTTTCCCAGTCGGTGGGTCTGGCTCCCCAGTGGGTGGGCTTATACATCCCAGGCCCACCCAAGGATGTGCCACTGCCTAGTAATGTGAAATCGTTATATTCGGGCCATTTCATCTATTTCAATTGACTGATTTCCTTTTATGAACTGTAACTCAGTAAAATCATTGAAATTGTTGTGATTATATTTTTGTTCACTATAGTTTGCAAAGGTTTTCAGGAGAGAGGAGACGTCTATAGCACTTGCCCAGTTTAGATTTCTACTAGACCACAGCACGTTGGGCCTAATGACAAAACAGGCCTAGTTGGTCTCGCCGTGTTAGGACCTTAATGAGGAACATGTGGAGCTGCCCAGACACAGAGGAAATCCAATCCTTCTCCTTTTCTTCCCCCTCTCCTCCCCCTCTCCTGCTGCTACACACTCCTCCTCACAGTCTCCAACATAGCTGCCTTCTCATTTCACTCTTCTTCTCTTCTATTGCCAGATTCCTGGGGATCTTTCTCGCTGTCTGACTCTCAAAACCCTTTCACTCTTCTTTACTTCTAGTTTCCTTACCCACAATACTCATTCTCTTCCAACCCCATGTTTTTGTCAGTTAGGCAACTCTCCCCTTATTCCTTTTTTAGTATGGGAATTTTTTTTAAATTGTTTCCACGTTTTCCAAAATATCTGCTCCGAATTTAGATTCAACAATGTCTGCAGAAAGAATGGGGTGTCAGCTATGACATGACAAATTGACTTTGAAAAATCTATTTTAATTATTGAACTAGAGTAAGTTAAGTGGATTTACACGCCCCGTAACGGAATTGTGGTAACAGAATTTCATCATGGGTCCCTGATCTGTACGACACAGAAATGCATAATTATGGATATGAATGTGTCATTCTCTTCTTCATGGTGATGTATCCTAAATAGGTACACAAAAGGTCGAAATATGTGTCACGCCCTGACCTTAGATATCTCTGTTTTTCTATATATTTTGGTTAGGTCAGGGTGTGACTAGGGTGGGTACGCTAGTTTGTATGTCTAGGGTTTTTGTATGTCTAGGGTTTTTGTATGTCTAGGGGTGTTGTATGTCTATGTTGGCCTGATATGGTTCCCAATCAGAGACAGCTGTTTATCGTTGTCTCTGATTGGGGATCATATTTAGGTAGCCATTTTCATCGTTTGTGTTGTGGGATCTTGTCTACAGTAAGTTGCCTTTGTGCACTCCAGTAGCTTCATGTTTCGTTTGTTCTTTATTGTTTTGTGAGTTTCTCTTTATTAAAATTATGTGGAACTCTATGCACGCTGCGCCTTGGTCTCATCATTACGACGAGCGTGACAATATGCAATATCTTAATTTGCATTATTCTACACACTGGCTATTATTTTAATGTGCTCTGCCTCCAAACAAGACAAAATTTGGTTGGTCCAGGCCGGACCAAATCTGAACCAATCATAGACGTCTATGTTTCACAAGTTTGGACATCAAAGTAAAGCTCAGAGTACAGTAGAGCACAGTACAATACAGAAGCTTGACACTACAAGCTTGGCACACCTGTATTTGGGGAGTTTCTCCCATTTTTCTCTGCAGATCCTCTCAAGCTCTGTCAGTTTGGATGGGGAGCGTAGCCGCACAGCTATTTTCAGGTCTCGCCAGAGATGTTAGATGGAGTATGAGTCCGGACTCTGGCTGGGCCACTCAAGGACATGTAGAGACTTGTCCCTGAAGCCACTCCTGCATTGTCATGGCTGTGTGCTTAGGGTCGTTGTCCTGTTGGAAGGTGAACCTTCGCCCCAGTCTGAGGTCCTGAGTGCTCTGGAGCAGGTTTCCATCAAGGATCTCCCTGTACTTTGCTCTGTTCATCTTTCCCTCCATCCTGACCAGTCTCCCAGTCCCTGTCGCTGACAAATATCCCCAAAGCATGATGCTGACACCACCATACCTCACCGTATGGATGGTATTGCCAGGTGATGAGTGGTGCCAGGTTTCCACCAGACGTGATGCTTGGCATTCAGGCCAAATAGTTCAATCTTGGTTTTATCAGACCAGAGAATCTTGTTTCTCATGGTCTGAGAGTCCTTTAGGTGCCTTTGGCAAACTCCAAGCGGGCTGTCATGTGCCTTTTACTGAGGAGTGACTTCCGTCTGGCCACTCTACCATAAAGGCCTACTTGGTGGAGTGCTGCAGAGATGGTTGTCCTTCTGGAAGGTTTTGCAATCTCCACAGAGGAACTCTGGAGCTCTGTCAGAGTGACCATCGGGTTCTTGGTCACCTCCCTGACCAAGGCCCTTCTGCCCCGATTGCTCAGGTTGGCCGGGCGGCCAAATAGCTAGTTGGCGGGCTTCCTCTTCTAGCAAGAGTCTTGGTGGTTCCAAAGTCTTCAATTTAAGAATGATGGAGGCCACTGTGTTCTTGGGGACCTTCAACGCAGCAGTCATTTTATGGTACCCTTCCCCAGATCTGTGCCTCGACACAATCCTGTCTCAGAGCTCTACGGACAATTCCTTCAACCTCATGGCTTGGTTATTGCTCTGACATGAACAGTCAACTGTGGGACCTTATATAGGCAGGTGTGTGCCTTTCAAATCATGTCCAATCAATATAATTTACCACAGGTAGACTCCAATCAAGTTGTAAAAACATCTCAAGGATGATCAATGGAAACACGATGCACCTGAGCTCAATTTCGAGTCTCATAGCAAAGGATCTGAATACTTATGTAAATAAGGTATTTCTGTTTTTGTTTTATAAAGTTGCAAAAATATCTAAAAACCTGTTTTTCCTTTTCATTATGAGGTATTGTGTGTAGCTTGATGACCAAAAATGTTAATTTAATCAATTTTAGAATAAGGCTGTAGCATAACAAATGTGGAAAAATTAAAGAGGTCTGAATACTTTCCGAATGCACTGTACGTGGGTTTTTGTTAATATCATTTCAAAGCAATGTTTCTTAAACCTACAGTACAGAAGGCAGGAAAATGTATCCAAAACAAAATACTTCAATATTATTGTTTTTTGATGTATTTCTAATACCTTTTAAGGCTTTTTAAGTAGATGTTTTCTAGACCTCTTTTCCATCTGTTTGACCAGAAATCAAAGCCTTTGCTAATTCCACATTTTTAGGGTGGAAAATGTATATACAGTTGAAGTCGGAAGTTTACATACACCTTAGCCAAATAATTTTAAACTCAGGTTTTCACAATTCCTGACATTTAATCGAAGTAAAAATTCCCTGTCTTTGGTCAGTTAGGATCACCACTTTATTTTAAGAATGTGAAATGTCAGAACAATAGTAGAGAATTATTTATTTCATCACATTCCCAGTAGGCCAGAAGTTTACATACACTCAATTAGTATTTGGTAGCATTGCCTTTAAATTGTTTAACTTGGGTCAAAAATGTCAGGTAGCCTTCCACAAGCTTCCCACAATAAGTTGGGTGAATTTTGGCCCATTCCTCCTGACAGAGCTGGTGTAACTGAGTCAGGTTTGTAGGCCTCCTTGCTCGCACACGCGGTTTCAGTTCTGCCCACCAATTTCCAATACCTTGACTTTGTTGTCCTTAAGCCATTTTGCCACAACTTTGGAAGTATGCTTGGGGTCATTGTCCATTTGGAAGACCCATTTGCGACCAAGCCTTAACCTCCTGACGGATGTCTTGAGATGTTGCTTCAATATATCCACATAATTTCCCTGCCTCATGATGCCATCTATTTTGTGAAGTGCACCAGTCCCTCCTGCATCAAAGCACCACCACAACATGATGCTGCCACTCCCGTGCTTCACGGTTGGGATGGTGTTCTTCGGCTTGCAAGTCTCACACTTTTTCCTCAAAACAAACGATGGTCATTATGGCCAAACAGTTCTATTTTTGTTTCATCAGACCAGAGGACATTTCTCCGAAAAGTACAATCTTTGTCCCCATGTGCAGTTGCAAACCGTAGTCTGGCTTTTTTAACCTGATGAGGATAGAGGGCGCTATTTACACTTTGGGGGAAAATCGTGCCCAATTTAAACGGCCTCGTACTCTATTCTTGCTCGTACAATATGCATATTATTATTACTATTGGATAGAAAACACTCTCTAGTTTCTAAAACCGTTTGAATTTTGTCTGTGAGTAAAACAGAACTCATTTGGCAGCACATTTTCTGACCAGGAGGTGGAAAGTCTGAAAATGATGCTCTGTTCAAGGGCCTGCCTATAAATGGGCATGATACGTATGAGTATACATGCACGTCATACACCTTCCCCTAGATGTCAAGAGGAAGTGAGAGAAGAAATGAAGTGTTTATCTTGGTCTGAGGTGGAATAAATCCTCTTGGCACGACGAGTCATCCATTTCCTGTTTTCTGGAAAGCGCGAAGATGGACCTGGAATTGCCTTCTGAAAAGCTGTCGTTATAGGCGACTACTATCTCCGGCTTTGATTTTATTTGATACATGTCACAATATCATCGTAAAGTATGTTTTTTCAATATAGTTTTATTAGATTATTGAAATTTTTTCGGGACGTTAGGCGTGTTGCGTTGTCTGTGTTTGTTGACGATGGAGAGCTTCGCGCCACTTGGCCAGTGTGCTTGCTAATTCAAGAGGGAAAAAGGACGTTCTAAATCCAAACAACGATTGTTCTTGACAAAGGACACCTTGTACAACATTCTGATGGAAGATCACCAAAAGTAGGACCCATTTTGTGATGCTATTTCATATATCTGTCGAACTGTGTACTAGTAGTTTTGCGCCCAGGTTTTGGCCACTCTCTCGCTATAACATAAGCCTTATGTCGTAATGAAGATATTTTTAGAATTCTAACACTGCGATTGCATTAAGAACTAGTATATCTATCATTTCCTATACAACATGAATTTTTTTGTAATGTTTATGAATAGCTATTTGGTCAGAATAGGTGAGAGTCTAATAGAAATATCCGCACATTCTGGGAAAAAGAAGCTACGTTAGCATAATGGATAACCACTGATTTCAGCTCTAAATATGCACATTTTCGAACAAAACATAAGTGTATGTATAACCTGATGTTATAGGACTGTCATCTGAGGAAGGTTTATGAAGGTTAGTGAAAATTAATATCTTTTGCTGGTTTATTCGCTAACGCTAACGTGCCTATTGCTATCGCTAACGTGCCTTGATGAATGAATGCGGTAGTGTGGTAGGCTATTGTAGTAAGCTAATATAATGCTATATTGTGTTTTCGCTGTAAAACACTTAAAAAATCTGAAATATTGGCTGGATTCACAAGATGCTTGTCTTTCATTTGCTGTACACGATGCATTTTTCAGAAATGTTTTATGATGAGTATTTAGGTATTCCACGTTGGTCTCTATAATTACTCTGGCTGCTTCGGTGCTATTTTTGACAGTAGCTGTGATGGTAGCTGCAATGTAAAACTGATTTATACCTCAAATATGCACATTTTTCGAACAAAACATAGATTTATTGTGTAACATGTTATAAGACTGTCATCTGATGAAGTTGTTTCTTGGTTAGTTTGGTTGGTTCTTGGTTAGTTAGGTTGGCTTTGTGCATGCTACCTGTGCTGTGAAAAATGTCTGTCCTTTTTTGTATTTGGTGGTGAGCTAACATAAATATACGTGCTGTTTTCGCTGTAAAACATTTAAAAAATCGGACATGTTGACTGGATTCACAAGATGTGTATCTTTCATTTGCTGTATTGGACTTGTTAATGTGTGAAAGTTAAATATTTCTAAAAAATATTTTTTGAATTTCGCGCTCTGCCTTTTCAGTGGAATGTGGGAGGAGTTCCGCTAGCGGAACGCCGGGGCCAGACAGGCTAATGGCGGTTTTGGAGCAGTGGCTTCTTCCTTGCTGAGCGGCCTTCAGGTTATGTCCATATAGGACTTGTTTTACTGTGGATATAGATACTTTTGTACCTGTTTCCTCCAGCATCTTCACAAGGTCCTTTGCTGTTGTTCTGGGATTGATTTGCACTTTTCGCACCAAAGTACGTTCATCTCTAGGAGACAGAACATATCTCCTTCCTGAGCGGTATGACAGCTGCATGGTCCCATGGTGTTTATACTTGCGTACTATTGTTTGTGCAGAGGAACGTGGTACCTTCAGGCGTTTGGAATTTGCTCCCAAGGATGAACCAGACTTGTGGAGGTCTACCTTTTGTTTTCTGAGGTCTTGGCTGATTTCTTTTGATTTTCCCATGATGTCAAGCAAAGAGGCACTGCGTTTGAAGGTAGGCCTTGAAATACATCCACAGGTACACCTCCAATTGACTCAAATTACTCAATTAGCCTATCAGAATCTTCTAAAGCCATGACATCATTTTCTGGAATTTTCCAAGATGTTTAAAGGCACAGTCAATTTAGTGTATGTAAACTTCTGACCCACTGGACTTGTGATAGTGAAATAATCTGTCTGTAAACAATTGTTGGAAAAATTACTTGTGTCATGCACAAAGTAGATAGTCCTAACCGACTTGTCAAAACTATAGTTTGTTAACAAGACATTTGTGAAGTTGTTGAAAACCGAATTTCAATGACTCCAACATAAGTGTATGTAAACTTCCGACTTCAACTGTATGCCTTAATAAAAAATTAAAATATATACTCTTAGCTTTCATTTGAAATCCAATTTGACTCGCTCCTATGAAAGGGAAAGGGGGATAGTAAATTGTCCAACTGAATGTATTCAACTGAAACGTGTGTTCCGCATTTAACCCAACCACTTTACATGTTGGTGCTCATGGGTCCTTTTACATGGAAATGACCCTATATACTATCACTCTTCCAATACCTATCTTTGCTTCATACCAAAATACCTCTGATTTCCCTTTTTTCCCTTTATTTCTCTAATTTCTCCAACTCACAAATGGAGCCCAACTGTTCCTTCTCACTGGCCTGGCATTCAGGCCTGCAGTTAAGCGGATGGCTAATTTTACCAGACTGACCTCATTTTTATATTGTATTAGAACAAGTGATCCAGTGTCAGTAGAAATGCACTGGCTTCAGATAAATATTTTTACATGATCACCCCTCCTCCTTATTTTGAGAGGAAGAATATGCATATTTGCTGGGACATGCAATGCCATATACTCAGGGGGTCTTTTTCATGTGAAGAATGAATCTGGTCACCTGGATTAATTAACTGTTTGCTTCACTGAGCGGTGTTTGAATGATGCCAAAGTCCTATCAATTCTTCAAAGACAAACAGAGAGTCAAAATTAATTTAGAGAGGATCCATTCACAATTCAGGGTAAAGCTGGAGAATTGTTATAATTTACAACTGGCGTCTTTCAGTTATTGTTTGGATTCAGTTACTAAAGTAGGCTAAAGAGATAACATAAACAGTGAAAAAGGTAGCTCTAAGCATCGGATTGGTTTCTTTTTCCTAAAACCACATTCAACAATAATTGTGTTCAATAAAACATTTCACTTTTTTTCTTGCAGGAAATGATGTCTCCGGATCCTGAAGATGTTGACAGGTGAGAGACAACCTGACAACCTTTGTTATAAATAAATCCACATCCGTTGCTACAGTATTTCATGTCTTATAGACCTAATGAATATCTGAAAACATGTGCAGCAGGGGGTTTGAAATGTGTCCGTTGAAGAACCAGCCATAAAGCAGATCAAGACCAAAATTAGCTGAACAAACATGGTAAAGTTGACCCTCAGGGGACAGACTTGGCAGAACAGAACAATCCAAAATTCCACTTGGGTTGAGATGTCTTCATTTCCCCCTCCACTATATACAGTGCCTTCGGAAAGTACTCAGACCACTTGACTTTTTCCACATTTTGTTACGTTACAGCCTTATTCTAAAATGTATTAATTTTCAATCTAAAAACCGTGTTTTTTCAGCTAATTATGGTCTTGATCTATGGCTGGTTTGTAAACAGACACATTTCAAACCCCCTGCTGCACAAGTTTTAGATATTCATTAGGTCTATAAGACATTAAATATTGTAGCAACGCATGTGGATTTATTCATAACAAAGATTGTCACAGACTGGAATATGTTCCGGGATTCTTCGAGGACGTTGTCCCCACAGTGACTGTATGTACATATCCCAACCAGAAGCCATTGATTACAGGCAATATTCGCACTGAGATAAAGGGTAGAGCTGCCGCTTTCAAGGTGCGGGACTCTAACCCGGAAGCTTATAAGAAATCCTGCTATGCCCTCCAACGAACCATCAAACAGGCAAAGCGCAAATACAGGACTAAGATTGAATCGTACTACACTGGCTCCGACGCTCGTCGGATGTGGCAGGGCCTGCAAACTACTACAGACTACAAAGGGAAGCACAGCCATGAGCTGCCCAATGACACGAGTCTAGCAGACGAGCTAAATCACTTTTATGCTCGCTTCGAGGCAAGCAACACTGAAGCATGCATGAGAGCATCAGCTGTTCCGGACGACTGTGTGATCACTCTCTCCGTAGCCGACGAAAGTAAGACCTTTAAACAGATCAACATTCACAAGGCCGCTGGGCCAGACGGATTACCAGGACATGTGCTCCGGGCATGTGCTGACTAACTGGCAGGTGTCTTTACTAACATTTTCAACATGTCCCTGATTGATTCTGTAAAACGAACATACTTCAAGCAGACCACCATAGTCCCTGTGCCCAAGAGCACCAAGGTAACCTGCCTAACTCCAACATCATCATTAAGTTTGCAGATGACACAACAGTGGTAAGTCTGATTACCGACGACGAGACAGCCAATAGGGAGGAGGTTAGAGACCTGGCCGGGTGGTCCCAGAATAACAACGTATCCCTCAACGTCATCAAGACAAAGGAGATTATTGTGGACTACAGGAAAAGGAGGACCGAGCACGCCCCCATTCTCATCGATGGGGCTGTAGTGGAGCAGGTTTGGAGCTTAGAGCACATCACCAAGGAACTTGAATGGTCCAAACACACCAAGACAGTTGTGAAGAGGGCACGACAAAACCTATTCCCCCTCAGGAGACTGAAAAGATTTGGCATGGGTCCTCAGATCCTCAAAAGGTTCTACAGTTGCAACATCGAGAGCATACTGACTGGTGGCATCACTGCCTGGTATGGCAACTGCTCGGCCTCCGACCGCAAGGCACTACAGAGGGTAGTGCGTACGGCCCAGAACATCACTGTGGCTAAGCTGCCTGCCATCCAGGACCCCTACACCAGGCGCTGTCAGAGAAAAGCCCTAAAAACTGTCAAAGACCCCAGCCACCCAAGTCATAGACTGTTCTCTCTGCTACCGCATGGCAAGCGGTACCGGAGCGCCAAGTCTATGACCAAAAGGCTTCTCAACAGCTTTTACCCCCAAGCCATAAGACTCCTGAACAGGTAATCAAATGGCTACCCGGACTATTTGCATTGTGTCCCGCCTGATTTGATTTGAATACCCTATGATGACGAAGCAAAAACAGGTTTTAGAAATGTTTGCTAATTTATTTTAAAAAATGTAAACTGAAATGTACATAAGTATTCAGACCCTTTTCTCAGTACTTTGGCAGCGACTACAGCATCGCGTCTTTTTGGGTATGATGCTAAAAGCTTGGAACACCTGTATATGGGGATTTTCTCCCTTTCTTCTCCGCAGATCCTCTCAAGTTCTGTCAGGTTGGGTGGGGAGCGTTGCTGCACAGCTATTTTAAGGTCTCTCCAGAGATGTTCGATCAGGTTCAAGTCCGGGCTCTGGCTGGGCCACTCAAGGACATTCAGAGACTTGTCCCGAAGCCACTCCTGCGTTGTCTTGGCTGTGTGCTTATGTAACGGATGTGAAATGGCTAGCTAGTTAGCGGGTACGCGCTAATAGCGTTTCAATCGGTTACGTCACTTGCTCTGAGACTTGAAGTAGGGTTTCCCCTTGCTCTGCAAGGGCCGCGGCTTTTGTGGGGCGATGGGTAACGATGCTTCGTGGGTGACTGTTGTTGATGTGTGCAGAGGGTCCCTGGTTCGCGCCCAGGAATGGGTGAGGGGACGCACTAAAGTTATACTGTTACATTGATGCTGTTGACCCGGATCACTGGTTGCTGCGGAAAAGGAGGAGGTCGAAAGGGGGGTGAGTGTAACGGATGTGAAATGGCTAGCTAGTTAGCGGGTACGCGCTAATAGCGTTTCAATCGGTTACGTCACTTGCTCTGAGACTTGAAGTAGGGTTTCCCCTTGCTCTGCAAGGGCCGTGGCTTTTGTGGAGCGATGGGTAACGATGCTTCGCGGGTGACCGTTGTTGATGTGTGCAGAGGGTCCCTGGTTCGCGCCCGGGTCGGGGCGAGAGGACGCACTAAAGTTATACTGTTACACTTAGAGTCGTTGTCCTGTTGGAAGGTGAACTTTCGCACCAATCTGAGGTCCTGAGTGCTCCGGAGCGGGTTTTCATCAAGGACCTCTCTGTACTTTGCTCCGTCCCTGCCGTTGAAAAAGATCCCTACAGCATGATGCTACCACCACCATGCTTCACCGTATGGACGGTGCCAGGTGTCCTCCAGATGTATCGCTTGGCATTCAGGCCAAAGAGTTCATTCTTGGTTTCATCAACCAGAGAATCTTGTTTCTCATGGTCTGAGAGTATTTTGGTGCCTTTTGGAAAACTCCAAGCGGGCTGTCATGTGCCTTTATACTGAGGAGTGGCTTCCATCTGGCCACTCCACCATAAAGGCCTGATTGGTGGAGTGATGCAGATATAGTTGTCCTTCTGGAAGGTTCTCATCTCCACAGAGGAACTCTACAGCTCTGTCAGTGTGACCATCAGGTTCTTAGTCACCTCCCTGACCAAGGCCCTTCCCCGACTGCTTAGTTTGGCCGGGCAGCCAGCTCTAGGAAGAGTCTTGGTGGTTCCAAACATCTTTCATTTAAGAATGATGGAGGCCACTGTGTTCTTCGGGACCTTCAATGCTGCAGAAATGTTTTGGTACCCTTCCCCAGATCTGTGCCTCGACACAATCCTGTCTCTGAGCTCTATGGACAATTCCTTCGACCTCATGGCTTGGTTTTTGCTCTGACATGCACTGTCAACTGTGGGACCTTATATCGACAGGTGCTTGCCTTTCCAAATCATGTCCAATCATTTGAATTTACCACAGGTGAACTCCAATCAAGTTTTAGAATTATCTCAAGGATGATTCATGGAAAACGGGATGCACCTGAGCTCAATTTTGAATCTCATCGCAAAGGGGCTGAATACTTATGTAAATAAGATTTTTTTTTAATGTGCAAACATTTCTAAAAACCTGTTTTGGCTTTGTCATTATGGGATATTGTGTGTAGATTGCGGAGGGATTTTTTTTCTTTCACCCATTTTAGAATAAAGCTGTAATGCAACAAAATGTGGAAAAAGTCAAGCAGTCTGAATACTTTCCGAAGGCACTGTATATCAACCACACATCGACAAGGACTGTGAGGACCTTTCACAAGACTGACACAGCACCTGAATCACACAATTGTGTGGGCCAGAGGAGCCATCATGTGTAAAGATAAACCAGTGATCCAATACCTGTCTAAGTTCAGTTGCTTCTAATAAAGTCAGAAGAGGTATGTCGCCGATGCACAGAATGTACAAATTGTCCGAGTTAATTCAGTTTTAAACCCAATTAAGAAATTATGCAGAGTATGATTGTTGATCTTCTTTACACCAATATTTGATTGGGTAATTGGTTGTCCATAAAATAAATTACAATCACATGACACGAGAACCACAGAAACACTGTGGTGGTCATGCATCAAAACCCACTGATTCTTTAAGCGCTGCTCTGTACAGGTGGCCCGGCTTTGCAGCTGTGCAAATGAAAGACGCAGTGTCGTTCGAGGCAAGGGATGGAAAGTTGGCCACAAATGGAGGAGTAACATACAAGTTGCTAACTGAAAATGTAATGGAAAAAATAATAGCAGAGGTTAGCTGAGAGAAAATAATTAATGGAAAAGTTTCTCTCCTGTATTGTGTGTGTTCAAATGACAAGCTGTTCATCTTTATAGAGATGTAATACTAAGGGGGAAATGCCACATATTGACCAGATTTACCATCTCTGGCAATGCTTAGTGACCTCCGGTATGAAACAACATCCAGGGTAACATATGAGCAATTCCATAATAACAGAGTGATGCTGAGACTTCTCAATTTAAAATGAATGCCAAACAAAAACCAAGGACAGCAAAGTTAAACAAACCAAGTCTATGCACAAGATGACTATTTCCACTGAAAATGTTACAGATTCGTCCGTCTAACTGCCAGAAGGTGAAGCGTGATTCATCAATCCAGAGAACGCGTTTGCACTGCTCCAGAGTCCAATTGAGTCGAGCTATACACCACTCCAGCCGATGCTTGGCATTGCGCATGGTGATCTTAGGATTGTGTGCGGCTGCTCGGCCATGGAAACCCATTTCATTAAGCTCTCGACAAACAGTTCTTGTGCTGATGTTGCTTCCAGAGGCAGTTTGGAAATCGGTAGCGAGTGTTGCAACGAAGGACAGTTTGTACGCACTACGTGCTTCAGCACTCGGTCCCGTTCTGTGAGCTTGTGTGGCTAGCATGGCTAGTGGCTAACATTAGCCAGCTTGAGCTAGCTAACGAGCTAGCATTCGAACTCGGTAGCACAGAGTAGATTCTCCATATAACGTTGAGAAATAGTGCATTGTGGGTAATTTAGAAGATATCTGGAAATTAGTTAATAAATATTTAAAAACAGAACTATGTTTTTACTTACAAGTATTTTTAAAATGTTTACTAGGCAAGTCAGTTAAGAACAAATTCTTATTTACAATGACAGCCTACACTGGCCAAACCCCGACAACGCTGGGCCAATTGTGCGCCGCCCTATGGGACTCCCAATCACGTCCGGTTGTGATACAGCCTGGATTTGAACCAGGGTGTCTGTAGTGATGCCTCTAGCACTGGGGTGCAGTGCCTTAGACAGCTGTGCCACTCGGGAGCCCGTCAGCAACAGGTGTGGCTGAAATAACCAAATCCACTAAATTGAAGGGGTGTTCACATACTTTTGGCCATGTAGTGTACATTTCAGCATCATTGTTACTGTAACGGATGTGAAATGGCTAGCTAGTTAGCGGTGGTGCGCGCTAATAGCCTTTCAATCGGTGACGTCACTTGCTCTGAGACCTTGAAGTAGTGGTTCCCCTTGCTCTGCAAGAGCCGCGGCCTTTGTGGAGCGATGGGTAACGATGCATAACGACGCCATAAAAGTTGCGGCTGTTGCAATGTAACAGTTTAACTTTAGTCCGTCCCCTCGGGCGCGAACCAGGGACCCTCTGCACACATCAACAACAGTCACCCACGAAGCATCGTTACCCATCGCTCCACAAAGGCCGCGGCTCTTGCAGAGCAAGGGGAACCACTACTTCAAGGTCTCAGAGCAAGTGACGTCACCGATTGAAAGGCTATTAGCGCGCACCACCGCTAACTAGCTAGCCATTTCACATCCGTTACACTACCTTAGAATTTTCCACATGCAAATCCATATGTGTGCATACATTAACACAGGTCACCTCTGGACAAGTATGACGTGACCTGCCTCTCCTTACAAAGCTTCAGCGTAATAGCAAAGTGACAAAAGTATCTTGAAGCTCACTCCCTTTATGCATTCATGCTGATATATGTGACACATCTGTATTCAAACCTTGGGTCGTTTACTACCATGTAACACCTAGCATGAATAGCAAAGCTAGACATTAATGACACCATTGTCATCCTGGGTGAGAATTTTCTTCAGCGGGTGGAGAAAGTAATGTAATGCTTAGAGCAGAGAAACAACACGATTGTTTGCATTGGGCAATTTGCTCCGCAGCTCTGTTGAGACCCAGGGAGCTCAAACAGGACAACTGCCACAGCTGAATGCGTTATAGTGCAGAGGGGCATGCTATGTGGACATAGCTACAACTCCTATCTCAAACCATCCACAGAAAGAGGTTCACTATTTCAGGCTTGAGAGAAATCACGTTGGCTGCAAAAAAATCATGCTATATTTAGGTGAGAAAAACTATAATTTTCATCATCACACTTTCCTGACCGGGTACATATTATTTTAACTCCCTCCCAAATACTACACAACAAATATTTTGTACCGCCTTCATTGTCTTTAGAAACACTTTCCATTGGCTTGGTCCCAATATTCCATGATTGCCACAAACCGCTTATGTAAATATCAAGTGGTTAACGAATAGTTAGTGTTTCATTGGCGAACAACCACCTCTGATCCCCGTCTACTCTGTTAGACCCCTCCCACGTAGAGCCGCCCTGAAGACTAGACCCCTTTTGAAAGACAGCGCAGGGGAAAGATACGAATTTTTGTCTAATTTCCCGCAGCTACAGCGTCGATGAGCAGCAGTCGAAGAACTCCATTCTAACTGAATGGATTGGCATGGGGAGAAGCGGACCTCAAAACTTGGCTAAGCGGCAGCTTTGGAATTATATTACTTTTACGATGGCTTTACTTTCGCTGTTGCTCAGACCAGGTAAGGCAACATTCATATATGTTCTCCTGTGTGCATGCAAAACATTTTCCCCGCACCCCGAATGGATGATGGAAAACTTTCTTGGCTGTGCTAAATGGTGCGAGATGAGCGAGACTTGTTCACAAAAACTCGCTTTCTTAAATATTTATGAACTAAAATATGGCAGTGTGTTTTGTAAATAGCTACAAGTTAAATCGGTCATCAGCGGTCTTTTGCTGTGTGCCTAGACCTTCAAATATAACGGTAGTCATTGGCCTATACCAGGCTAGCTAGCAGCCATCGTCGCGAACCAACAGGCTGCAGTTGCTAGTTAGCTGGCTAGCTAGACAACACGAGCTACTTCGGTCGAACTTTTAGCTACATTCGCTAAATCCGTCAAGTAACATGAATCACGAACAGTCTTCATTTATGTATTTTTTTTCACGATCGTAGTACTTTATCGATACTATATTCACACACAAAGTCTTGAATAAAGTTCGAGCTTGTAGAAGTCCGCTAATAAAGATCGTTAGCATTTGGCTTGATAACCTATTCACGTTGTATTCAAACATGTTGTTTGTACAAAGTAGCAACACATTGCTAATACGTTTTAACACGTAACACGCTAACCAACTGTTAATGCCGCGACTAGTTTACCTTGTAAAATTAAACGTTAGATGGTGTTTTGTTCATGCTTAATTTGTTACCATGCATGGCATGGTGTCAGACTTCTCGGCCTCTGAATGTGTCCATCGTACAGTAACTAGACTTTTTTTTTTGCCTGAGCTTTGTTGTGTGCATGCGCGATACATCGTCAGACGTTTGGGTGCTTTGTTACCAAAACATGCATCTAACTAACGAAACAAAGTGTTTATGTGGGGTGATTTGCTTTTTGACTTTAAATTACATTTGAACGTCTTTGAAAACTCGCATAATATTACCTACACAAGTTTCACTCACAAAAGAGTGGTAGAAATGGGAAGGTCAACAAATCAATGGGGCGTTGAGACGTGAATGTGTAACGTGTTGATGCTTTTCTCCATAGATCATTAGATACACTTCACATAAAGTTGGGCGCCATGAATTCTAATTTAATGGATATCAATTAGGGACGTTTACGCATTGCAAAACAGTAGCCTATGTTGTTAGTGATAGTTGAATCATTTTCAATGTAGTTCAGCATAATAATCATGGAATATTCATTGTCCATTAATCATCCCCAGTTAACTTATTACTTCCCCATAATGTGGTAGACTGCTATGACAAGGTTATTGTGCATTTTGGGTGTATACATGTACATAGCAGGATGATGATAATTCTTATAAAACTGGATATGCCATGCTTGCCTTGTTTACATACTAAAGCCATCCTCTATTCCACAGATTATTTCAGTTTATTTTGTTTCCCTTAAATTGTTCTCAATCCTATTGAAATATGTTGTTATAAATGCAAATTCTTCCTATTCTCTTCTTAATCCTTTCCCATGTTTTCCGCACATGGTTGTCACGTTGCCTCTTGTCAAAGGCTGGCCATAAAGAGCCTTTAGAGATAGACATGGTTGTTTATTGCTCTATCTGCCGTGATTGTCAAAAATGAACAATCATAACCGAGTTTGGTGACCCCAGTGCTTGCAGGGAGATCATTGGCGGAAATCAGACGAGGGATGGTAGAATGCTTCTGAGTTGACCTCTCACACTCATCTCAGTTTTGATTAACAGTTGCCAAGACCCATGTGGGCTTCAGTTACTAGAGAATGTATGCACACAGTTTGCAACCAAGGATCTTTTCGAACTCTCTGGGGGAAAATATTTCAATATTTTTATTATTGGCAAGTTCATTATGCCCGTTGGATTTAAAACAGTTTGGAGGACTTGTTGATTAGCCTATGTCAGATCTTCTTTCAATGTTGATAAAAAATATTGTTTATATTTATGTTTTCAGTCTTATTGAGGCTGTTTATTTAAGTGTGTGTTATGTCTGTGACATCTTATGACACTTGCACAGGCAATAAGTTGATGTAATGCAAATGCACCTGGCATCTAGAGCTTCAAGATAAGACTATAATATTCTCAAAACATCAAACATTGGAATACATAGTCTCCTTGTCGCCCCCAACATATTCACTGACAGATGCACAGTACTGAGTAATAACTTCACACAGGAAGTGCCAAATGTATACACTCCCAACATCTTTGGCCAGCTGTTGCTCAATGCTGAACAAGCATGGCTCTTTGTGCAGTTCCTCTTGGGTCTGAATTCAGCCTCGTATACAGTGGTCATGTGCCATGCTCCTTAATGCCCCCCATATTGACCCAGCAACAGCCAAACCATATTCAACACCCTTAAGCAAACTACACAGATTGGCTTCCTCCAGCAGTGAAGCACTGTGTTATTTCAGTGAGGGTGAGTTGAGGGAAATATGTTTTGACTGACCATTCCGGTGTGGGCTGGTGTAGTTGGGTTTTAATGAGCTCTTTATTGACGTAAACTCCATAGGTGGAAAAGTTTGGCTGTCCTGCTGCACGTAGCTAGGCTGTACAGCTAACGTGTTTAGACCCTGAAAATTCACTACAACAAAGTTATTAGGCAGTGAACAAACTAATAAGAGTGATTTCTATTGGACTTTTTAAAATTTATTATATGGTCGTTACAGTTGTGTTAAGCAGTTTTTTCATTATCAATGTTCATTCTTACAATGAGTTGAGACACAAAACACATTTGTATACACTACCATGAACTAGGCCTAGCTATATCTTCGCTTTGACTTACACACGAATGGTTCAAATTCTAAATAAAATACTTTCCCCCTAATGTTTCTGGTCACCTGTTATTGGGGGGGTTGTTGGCAACTTTAGCGATGATAAACATGTAACACCTGCCTACTGTTTTCTCCCTCCCCACAGCACACTGCCAGCAGTGCCGTATCCAGCGCTGCAATGCGGAGTACGTGGCCTCTACCTCGCCCTCTAGTGGTCTCCAAGAGGACTCCCTGTCCGATGTGGACTACTGCATCGCCCTGCGCGCCTACGCCCTGTGTACCCGACGCACGGCGCGCAGCTGCAGGGGCGACCTGGTCTACCACTCAGCTGTGTTCCGCATCAAGGAGCTCTTCTCCCAGCAAAACTGCTCCAGCGACGGGCCCACCTCCTCGGCCAAGGCCACCAGCACCTCCAGGCCGGCCGTGTCCGAGCTATGCGACTACGAGAGCCGTGTGCTGGCCTTGGGCCCCGCAGGCCAGGGGGAAAAGTACGCCCACTGTGGATTATTCGGGGACCCACACCTGCGGACGTTCCGCGACGAGTTCCAGACGTGCAAGGTGGAGGGGGCATGGCCTCTCATCGATAACCGCTACCTGTCAGTGCAGGTGACTAACGTGCCTGTTGTCCTGGGCTCCAGTGCCACCGCCACCAGCAAGGTAAGCTGTGCTATGGGTTCACATCTGGTCATGTTGCTGACAGTAATGTCATTAAAACACTGAAAAACTTAGGGCTCAATCATAACAAAGATACCTGAACTTTTAATGTACAGTACCAGTCAAACGTTTGGACATACGTACTCATTCAAGGGTTTTTCTTTATTTTTACTATTTTCTACATTGTAGAATAATTGTGAAGACATTAAAACTATGAAATAATACATATGGAATCATGTAGTAACCAAAAAAGAGTTAAACAGATAAAAATATATTTTATATTTAAGTTTCTTCAAAGTAGCCATCCTTTTCCTTGATGACAGCATTGCACAGTCTTGGCATTCTCTCAACCAGCTTCATGAGGTAGTCACCTGGAATGGATTTCAATTAACAGGTGTGCCTTGTTAACCTCTCTGGGATAGGTGGGACGCTTGCGTCCCAAGAGCCATGTTAAAATGTAGAGCGCCAGATTCAAAAAAATTATATAAAATTAAACTTGATTAAATCACACATATAAGATACCAAATTAAAGCTACACTCGTTGTGAATCCAGCCAACATGTCAGATTTCAAAAAGGCTTTTCGGCGAAAGCATAAGATGCTATTATCTGATGATAGCCCAATGTAAACAAGAGAGTGTAGCCTATTTCAACCATGCATGCGCTACTCAAAATGCGAATATAAAATATAAAACATGCATTACCTTTGACGAGATTCTTTTGTTGGCACTCCAATATGTCCCATAAACATCACAAATGGTCCTTTTGTTCGATTAATTCCGTCCATATATATCCAAATTGTCCATTTATTTGGCGCCGTTGTACCAGAAAAAGCATCGTCCAATTTGCACAGTCACGACAAAATATCTAAAAAAATTACCTCTAAACTTTGCCAAAACATTTCAAAGTACTTTTGTAATACAACTGTAGGTATTTGTAAACGTTAATAATCGATCAAATTGAAGACGGGTCAATCTGTTTTCAATAAAGGATATCAACAAACTCACGGTACTTTTCAAGTCTTGCTCAACTCTCAAACATAAATACAAGACGTCACTCCACTTCCGGGTCAATATCTTTCTCAGTTCTCTAATGAAAAATCTTAACCATTTTCCATACAATGGCGACATCCAGTGTAAGCAGTAGAAACTGCGTGGGTAGTGATTAGAATTCTGGTTTGCCCATGATAATCCATTGAACACAGTGACTTAAAAAAAAAAAAGTTGGTCCTCAGGGTTTTGACTGCTATATAAGTTCTGTTATACTTACAGATATGATTCCAACAGTTTTAGAAACTTCAGAGTGTTTTCTATCCAAATATACTAATAATATGCATATCTTATATTCTGGGGATGAGTAGGACGAAGTTGAAATTGTGCACGCTATTTTTCCATATGTGAAAACTCTGCCCCCTATCCCCAAGAAGTTAAAAGGTAATTTGTGGATTTTTTTTTTTTTTATGCATTTGAGCCAATCAGTTGTGTTGTGACAAGGTTGGGGTGGTATACAGAAGATCGCCTTAATAGGTAAAAGACCAAGTCCATATTATGGCAAGAACGGCTAAAAAAAAGCAAAGAGAAACTACAGTCCATCATTACTTTAAGACATGAAGGTCAATAAATCCAGAAAATGTCAATAACTTTGAGTGCAGTTGCAAAAACCATAAAGCGCTATGATGAAACTGGCTCTCATGAGGACCGCCACAGGAAGGAAAACAGAGTTACCTCTGCTGCAGAGGAAAGGTTCATTAGAGTTAACTGCACCTCAGATTGCAGCCCAAATAAATGCTTCACAGAGCTCACGTAACAGACACATCTCAACATCAACTGTTAAGAGGAGATGGTGTGGATCAGGCCTTTATGGCTGAATTGCTGCAAAGAAACCACTACTAAAGGACACCAATAATAAGAAGAGACTTGCTTGGGCCAAGAAACACAAGTAATGAACATTAGACCGGTGGAAATCTGTCCTTTGGGCTGATGATTCCAAATTTGAGATTTTTGGTTCCAAGCACCATGTCTTTGTGAGACGCAGAGTAGGTGCACGGATGATCTCCGCATGTGTGGTTCCAACCATGAAGCATGGAGGAGGCGGTGTGGGGGTGTTTTGCTGGTGACACTGTCTGTGATTTATTTAGAATTCAAGGCACACTTAACCGGCATGGCTACTACAGCATTCTGCAGCGATACTCTATCCCATCTGGTTTGCGCTTAGTAGGACTATCATTTGTTTTTCTCCGGGACAATGACCCAACACATCTACAGGCTGTGTAAGGGCTATTTGTCCAAGAAGTAGGGTGATAGAGTGCTGCATCAGATGACCTGGCCTCCACAATCACCCGACCTCGACCCAATTGAGATGGTTTGGGATGAGTTGGACCGCGGAGTGAAGGAAAAGTAGCCAACAAGTGCTCAGTATATGTGGGAACTCCTTCAAGACTGTTGGAAAAGCATTCCTCATGAAGCTGGTTGAGAGAATGCCAAGAGTGTGCAAAGCTGTCATCAAGGCAAAGGGTGGCTACTTTGAAGAATATAAAATGTACATAATATTTTGATTTGTTTAACACTTTTTTGGTTAATACATGATTCCATATGTGTTATTTCATTGTTTTTGATGTCTTCACTATTATGCTACAATGTAGAAAATAGTAAAAATAAAGATATCTCTTGAATGATTAGGTATGTCCAAACTTTTGACTGGTACTGTATGTCATACATTGAAGTCAACGGGAGATGGTTCAATATATAGAAATATTATCTCAAGTTAGGATTCAATCTGTCTCTACTGCCTCCAGGGACCCTACCTCTGACCTTCCTCTTCCAGACACTAGTGGAAAGACTGGGTCATTCAGTGGGTGTCTCACCCTGACCATAGAGAGCTTTTTATTCTCTATGTTGGTTAGGTCGGGGTGTGACTAGGGTGGGTCATCTAGAAAATTATATTTCTATGTTGGCCTGGTATGGTTCCCAATCAGAGGCAGCTGTTTATCGTTGTCTCTGATTGGGGATCATATTTAGGCAGCCATTTCCCCTTTGTGGGATCTTGTTTTTGTGTAGTGCCTGTGAGCACTGCATTTTTCTTCACATTTCATTTATTCATTTATTGTTTTGTTTTGCTTTGAGTTTCACATAGAAATAAAAGATGTGGAACCCAGAGCACGCTGCGCTTTGGTTCAGTTATTATGACGATCGTGACAGTGGGGTTGGATCAGGGACATGCTTGAGCGCTTTATCTTTAACACATGGGTAGTCATATGGTAGTGATTAACGCTTGCTCAAACATTTTCCTCTCCCACAATTGGATAACCTTTTTCAGCTCTCTAGTCAAATAATTAACAGATCTTTTTGTGTAAATATGGAATTATTTGGATAAATAACTACGTTTTTTGGTAGAAGCAGCATATTTTTGATTCTACTGATTGAGTTTGGCTTTTCATAATATAATCTGATCCCTGAAGTCTGAATTTAAGTCTGGTTCTTTGGCTATATTTATACTGAAGACATTACTTGGAGCTCAATGTATTATTTGTAGATATGCACTAGATGAATACAACACTTGGTAGACACTAAAAAGTAGGCCTATCAATTTTACTAGTGCTAGCCCACCTTGCCACATTTGCTTTTTTTCTAAGATAATCTATTTTTATCAGTACTGTTATTTTCAGCTCCATGTGAATTACAAGCAACAGCACCAACGATTTGGTTTTGGACTAGCCAGACTATGAGAAGACCAATAGAAATTGGCCTAGGCCAAATCATATAGGCTATATTCTATAAAAACAAAGTTATACTAACTGTGGTCTGCAACTTTCTTTCATATCAGAGTTTGTTGAAATCCATGAACCTCAAGGATTTTAGTAAATAACCTTCGTTAGATTGCATATGCGTTTTCAAAGTAATCCAAAGACTACTAAAAAGAGAACTGTTTGAACAGATTTCAGACCCAATTATTTAAAATAGTTTTGAGTGCATATGAGGGGAAAAATACAAAGCTGTAAGTCAGGGCGCCGGTGCCAACACCCGCATGCCCTCACCGTCCGCTTGAAATGGGGTAATTTTCAACTGTTACAGTAGAGAAAGGAAATCGTTCATCAAAAACGGTATCCCCTTAACTGTAAAGTTAACCATAGCCACCTCTTTTACGAACAGCTTTGATGAAATGTCGGCCTACTACAAAAAATCTAGACATGACTCCAGAGTTGTCAGAGAGTAGTCCAGACCCTGTGGCAGTTGTAGTGGAAGGTATTTCTGATTTATGGGTCTATCAGACAGCTGGGTTTGTTTGATCCTGCACTCTCTCAAGAAAAAGTATGGAGCCATACATATGCAATGGTTTATGACATTTACATTGATATTTGTTTTAGAAGGCACATATTGAGTAGGCCTAGTTGTTTCTTTGGGGTTGATTATCTCTAAATTGGTGGGCCAAGACATCATCTATGTGTTAGTGATGTTTTCTAGTCCATATTTACTGTCTGATTATGTTAGGTCAGTACCTAGTCACAGAAACACAGCCATTTTTCCAGCCAAAGAGAGGAGTCACAAAAAGCAGAAATAGAGATAAAATGAATCACTAACCTTTGATCTTCATCAGATGACACTCATAGGAGTTCATGTTACACAATACATGTATGTTTTGTTCGATAAAGTTCATATTTATATCCAAAAATCTTAGTTTACATTGGCGCGTTATGTTCAGTAATGTTTTGCCTCCAAAACATCTGGTGATTTTGCAGAGAGCCACATCAATTTACAGAAATACTCATAATAAACATTGATAAAAGATACAAGTATTATACATGGAACTTAGGGATAGGGGGGAGCATTTTCACTTTGGATGAATAGCGTGCCCAAAGTGAACTGCCTCCTACTCTGTCCCAGATGCTAATATATGCATATTATTATTACTATTGGATAGAAAACACGGACGTTTCTAAAACTGTTTGAATGATGTCTGTGAGTATAACAGTATAATATGTCAGGCAAAAACCCAAACAGGAAGTGGGAATTCTGAGGCTGGTCGATTTTCAACTCATCGCCTATTGAAATCCCAGTGGGATATGGATCTGTTTGCACTTCCTACGCCTTCCACTAGATGTCAACAGTCTGTAGAGCTACTGTGATGTTGAGCTGGATGGGAGCTGTTTTAGTCAGTGGTCTGGCAGAGTGCCAGGTCCTAGTCACGCGCATTCCAAATGATATCCACTTGTGTTCCATTACTTCTACAGACACAAAGGAATTCTCCGGTTGGAACGTTATTGAATATTTAGGATAACAACATCCTAAAGATTGATTCTATAGTTAGTTTGACAAGTTTATTCGAACTGTAATATAACTTTTGGAAGTTTTCGTCCGACGTTCACCTGGACCTGCACGAGCGTTTGGATGTGTGTACTAAACGCGCTAACAAAGTAGCTACTGCAATATGCAGTATGACCCCATAGACACTGTATATTGGATAGGCAAACCTACAAACCTCAGATTTCCCACTTCCTGGTTGGATTTTTTTCTCAGGTTTTTGCCTGCTATATGAGTTATGTTATACTCACAGACATCATTCAAACAGTTTTAGAAACTTCAGAGTGTTTTCTATCCAAATCTACTAATAATATGCATATCTTAGCTTCTGGGCCTGAGTAGCAGGCAGTTTACTCTGGGCACCTTATTCATCCAAGCTACTCAATACTACCCCCAGCCATAAGAAGTTTTAAATCAGGAATGGACTTTCATTCACTGGCATCTCTTTGTTTGTGTCTTCCAGATAACGGTGATCTTCAAGTCGTACCATGGCTGTACGGAGCAGAAGGTGTACCAGGCTACCACAGAGGACCTACCCTCTGCCTTCCAGGATGGCACACGGAGTGGCGGGGAGGGCGGCAGTCTGTGGATCGTAGAGAAGGGCGACTCCGGGGGTCGCCTGGTGAAGATCCAGGCCCGCTACATCGGGACGTCCATCATAGTGCGCCGGGTGGGCCGCTACCTTACCTTTGCCATCCGCATGCCGGAGGACACCCTTGACTTTTCTGAGGAGAACAGTGGGCTGCAGCTCTGTCTGCATGGATGCCCGCGCAACGAGCTCATCAAGGAGCACATGCTGGGGCGCCAGCCTCTTCACCCCCGCCTCCCAGGCTCCGGGTCTAACCCCGAGCTGGGGCCCCTCCTGCCCCCACACCAGATCTACACAGTGGAGCATGCCACAGCCAAGTGCAGAGAGACCCTGCAGGTGGAGGACGTGTACTTCCAGTCCTGTGTGTTTGACCTGCTCACCACGGGGGACCCTGAGTTCTCCATGGCAGCCTACGGGGCCCTGGAGGATCTGAAGGCCCTTCCTCCCAGCAAACTGAAGCAGAACTCTCCGAGGACTCCTCGTGTCCAACTCAACAGAGGGGGGCCACACATGCTGGCTACAGCCACCCCCAGTCTGGTCACATTCCTGCTCCTGGTTCTGCTGCTTTTGTAATGGGAAAATAGGAATCAAAGTTGAAGTGACCCCAGCTTGAGGACAGAGTGCCTAGAAGTCAGAGATGTTTCTCTTTTGCATTTGTGAATGTTGTGGTTCTTTTCCTGTCACTGAACCATTTGAAGGATTTAACACTCAAAAAGGATCCCAATGCTTCTTGTCCCCCATATACATGATGGCTGCCAGCATCTGCCACTTAATTGAGTATGAGTCTGAATGCACGCAATCATGTGGGATCTGTCGATGGTTAAGTGCGTAATGCTCTTTCCATTTTCACACTATTTGTAAATTGGATTAAGACAGTTACAGGATGCTTGAAATGTGAAATTCATCATAACACTGTTGTTGTCGTCTGTGAGCCTGGATGTAAGGCAGCTTATCAAAAATAATCTTTGTAAATATTTAATGTTTGTTGGGAATACGTCAAGATGCACACAACCCTGCCAGACATCGTAATCATAGAAAGTAGGCCTATCAGGCTTAAGATTGTGAAAATGGTCTATTATAGTTTCGAGACCTTTGTGGAAATTTAAGACACAATATCTTTACAGTATCATCATTTGGCACCTAACAGTTAACACTCCACATTTAGTTCCTCTGTGTTGTCATATTTACTGAAAATATGTATGTTTCTTAAATGGGATGATCCAACAACTAAATGAAAACACTACCTATCCATATGTATTTGGTTTCAGTGTGATATTCTCAGTACTTTTCACTGCATCCAAGTGTGATAGTTATCAGTTAGGTGAAACACTCCCTCTTCAAGCTGCTTGGCTTCCAGTTTTTAAAGGTAAAGAAACAAAATATCTATATAATAATATATTGAAAGAGTGTATATATATGTTTTATATTGTGTACATTTGCCTGTGTATAGATGTTTTAACTGTAATATGTTTTATTGTTGTGATTAGTTAGGTATTTTTAAATTCTAATATGTGTTTTACCTTATCTGTCATTTTCCATATTAAAAAGTGTTGGACACCACGGCTTAGTTTGTTTGGTATTTTTCCATCCACCTTTCAATGCTGTCTACTGCACTAGATGGGTTTTGCTAGTGCAAATCTGTCCATTTTCTGAGTTTCCTAAATGGTTGTATTTTGGATTTAGCATAGGCCATTGACTGTTTCTGAGTGAAACTAATAAAAATGCCTATAATTGGTGGGATAAAACACATAAGAAATTGTCACTGCCACAGCCTTTGCACCACTGATGGATAAGACCCACTTCTCAGTTTCGGATAAAGTGAAACACTTTCGAAAAACACCCTGGATATATTTAAAATGAAGGCATTAGGTGTTCAGGTTGTGTTGAACGAGGGGAACATTTGTGTCGTGGACCGTGTGGAAGGGATTTACTTGCCAACTGAACAAGCCAGAGATATTGATGGCTTTCCCTCTAGCCCGTCCAGCCCACTTTCCTGTTGATTAAATGGAGATCTACATTTAAGCAGTTCTGAAATTAATTTAGATTAAGCCAATTGGGTAACTAGTATTTATTTTATTTTTTTAAATGCCAAGATCTATGCCAAATAATTTTGAATTTGACAAATAGTGAGGGACACTGTTTTCTCTCAACAACTACAAAATATGGTTAACAGAAGGGTGTGTGTATAGCACTCTGAAAGTACCATTCATAGAAGCATAGTCAATGGTTATATTATGGTAATAATCCAGGTTTTCCAAGTCTGTAGGCTATAGGTGCCCTCTTCCTGCATACAGAACATGCCATGGTTATTATCCCACCGATTCCCTGCCGGGTTCCTCAAGAGTCCCCAAACTAACTGCTTCTATCTGGCTCTACTTTCTTTGTGTGTGTGTGTGCAGTGGTATGGGGTGTTTATGTGTGGTCTCTGTGTAAATGGTAGCTTACTGCTGAGCTGGCTAGTGAATCTGATCTCGTTTGCCAGACTAGGCTTCAAACAAGGTTTGGCCTGTGCTTGACAGTATTTTAAAAACAATAAATACACCACAGACAGCACATGCCATTGTTAGATACATAAATGTTCCCAGTTAGCTAGTCAGCATGCCCGGGCTGTATTTTATTCCAGTATTTATTCATTTTGCAATGTAGGCTAAGCCATATTCTCACATTGTTTGCTGTATACTAGTATGCACATTTCAGATGATACTCCAATGAGTCACAAGGGTATGGAGACGGGCAGGGAAATTATGAAATGCGTTACCATTTTATCATTATACTCTTAGCACACTCCAGATGCCCTAAATAATTTTGTTTTTGGGGTGCCTGCTTCATCACCCTTATTTTTTATATCATCTGAGGGGAAAAAATATGAAGAGAGTCAATTGTGTCGGGTTGTAAAACCTGTCACAAGATATCTTGTCTTGGCAGCCGAGCAGGCAGAGCACTAGTTAACATGCTGACGGCTATATGGGTCCAATTGACGCTTTAATGGTTATTTTTCTGCACTATAGAGCCCTTTCTGTTTTTATGACGTTTGTCAACCCTCCCACTTCAGTTGCCTTATCATTTTTCATTCCATAAATAGATGCGTTATGACTGTCCATGTTGTTCTTTGATTGTGAACATGGTGAGGGGAGATGAAATTTAAATTTTCCTAGCGGTGTTAAACATTCTCAAGATTCAGTCCTGATTCGTATCTGGGAGAACTAGTGACAGCATGACTACTGCCACTAAAACTGACATGCGGGCTCAGAATAGTGAAAACTTGAAACATTTAAACATCTGACAAGCCAGTACACAAATTAGGTTAGAAGATAAAAATAAATAAATACGTTTACAAAATATTTTTCTTTAAAAAAGATGTTCCTTTAGAATAGATGTCTTGCATGCTCAGAATGGTACACACATGTAGACTTACGTTATGTAAAGGATTGACATAAGTGGGTTTGTACATTTCAGCCATATAGATTGGCCATCACCCTACAACAAGTTTCCCTTCATTCCCCCTGTAAACAAGGACAATTAAAATGCTAATGAGTTGAGAACAAACCCTTGAGTGATTGATACTCTCGACGGAGAAATTAATTTGGTATTAACAGAGCAGTTGGCAAGATAAATAGATAGTGCTATGTGAGTCCTCTCCTTGATTGATAAATAGTTAGATTGATGACTGTTTTTATACAAAATTGAAAATGACTTGGCCTTGATAAGGACATAGAGTTCTGTATTATACAAGGTCAACAGAATGTTCTATGTCAAGTCGCTTTGCATTGTAGTGCTATTGAAATATTAGACTGGTGAAGTTATTGTTGGTATAGTGATATTATCTTCAGTCAAGATTATACTGAAAAACATGGTGCAAGACTCTCAATGTATGTATGCAATTTATTCCAAGCAATTTCTAAAGGCAAAAATGCTGAGATTCACTGTGGACACTGAGAATCTTTTTTAAAAGCACTTTCTCTTCAATCATTTTACATTTAGGGAGTAAATAATTAATTATATGAGAGTGTGGAACTCCTGTTTCATAGCTCAGCTACCTTTATGGACGGCAGCAAGTATCGGTAGTTCTCAAGTTTGTATTATTTTTGACATGTTTTTCATGGCCTATTAAATCACAACTCGTCCTGTTTTCCCATGAATCAGTGGCAGGTAGCTAGTGTGCTGTGCATAATGGTAAAAGAGTTATGCATTCAGGCCCTGGTTTGTGGGCCTAGTTTGTGGCCCTACCTTTGTGCTTGTGTAAGATACAGCAATTTGTAATTCAGCACATAGACACCACTCACACACTGTTGCATAGATCTCAGCAACAGAACAACATAACTTAACATCAGCCAACATGTTAGCAGTTGCTGTAGGTGGATGGTGTGTATGGGGAGGGGGATTCTGGATGATCCCAGCTATCTCAAAACACAGGCTTTCATACTTGAACAAGCCAATGTTTCTCTCTCTTCAATAATCAGGCTGACAGGAGGAACCCGAACATGTCTCTGATACAGACAACCTGATGCACGCATGGCCACTGACCTACATGTCAAACTACTCTGGTATGAGAGACAATAATAGTATAAAGGAGGGCTGACATTTCTACTTAAGTAAACACATACCCTCACGCCTGGCCCTAGCCTTTTGTGTTCCCTACGTGAGATTTGGCTGGGGGGCCCCCAACCTCGTGGCATAACATTTTAGTGGCCCTCTCTTGAAAGCGGAGAGAAAATATTAAGCTTAAAGTTAATTTCCTGCTATTCTAGACATTTTGCCTTGGGGTAGAGAGACATTTTTGCAGTTTTTAAAGCTAATATCCTGCAATTCTACACATTTTGCAATGTCATGCCCAGGGTTGGTAGGTTACTTTCTAAATGTAATCTGTTTCAGTTACTAATTATCTGTCCAAAATGTTAATCAGTAACATAATTTTTGGATTACCCAAACTCAGTATCGTAATCTGATTACATGTATTCTTTTGGATTACTTTCCATTTAAGAGGCATTAGAAGAAGACAAAAAAAGATCCATCAAACGCATTTGGTGTCATCATAGTGGTCTCTGACTTGTGGTCAGACTCACTCAGGTGGAAAAATCTTCAAACTGCGCCTTTTTACTGAAATGAATGTCATTGAGAAAACAGAAAGGTGTCATAATGTATTTTTTCTCAGACATAATTTCTGAATTTAAAAGTAATCCAAGAAGTAATGCAGTTTTCCAAAAGTATCTGTAATCCGATAACAATATTTTTACTGGTAATGTAACTGATTACTGTTCAATGTTTTTTTGTAATCAGATTAAGTGCAACTGATTACCTGTAATCAGTTACTCCCCAACCCTGCTAATGCCATGTTAATATGATATTTGAGTGACAATGACCAACAAAATCAATATGGGCCCCCTGGAGGTCAGGGCCTTTGGACACATGCCCTGCATGACCGGTTGGTATTCGGCCATGATTTCTACAAGTTTAGATAACTGGCTAGACTAAATACCAATCAAAAAATTGTTACCTGACATGACTAATTGAGTGTCTGTCAGTAGCTTGGTTTCCATCCAATTGGCGACAGATTTTATTGCCATTGTTATAAAATCCGCAAAAAGAAAATATGTGAATTTTCCCACCAGTGGTATGTTTCCACCAAACTGAATTGCTGCGGATTAAAATAAATCACATTTTCAACTCTACCAATAGCTTTGTCAAAAAGCTTTATGAATACATTTAATTGATAATGGCAGGACCACAGAGCATATCATCACGTGACTCCAAGTTTACTTCGATATGTTGGTTATTATATCAACATTTGTGCAAAAGGCATTCCCACCGCCATTTCCTCTCATAATACATTTTAAATACACAAAAGGTTCCCACCATGTTGAAGGAAAAAATGATCTGTCGCCATTTATAAAATTGTACCGAAACTTGCTGTTTCCATCACAGCTGTCGTGATTGTTTTTAATACGGTGTGACTTTACTCGCATAAAAACTGTAGATGGAAACCTGGTTAGTGACTGATAAAGCAAGAGAAAAACTGTGGATGGAAACCTGGTTAGTGACTGACATAACTAGAGAAAAAGTGTGGATGGAAACCCGGTTAGTGACTGACAAAGCAAGAGAAAAACTGTGGATGGAAACCTGGTTAGTGACTGACAAAGCAAGAGAAAAACTGTGGATGGAAACCTGGTTAGTGACTGACATAGCAAGAGAAAAAGTGTGGATGGAAACCTGGTTAGTGACTGACATAACTAGAGAAAAAGTGTGGATGGAAACCCGGTTAGTGACTGACAAAGCAAGAGAAAAACTGTGGATGGAAACCTGGTTAGTGACTGACAAAGCAAGAGAAAAACTGTGGATGGAAACCTGGTTAGTGACTGACATAGCAAGAGAAAAAGTGTGGATGGAAACCTGGTTAGTGACTGACATAACTAGAGAAAAAGTGTGGATGGAAACCCGGTTAGTGACTGACAAAGCAAGAGAAAAACTGTGGATGGAAACCTGGTTAGTGACTGACATAACTAGAGAAAAAGTGTGGATGGAAACCCGGTTAGTGACTGACAAAGCAAGAGAAAAACTGTGGATGGAAACATGGTTAGTGACTGACATAGCAAGAGAAAAGGTGTGGATGGAAACCTGGTTAGTGACACATAGCAAGAGAAGAACTGTGGATGGAAACCTGGTTAGTGACTGACATAGCAAGAAAAAAACTGTGGATGGAAACCTGGTTAGTGACTGACATAGCAAGAGAAAAGTGTGGATGGAAACCTGGTTAGTGACTGACATAGCAAGAGAAAAAGTGTGGATGGAAACCTGGTTAGTGACTGACATAGCAAGAGAAAAACTGTGGATGGAAACATGGTTAGTGACTGACATAGCAAGAGAAAAGGTGTGGATGGAAACCTGGTTAGTGACACATAGCAAGAGAAGAACTGTGGATGGAAACCTGGTTAGTGACTGACATAGCAAGAGAAAAACTGTGGATGGAAACCTGGTTAGTGACTGACATAGCAAGAGAAAAAGTGTGGATGGAAACCTGATTAGTGACTGACATAGCAAGAGAAAAAGTGTGGATGGAAACCTGATTAGTGACTGACATAGCAAGAGAAAAAGTGTGGATGGAAACCTGATTAGTGACTGACATAGCAAGAGAAAAAGTGTGGATGGAAACCTGATTAGTGACTGACATAGCAAGAGAAAAAGTGTGGATGGAAACCTGATTAGTGACTGACATAGCAAGAGAAAAAGTGTGGATGGAAACCTGATTAGTGACTGACATAGCAAGAGAAAAAGTGTGGATGGAAACCTGATTAGTGACTGACATAGCAAGAGAAGAACTGTGGATGGAAACCTGATTAGTGACTGACATAGCAAGAGAAAAACTGTGGATGGAAACCTGATTAGTGACACATAGCAAGAGAAGAACTGTGGATGGAAACCTGGTTAGTGACTGACATAGCAAGAGAAAAAGTGTGGATGGAAACCTGATTAGTGACTGACATAGCAAGAGAAAAAGTGTGGATGGAAACCTGGTTAGTGACTGACATAGCAAGAGAAAAAGTGTGGATGGAAACCTGATTAGTGACTGACATAGCAAGAGAAAAAGTGTGGATGGAAACCTGATTAGTGACTGACATAGCAAGAGAAAAAGTGTGGATGGAAACCTGATTAGTGACTGACATAGCAAGAGAAGAACTGTGGATGGAAACCTGATTAGTGACACATAGCAAGAGAAGAACTGTGGATGGAAACCTGGTTAGTGACTGACATAGCAAGAGAAAAAGTGTGGATGGAAACCTGATTAGTGACTGACATAGCAAGAGAAAAAGTGTGGATGGAAACCTGGTTAGTGACTGACATAGCAAGAGAAAAAGTGTGGATGGAAACCTGATTAGTGACTGACATAGCAAGAGAAGAACTGTGGATGGAAACCTGATTAGTGACTGACATAGCAAGAGAAAAACTGTGGATGGAAACCTGATTAGTGACTGACATAGCAAGAGAAAAAGTGTGGATGGAAACCTGATTAGTGACTGACATAGCAAGAGAAGAACTGTGGATGGAAACCTGATTAGTGACTGACATAGCAAGAGAAAAAGTGTGGATGGAAACCTGGTTAGTGACTGACATAGCAAGAGAAAAAGTGTGGATGGAAACCTGGTTAGTGACTGACATAGCAAGAGAAAAAGTGTGGATGGAAACCTGATTAGTGACTGACATAGCAAGAGAAAAAGTGTGGATGGAAACCTGGTTAGTGACTGACATAGCAAGAGAAAAGGTGTGGATGGAAACCTGATTAGTGACTGACATAGCAAGAGAAAAACTGTGGATGGAAACCTGGTTAGTGACTGACATAGCAAGAGAAAAAGTGTGGATGGAAACCTGATTAGTGACTGACATAGCAAGAGAAAAACTGCTGATGCACAACTCTAAGCAGCCGCTTATGTTGCTGTATACCCTCCCCTGGGTTGTGTCTTTCAGCAGGCCTGTTGTGCATTCTATTCACTGTATTGTGTAAAATAAAAAGGATGTTCCTTCATCCTATGCAATAAGTAATTCATGCCATTGATGCCATTGCAGTGGTAGTTGCACTGCTGTACAGTAAGGCAATACACAGTAGAGATTACCTGGACAGTTGTGTATAGTTCTGTTATGAGGCTGTGTCACTAAACTTTTAACAAATGGCACCTCTGCATCCCAGAGCCTGGAAAAACCCCACTCGGCATCTGCATCATAAATCTTGGAAAGTTACAATAATTTGCAATTCACTCCCTCATCAAAGGCAATATTACCCTAATTTATTATGTCCCTGCACACGGGGTGCGCAAAGGCTGTGGAGATAAGAGTTTATCAGGAGGGGGATTGATTTTCATTAACTTGATTGTAATAAAGATGAACTGCCGGGCTTGCACACTGACCAAGAGCCACACTTTATTATAATTGGGCCAATTTATTTCATGAGCCAGTGGTTCTACTTTTTTTGTCCTCCCTTTTCCCACTGCTCTTTAAAATGTTCTTCCTCCATTCATTACTGTAGTGTCACAGCCATACTGTTTCTGTCACTAAATAGCCTATCTTTAGATTTTTACTACACAGGCCAATTTGTCAAGTCAGTGATAACATATTTGTTTGTTTTCCTGTGTCTACCTAAGACATGGTATATTTTCATGGATATACTGTACTTTTTGTCAGTATTGCATGAAGGTGCTATCTGTTCGTGCAGCTGCCATGATTTATATTCATTGCACTGATAGCATAATGTGTGTACAGTATTTATGTTTTATGAGTTTCTTTATTTGTAACGCAATCATTTTGACTGTTCCTGCCCATTATCCCTCCATAAATATACGTGGTCGATGAAAATGTAGCATCATTCCCTCTGGTTTTTGTTACCCATCAAAATTGGTCTTAAAATATATAATTTCCAATAACCATACCATCAGAGGTAACCTATTAAATAGCAGAGCACTGGGCCCTCAGTATTTAGGATGACAGGTCATTTCAATCACTCTACACCTTGCCTCATTAGGTTTCTATAGGAGTATAAAATGGATACATTTCCCCTACTGCCTGGCTCTATGCTACACTGTGAATTCTAGAACAGACTCCTATCAGATATTTTCCAATGAATTATCACGAGTTTGTTTACGGAAGGTCTTGGAGGTGTTGCCCTAGAGATTGCATGTGATTGGTACTGCTGGTAATGTGCTGAAAGGGCATAAGGCAATCAGTGATAATGGCCATTTCAGCACACTCAATTACCCTATACCCATAGACATACACAGGGATGGACACCTGAAATGGCTGTTTGTGCAACGACTCCCCTTTTCTGTGGTGTAGTTATGCATTTATTACACATCTGAGAATGCAACATCCAGTTTGAAATTTTATTGTAAAATTGAAAAAAAGGAGAGAAAGAGAAAAGCCCCAATAAGCATTTCCTTTTATACATACCTTATCGTAACAGAACAATAAAATAAATACATTAAATAAATTATGAATTAAATAAATACATCAGTAAATAAACAATTAAAGAAATAGATTAATAAATACATTTACATATCAAGTTTCTTACCTGTTCAAATAAATAATTATAAAACCATTAAATCATTAGTAATTAATATGAAATAATCTAAGCAGCAAGTATTCAAGAAATGTCAACAAGGGGAAAAACGTTTGGTTTCTCAGGCTATTAAAGAACACATATTTTAATTGATTTATTATTTATAAAAAGGTACTGCTTTCCATTTCAGTTAACCATGCTGTACTGAGCCCATCAAGCAGATAGGTGGTGCTCTCCTCTTGAATTTTTTAAAAACTGTAAACAGCATTGTTCTGGTCCAGGTTTAGAGAATAGCACTGAAATGTTTCCCTTGCCCTATAACATGTCAATAAAGTCTACTAAACAGATTCAATACTTTTGTCATATATTTTTGTATGCTTTGTACTGAGAAACCAGAAGTTTAACATCTTTATGAAGCAAAAACCCTCCCCTCCCTCCCCATTCCACCCATTCAACCCACCCAAAGAAAGGACCTGTGCTGATTTTCCATAATATACAGATTTCATATTAATAATAAGCTACTATCCTTAGCATTCAAACCATAGGTAAATAATAATATTGTTAAAGCAAGTAGCTAGTACCATTATTATAATCTTTAACCCCCCAGCCCCCCTATTGAGCATGCTCAGATATTGAGTGAGCATCATGGTTGGAGAGATGGAATGACAAAGTTTGAACATGGCAGAATGTTGCGAGAATGAAAACAGTGTAAAACATTTCACTGGCTCAAGCACGTCGTTTCAATTTTAGTTAGTGCAATGAGAATTACTAGTGTTGCCTCCAAATCAGATAGGACAGCACCTGTAAACTCGCGCACAATGGGCAAATAATACTGGAATTGATATAAACAGTCTCCATCCACATCGCAATTATTGTACTCTTTAAACTTTTCCCCCTCCACAAAAATAACCTCACATTTCTCAAACTAATTACATTTCAGCCACAGTTGCCATCTTTAATTTGTATTACCCAAGCTGTTGAATTTAATTCGATTTTAACAATGTAAAAATCCCTCCAGTAGCTACCCTTGGGGCACATGTCTGTATATAACAGCTTCCTAAGGTGCCAAGTACAGACAGGGGAGGGAAAATGGAGGGAACCAACACAGTAACTCATGAAAAGACTGTGTTCAAATACCTACCTTGTCATTATGTTCTTAATCTATCTTGTTCTATAATTTGCGACTATTTCACCTACTAATACATCATCAAACATTTAATCTACTACTATTTACTACTACCAATTGCACTGCTGCATATGAATATTGTTCATCTTTCATCCGCTTCTCCCTTTTTTGGATATACAATCTGCACATTTTAATGTCTGATGGAGGAATTAAATAGATGTTTTCCCTTTATAAATGCATTCGACTGAGATTTGGCAACTCCGATGTTGATAAAGGCATTACAACACCGTGACAGCATACAAGAACTCTAGCCTGTTGTTGCTGTCAGTGGGCAAGTTCAGTATGCATTGTCCATTTGGTTTCAATGCTGAGGCATACATTCAGCACTCTTCAGAGAGCACTAAATATATATGCTGGTAGGGAATACTTGCTCAGTCAAATTGTCATTCTGGTTTGTTGCTCAGTCATTCAAACCCAAGAGATGCCATTTGCCAGTCATCAGGCAGACAGACAGACGGGATGTGTGGTGGAACAAAACAGTGTCTAAATAGGCAGAATGAGCAGAGAGAAGCTAGGCTGGACTCTGTCAACCTACAGGAGAGATAGAGAGAGAGAGAGAGGGAGAGAGACAGAGAAAGAGAGAGAGGGGGGGGAGAGGGGGGGGGGGGAAGAGAGAGGGAAAGAGAGAGGGAAAGAGAGAGAGGGAGGGAGATGCCTCTCAGTGGGAGATGGATAGGCATCAGAGGAGAATGAGTATGATAATAGAATAGCTTTGCGATGGAAATTAGAAAAGGGAATAGAATTGAGTAGAACTACTACTACACCGAAGAGACACATCTTCAAACCAATTTCATCCCAGACATATCATTAGTGTAAACCATGTTCATATTTAATTGGAATTGTAACTTCTACTGCTTTAACAGTTTACTTTTTCTAATCAATCTGGCCATATGTGTTGCCAACTACTAGAAAACACAGTATTGGTTGTTCAGGCTAATAGTCTGCTTTGGTGTTGTCCCTCTGTGGCAGAGTTTGTGTTCCTGGTTTTGACTCCCCTTCCGAGCAGCAGCTGCAGTAACTACATTTAAAGTCAAGCCTACTGCAGTCTAATTGATGGATCATTTTGCTATTAATTTGACCTCCTAAGGCTGCTAAAGCCAAGCTGTTCCTCATGGTAAAAGAGCTCTCCTCTCAGTGTGCTATTGTGCCCAATGGAAAGACTGCATCTGCTCTTTAGTTAAGTCCCATCTACAGCAAACAGGTAGGCCTCCGTTTGACCTCATTGTTTGCTGCTATGCTACATAGAACCATTTGTTTCCATTCCAGGAATGTATTAGATATATGTCATGTGTGTTAATTGATTGTGCATCTTTTGCCCTGCAGTGTTGCTCTCCATCTGATCAATATTAGCATTACCCTAATTATGATGCGCGTTAGCTCTCAGGTCCCCGTAAACTGATGGTCCCTATAAAAAGAGATGTGCTTGAGCGGAGATGTGCCCCTGCAGAGAGCAGCTGGAGAAGGTTGACAGCGGAAGGGGGCAAGACCCGGCAAGCCCTGCGCAGCTTGGATAGCAATTTTATAACCATTGTCAGACTAATTTGTATATTTTATTAACCAGTTAAAGGTGTTGCACTTCTTTACTACTACGTATTCACACTACTGGGTGGCACTTTTACCGCTGTGCTTAGTGGTCAGATTAACTGTATTGTCAGTGCTTTAATGATGCTGCCTCGCTTTTTCCTGACACGGAATGCCTTTTTCTGCAATGAAAAAGATGGGGGTCTACAATGACAATACATCACGATGGAATGCAGTGCACTGACAGAGGACTACAACAGCAGATGATTGAAGACATTGCTCAATACACTGTATGTCTTGAATGTTTGGTTTGACACAATTTACAGGATATCTTTTGGCACTACTGTGTTGAGCTTCATGTGCAACTACTCAGAGTTGCCTTATTGCTCCAACCAGAGAAGTTACTAGAGAGAGATATGTCGAAAATGAAAAGTGCAAAATTGGAATGTAAGGGTGAAGGATGACTGCTAAAAGCAAATCTGAACATGCCCGAAACAATCTCTAATCCACATATTCTACGTCCACTAAAATAGTATAGCTTTTAAAATATTTTTATATTTTTTATATTTTGTTTAAATATTCTCAAACCCAGTAACTATAAATGTAAAAGGAAAATAAACCAAACCCTTTTTCCTCCTCCAACCGGAAGCTAGTAAGTTTCTTCTTAAGTTTTAACTTGTAACATTATTAATTGTAGTTTGCAGTATTAGAATCAATAATAGTATATATTACCGTTTAGAACAATACAAATGTTTGGTCCTTTGGTCCCTTAGGGGTGAAATATTTTCAGATGTACTGTAGCTAATGGAAACCTCAGTGACCCGAGAAAGCCATAGTTCTGCGCTTGCTTAAAGATGGTGAGAGAATTAGAGAAAGAGGGAAAGAGTAAGAAAGTCCATCAGTGGGACAGAATAGCTTCTTTTACCACTTTTTCTTGATCTTCAAGTGTTAACCCTCATTTGTCCAGTATAGTAAAAGCCACAAGCGCCTTTTTCTTTATATATATGTGTATATAATACGTATATAGAAATCTATTTGTTGTTGCTGCTTTTTGTTTGTTGCTTAATTAACAATTCAAGTCTCAATGAGAAAAGTTCTGTTGTTAAGAGTTTCACATCTTTTTTCCATTTTTTACTTCTCTAGTCTGTCTTGCACTGTGCCGTTTGTTGCGTTGTTGTTGAAGTCCTTCTGTGTAGTTTCTGCTAACTCCACACCTCCTCCTATAGCTGCAGTACCCTATGTCTTCTTCATAAGTAAATGCTGATGTCTTCAAAAATTCCTCGTGTTGATGTTTAAAAAAAAAAAAAAAATTGTTTTCAAAGAAAAAAGTTGAACTCCAAGATATCTTCAGTTTTCTCAAAACCTAGAAAACAAATATCAAAGCATGTTTAGATCTAGCTTACTTTCTTTTGAAGTTATTTAGATATGTAGATTACATTTCTTGAGGTATAGATTTTACAGTTATTTGTAATTATTAAATTCTGCCCATGATATCAGTGTGATGGTTTGGAGAAAGCCAGCCCACATTTGCAATTCAGTCAATCTGTGTCTATCATGATGATGATAGATTTTCCCATTTCTAGTTGACAGGCATTCTATCAGTCTGAGTCTATAAGAAAGTCCACTGGGCTTACCTGTGCTGTTGCAGTGAATACTGAGGGCTAGGCTGTGTCAGTAAGGGCGGCTGGCATCCTTCGGTCGTTTCAACTGGACTTTCAACCTCTTCATTCCAATCTGAAAGCCGTTCATGGCTTGAATAGCTGCCTGTGCGCTAGCTGGGTTGTCGAAGCTCACAAACCCTATAGGAGAAAAGACACAAAGTGTATAAACCTAAAAAGCCAAAACTGTACAATACGAAAATGTAGCCAAAAAATTATTGAATTATGAGGAAACAGAGAAAGGATTTCAAACAATGCCCTTGCTCAATCTAATAGCATTATGCTTTGACTATTTATTATATCAATGTTCTTATTTTGATGGGAACCAAAGTAATGTTGAACAATATTGAACAATATATAACAATTTCTGTCATTTGAACCGTTTTGCTTCTCCATGTAGCTTTGTGAAAACACTCTCAAACGCTCTTCAATATATATCAATGAGCATGCGTTTGTGGTTGTGCCACTTGCACAGCAAAGCAGAGCCCACACAGATGAACACAGAGAGACAGGCCGAAGCAGAGGCACATGTGTACGGCCCTAGACACTCAAGCCCAAACTCATGCTGAGCATCCTGTTTCCATCAAGTGTAAGAATAAAGCCTAAAAAGTAAGTGACCAGAAATTGCAGTGGAGTGTGGCTCCGGTTGATGCACTCCCCAGTGTCTAGAGTGTCATTAGCAACAGTCGATGACCCATGAAAACCAGCAGGAGCCTCCCCAGGTCTCCTGCCACATGGGAGGGAGGTGTCTGCCTATAATGCCCCATTAGGGGGAAGGGTTAAGGGGGAGAGAGGGAGGGAGGGAGGAGGAGAGGATGAAAGGAGGACCCCGAGCCAACCGTGCCACAGATAACAGGGAAGGATGTGGACTTAAACCTCCTTTAAGGGGAGCTCTCCATGTCAACTGTTCTCCATGCACCATCAGTCTGGGTTTAACCCTCTTCCTGCTTTCTAGATGAATTACCCTACAAAGCAGCCCTGTCAGACCTAACATTATGTTGTAAATGCATAGTGTATTAGTCAATACTGCAAATAGGTCTTCTTTTATGAATTTCTATGTTATTAAGTTCGCCCTGAGAGCATGGCAGAAATCAGTTTTACCCAGGGATGTGCGGCTCCCTCAACTGAAAACAAATGCTGATCTATAATTGTCCTTTGACACATTTTTCATCCTTCATCACCACTTTGTTTTTTCAAGCCCAAAGTCAGGTCTGGTCTGTGGAGCCAAGTGGGACCAGATCCAGGTTGGGGTGTGAATCAGCACCAGTGCACCCTGGGTATTGACAGGTATTGGGGTTACAGAGTGGTGATCTTGATGCTGTGGCTACATACATCCTATTCCAAAGCTTTGTAGTAAACAGATAGATAAACGCTTTTCAAGCTCTGAGGACATCCCCACTGAGATAACAAAGGGATTATAGGCTACCAATTTGTTTAAAACGTTCACTTTTGTTGAAATAGCACAGGAATCATACTATCATTGCCTTGTTTGCAATACATGAAACTGTTTTAATTGATTGGTTGACAGAACAAATATAGACCACCTATTTATAACTAGCTTTAAAACTAGTACATCGCAAAAACTCACCGAAACATTTGCTCTGGTTGGTAGCTCGGTCCATAAAGACCTTGGAGGAGATGACGCTCCCGAAAGGCAGAAACATCTGCATGAGTTCATTATCTCCAAACTCCTGTGGCAGGTGGTAGATGAACAGGTTACAGCCCTCGGGCCCTGCGAACACACAGAAACCATGGAAACCACAATCAGACCTATTTACTGCTTTATGTATCACTGCCTGTAGACCCGTTGCTTCTCACTTGGTCAGGGAACAGATCTGAGGAGCACGACTAATGGAGTGGCAAAGAAATACATTTGTTCCGAGTTCTGTGACAGTATTTATAAATAATAACACTGTGCTTACCACCACAAATACAAATTGTGCATTTTCCAACTTTGATTTGATTTTGCATGGTGTGGCACCATGACATCACTGAGGTGGAGACTTGCTGATTGGTTTAGAAGGAGACGTTCAGAGGCAGCATTAAGCCTTCATTCAAGCTTCTAATCTAGTCAAACAATGGTGGAAATCAGACTATTTCATCAACACAAAGGCCTACATAATAATAATAATACACGCATACTTATTTGAGGAAAAACAGATTGGTAACGACTTAGAAATAGTGAATCCAAAATGACATGACATCCCACATAGTTGTCATCATAATCAGCTAAGCAGATTGAGATGTGACTAGAAATGTGTTTGAACCCAGTCAATGGATTACACAATGCAATCAACCAATACTGTAAATGCTCTAATGTAATCTCCATGTAGTCTACTTTTAGGAAAAGGTTGAAGCCAAAGTCCATCCTGCATCACATAGATGATGATGATTGATTAGTTTTGCCCCAGATAATACCATTATGCGTACAGAGTACTATGTAACACTTTAACTTTCAAAATGAGAACATTTAATCACTGCATTATAACACCTGGACAATATTACTAGGAAAGTGTAATAACAAAATATGAAATGCAATTGTATTTAACATAATACTCTTAAACCTGTAAATTGGAATATAGAAATATGACAATAAAGCAATAAAAGTGAATATTTACAATAGCATTGTAAAATATAAATATTATTCTCTCACCCTCACCTTCTCTCTGTTGCTGCTGCTGGATGACCTGTGATGGCTGAGGCAGAGTCTGACCTATGGGAGTCAGTGTGCCGGCTGGGTAGATAGCTGTAACACACGCACGCACGCACGCACGCACGCACGCACGCACGCACGCACTCACACACACACACACACACACACACACACACACACACACACACACACACACACACACACACACACACTTTGTATTGGTATATCTCATATAGATCTCTATACGTCTCAATACAGTATCTCTCTTGTTTTCGGTCAGGTATGCTGTGTATATGCTGTCAGTTATGTAGTTTGTCATTCAATGTTGCATTGCAAAATAATATGCACCTGTAAAGATACAGTAGCCATTCTGCTCCATGGTACACCAACACATCCCTGATTTTACTCCTGCACCATATTAGTGCACATCTCTCTCAGTCTGGGTCAGGGCTTAAGGGCTCGGGCCAGTGTGCACAGTACCTGTGCTGTGTATTGCTCTACTTCTCGATGTGTACAATACCTGTGTATTGCTGTACTCCGGTGAAGGCTTGCTGGAGGGTGTCTGCGGCGGTGGGGCTCTGGGTGGAGTAGGGCGAGAGACCGTTGGTATACATGGTCTCAACGGCGGGATGTCCGTTGTGCTGATGGTGGGGGATACCCGTGAAGCCGTTGACGATGGGAGTGACGATGTTGGGAGTGGTAATGTTGGCTGGTGGCGAGCTGAGGCCTGCTGAGACAAGGACATTTATACTTTTTCAGACTACCCCCCACACACATATATACCCACACATACACACATACACAATTTTGCTCACTACACCTCCTTTCCCTCCATCACAAGGACTGTTACATAGCAGGCGCTGGTGGTGAGACATCCCGCTGGAAAACTGGGACCCTGTAAAAAAATTAGCCTGTCTGTTGTGTTTCCGAGATACCCTGCTGGCTCTGAGTATGAACAGGATGAGGAAACCACTATGCAACTCCAGTAAAATCCTGAGAGATAGAGGAGATTACAGTGAAAGATTTGCTCAGAGTGGACAGGGAGAGCAAAACATAGACTCCTACCCTCTTTAAACATCATGAAAAATATCCAATAGTTTGACACACCATGAATAAGCACACACACACACACACACACACACACACACACACACACACACACACACACACACACACACACACACACACACACACACACACACACACACACACACACACACACACACACACACACACACACACACACGGTTGCAGGATGTTTCACGGTTCGAATAGAATTGGATGATCCTTTAAAACCAGCCTCTTGTTGAAAATGTGCAATCTTGGGTGGAATGTGAATGAGTCTATTTGAGGAGGATCTCAATATGGATGGTGGCTACTTTGAAAGTAAGCTCCATGGTGGAGCATCAGCCCTCGCTGAGAAATGGCCCCTGGGGTCCACCTCGGTAAAGACAGAGTGGTAAAGAGCCTCTATAGAGAAGTAAAGAGCCTCTACAGAGAAGTAAAGAGCCTCTATAGAGAAGTAAAGAGCCTCTATAGAGAAGTAAATAGCCTCTATAGAGAAGTAAAGAGCCTCTATAGAGAAGTAAAGAGCCTCTATAGAGAAGTAAAGAGCCTCTATAGAGAAGTAAAGAGCCTCTATAGAGAAGTAAAGAGCTTCTATAGAGAAGTAAAGAGCCTCTATAGAGAAGTAAAGAGCCTCTATAGAGAAGTAAAGAGCCTCTATAGAGAAGTAAAGAGCCTCTATAGAGAAGTAAAGAGCCTCTATAGAGAAGTAAAGAGTCTCTATAGAGAAGTAAAGAGCCTCTATAGAGAAGTAAAGAGCTTCTATAGAGAAGTAAAGAGCCTCTATAGAGAAGTAAAGAGCTTCTATAGAGAAATAAAGAGCCTCTATAGAGAAGTAAAGAGTCTCTATAGAGAAGTAAAGAGCCTCTATAGAGAAGTAAAGAGCTTCTATAGAGAAGTAAAGAGCCTCTATAGAGAAGTAAAGAGCCTCTATAGAGAAGTAAAGAGCCTCTATAGAGAAGTAAAGAGCCTCTATGGAGAAGAGCTTCTATAGAGAAGTAAAGAGCCTCTATAGAGAAGTAAAGAGCCTCTATAGAGAAGTAAAGAGCCTCTATAGAGAAGTAAAGAGCCTCTATAGAGACGTAAATAGCTTCTATAGAGAAGTAAAGAGCCTCTATAGAGAAGTAAAGAGCCTCTATAGAGAAGTAAATAGCTTCTATAGAGAAGTAAATCGTTTCTATAGAGAAGTAAAGAGCCTCTATAGAGAAGTAAAGAGCCTCTATAGAGAAGTAAAGAGCCTCTATAGAGAAGTAAAGAGCTTCTATAGAGAAGTAAAGAGCTTCTATAGAGAAGTAAATCGTTTCTATAGAGAAGTAAAGAGCCTCTATAGAGAAGTAAAGAGCCTCTATGGAGAAGTAAAGAGCTTCTATAGAGAAGTAAAGAGCCTCTATAGAGAAGTAAAGAGCCTCTATAGAGAAGTAAATCGTTTCTATAGAGAAGTAAAGACTCTCTATAGAGAAGTAAATAGCTTCTATAGAGAAGTAAAGAGCCTCTAGGGAGAAGTAAAGAGCCTCTATGGAGAAGAGCTTCTATAGAGAAGTAAAGAGCCTCTATAGAGACGTAAATAGCTTCTATAGAGAAGTAAAAAGCCTCTATAGAGAAGTAAAGAGCCTCTAGGGAGAAGTAAAGAGCCTCTAGGGAGAAGTAAAGAGCCTCTATAGAGAAGTAAAGAGCCTCTGTAGAGAAGTAAAAAGCCTCTATAGAGAAGTAAAGAGCCTCTATAGAGAAGTAAAGAGCCACTATAGAGAAGTAAAGAGCCTCTATAGAGAAGTAAAGAGCCTCTATAGAGAAGTAAAGAGCCTCTATAGAGAAGTAAAGAGCCACTATAGAGAAGAGCCTCTATAGAGAAGTAAAGAGCCTCTATAGAGAAGTAAAGAGCCTCTTTAGAGAAGTAAAGAGCCACTATAGAGAAGTAAAGAGCCTCTATAGAGAAGTAAAGAGCTTCTATAGAGAAGCAAAGAGCCCCTATAGAGAAGTAAAGAGCCTCTATAGAGAAGTAAAGAGCCTCTATATAGAAGTAAAGAGCTTCTATAGAGAAGTAAAGAGCCTCTATAGAGAAGTAAAGAGCTTCTATAGAGAAATAAAGAGCCTCTATAGAGAAGTAAAGAGTCTCTATAGAGAAGTAAAGAGCCTCTATAGAGAAGTAAAGAGCTTCTATAGAGAAGTAAAGAGCCTCTATAGAGAAGTAAAGAGCCTCTATAGAGAAGTAAAGAGCCTCTATAGAGAAGTAAAGAGCCTCTATGGAGAAGAGCTTCTATAGAGAAGTAAAGAGCCTCTATAGAGAAGTAAAGAGCCTCTATAGAGAAGTAAAGAGCCTCTATAGAGACGTAAATAGCTTCTATAGAGAAGTAAAGAGCCTCTATAGAGAAGTAAAGAGCCTCTATAGAGAAGTAAATAGCTTCTATAGAGAAGTAAATCGTTTCTATAGAGAAGTAAAGAGCCTCTATAGAGAAGTAAAGAGCCTCTATAGAGAAGTAAAGAGCCTCTATAGAGAAGTAAAGAGCTTCTATAGAGAAGTAAAGAGCTTCTATAGAGAAGTAAATCGTTTCTATAGAGAAGTAAATCGTTTCTATAGAGAAGTAAAGAGCCTCTATAGAGAAGTAAAGAGCCTCTATGGAGAAGTAAAGAGCTTCTATAGAGAAGTAAAGAGCCTCTATAGAGAAGTAAATCGTTTCTATAGAGAAGTAAAGACTCTCTATAGAGAAGTAAATAGCTTCTATAGAGAAGTAAAGAGCCTCTAGGGAGAAGTAAAGAGCCTCTATGGAGAAGAGCTTCTATAGAGAAGTAAAGAGCCTCTATAGAGACGTAAATAGCTTCTATAGAGAAGTAAAAAGCCTCTATAGAGAAGTAAAGAGCCTCTAGGGAGAAGTAAAGAGCCTCTATAGAGAAGTAAAGAGCCTCTGTAGAGAAGTAAAAAGCCTCTATAGAGAAGTAAAGAGCCTCTATAGAGAAGTAAAGAGCCACTATAGAGAAGTAAAGAGCCTCTATAGAGAAGTAAAGAGCCTCTATAGAGAAGTAAAGAGCCTCTATAGAGAAGTAAAGAGCCACTATAGAGAAGAGCCTCTATAGAGAAGTAAAGAGCCTCTTTAGAGAAGTAAAGAGCCACTATAGAGAAGTAAAGAGCCTCTATAGAGAAGTAAAGAGCTTCTATAGAGAAGTAAAGAGCCTCTATAGAGAAGTAAAGAGCCTCTACAGAGAAGTAAAGAGCCACTATAGAGAAGGAAAGAGCCTCTATATAAAAGTAAAGAGCCTCTATAGAGAAGTAAAGAGCTTCTATAGAGAAGTAAAGAGCCTCTACAGAGAAGTAAAGAGCCACTATAGAGAAGGAAAGAGCCTCTATTTAAAAGTAAAGAGCCTCTATAGAGAAGTAAATAGCTTCTATAGAGAAGTAAAGAGCCTCTATAGAGAAGTAAAGAGCCACTATAGAGAAGTAAAGAGCCTCTATAGAGAAGTAAAGAGCCTCTATAGAGAAGTAAAGAGCCTCTATAGAGAAGTAAAGAGCCTCTATAGAGAAGTAAAGAGCCTCTATAGAGAAGTAAATAGCCTCTATAGAGAAGTAAAGAAGTAAAGTAAAAACAAAAGTAATATGAGGCTAAATTAAATTGTGTTCTCAGTATATTCTTCATAATCCCACTAGTGCAATTGAAAGTACCTATATCAAATTTTGAGCAGTTTCACCCCCTTTTCTCTCTCAGAGATATACACTGAGTGTGCAAAACATTAAGAAAACCTTCCCAATATTGCGTTGCAATCCCCCACCCCTCACCTCTTTTGCCCTCAGAAGAGCCTCATTTGGTCAGGGTATGGACTCTACAGGTGTCGAAAACGTTCCACAGGGATGCTGGCCCATGTTGACTCCAATGCTTCCCACAGTTGTGTCAAGTTGGCTAGATGTCCTTTGGGTGGTGGACCATTCTTGATACACACGGGAAACTGTTGAGCGTGAAAAACCCAGCATGTTGCAGTTCTTGTTACACTCAAATTGGTGAGCTTGGCACCCACTACCATACCTCGTTCAAAGGCAGTTAAATCGTTTGTCTTGCCCATTCACTCTCTGAATGGCACACATACACAATTCATTGTCTCAAGGCTTAAAAATCCTTCTTTAACCTGACACTCATGCAGCCAACCGCTGTGACCAGGGGAATTGCCTGGGTCCCGGTGAGAGCTTTTGTGTCTTTTGCACCATTTCTTTGTTTAAGCTCCCTGCAATTGCTTGTTTTCTGCCGACCTGTGATGAATTAGTCTGCAGCTCTGGCCCATTCTCTTGCGGGGCCCCAGGAGACTGCTGCTCCCCGTTCTGAGGGCTCAGACAGCCAGTCTGGCAGACCACACGCACTCTACTGTACAGCGCCATAATGCAGCCTCTCCATCATCAGGCAAATTCATTTTCCAAGGCTTAGCAGTGGGTGGCGGCCGCCGTGTGCCTCAGGGTCAGCAGGCAGATGCAGTGTGGGATAAGAGCCCAGAGAAAGGAGATTATAGAAGTCACAGGTTGGGAGATTGTGCTGGTTGGGCGGCACTGGTGGACCTTGGGGCCAGGGAGAGCCCAGTGTATCATGGAAGAGAGACAGCAGCAGGGAGCCATGTCCACCACGTGTAATGTGAGAGAGTACAGATATAAATAGAGAAATAAATAGCTTTAAATAATTAACACTACTCAGCTTAAATCAAAGTTAATTCGTCACATGCATCTACAGGTGTGGACTAACAGTGAAATGCTTACTTAAAGGTCCCTTCCCAACAATGCAGAGAGAAAGAAAATAGAGAAATAATAGAAAAGTAAAACACGTAGTAATAAAAGTAGTAATAGATACACAATGAGTAACGATAACTTGGCTTTATACAAGGAGGACCAGTACTGAGTCAATGTGCAGGGGTACGACGTAATGACTTGTCTATATACAAGGAGGACCAGTACTGAGTCAATGTGCAGGGGTACGAGGTAATGACTTGTCTATATACAAGGAGGACCAGTACTGAGTCAATGTGCAGGGGTACGAGGTAATAACTTGTCTATATACAAGGAGGACCAGTACTGAGTCAATGTGCAGGGGTACGAGGTAATAACTTGTCTATATACAAGGGGTACCAGTACTGAGTCAATGTGCAGGGGTACGAGGTAATAACTTGTCTATATACAAGGAGGTCCAGTACTGAGTCAATGTCCAGGGGTACGAGGTAATAACTTGTCTATATACAAGGAGGACCAGTACTGAGTCAATGTGCAGGGGTACGAGGTAATAACTTGTCTATATACAAGGAGGACCAGTACTGAGTCAATGTGCAGGGGTACGAGGTAATAACTTGTCTATATACAAGGAGGACCAGTACTGAGTCAATGTGCAGGGGTACGAGGTAATAACTTGTCTATATACAAGGGGTACCAGTACTGAGTCAATGTGCAGGGGTACGAGGTAATAGCTTGTCTATATACAAGGAGGACCAGTACTGAGTCAATGTGCAGGGGTATGAGGTAATAACTTGTCTATATACAAGGAGGTCCAGTACTGAGTCAATGTCCAGGGGTATGAGGTAATGACTTGTCTATATACAAGGAGGACCAGTACTGAGTCAATGTGCAGGGGTACGAGGTAATAACTTGTCTATATACAAGGGGTACCAGTACTGAGTCAATGTGCAGGGGTACGAGGTAATAGCTTGTCTATATACAAGGAGGACCAGTACTGAGTCAATGTGCAGGGGTATGAGGTAATAACTTGTCTATATACAAGGAGGTCCAGTACTGAGTCAATGTCCAGGGGTACGAGGTAATGACTTGTCTATATACAAGGAGTACCAGTACTGAGTCAATGTGCAGGGGTACGAGGTAATAACTTGTCTATATACAAGGAGTACCAGTACTGAGTCAATGTGCAGGGGTACGAGGTAATAACTTGTCTATATACAAGGAGGACCAGTACTGAGTCAATGTGCAGGGGTACGAGGTAATAACTTGTCTATATACAAGGAGGACCAGTACTGAGTCAATGTGCAGGGGTACGAGGTAATAACTTGTCTATATACAAGGAGGACCAGTACTGAGTCAATGTGCAGGGGTACGAGGTAATAACATTGCTATATACAGGTAGGACCAGTACTGAGTCAAGGTGCAGGGTATCAGGTAATAACATGTCTATATACAGGTAGGACCAGTACTGAGTCAAGGTGCAGGGGTACCAGGTAATAACATTGCTATATACAAGGAGGACCAGTACTGAGTCAATGTGCAGGGGTACGAGGTAATAACTTGTCTATATACAAGGAGTACCAGTACTGAGTCAAGGTGCAGGGTATCAGGTAATAACATGTCTATATACAGGTAGGACCAGTACTGAGTCAAGGTGCAGGGGTACGAGGTAATAACTTGTCTATATACAAGGAGGACCAGTACTGAGTCAATGTGCAGGGGTACGAGGTAATTGAGGTAGATATATACACATAACTAGGAATAAAGTGACATAGTGAAGAGTAGCAGCAATGTATGTGATGAGTAAAAAAAGTTAGTGCAAAAAGAGTCAAGGCAGATAGTCCTGGTAGCTACAGTATTTGGTTAACTATTTAACTAACTATTTAGCAGTCCTATGGCCTGGGGGTAGAAGATGTTCAGGGTCCTCTTGGTTCCAGACTTGGTGCATCGGCACCACTTGCCGTGCGGCAGCAGAGAGAACAGTCTATGACTTGGGTGGCTGGAGTCTTTGACAATCTTTTGGGCCTTTCATAAACACCAGTATATATCTCTGAGAGAGATAACACCTTTATTGACACCAATATATTGACACCTATTGACACCTATATTCACATTAATACACTGAGTGTACATAACTTGTCTACAAAACATCTTTCAATGACATAAACTGACCAGGTGAATCCAGGTGAAAGCTATGATCCCTTATTGATGTCACATGTTACCCACTTCAATCAGTGTAGATGAAGGGGAGGAGACAGGTTAAATAATAATTTCTAAGCCTTGAGACAATGGATTGTGCATGTGTGCCATTCAGAGGGTGAATGGCAGAGGGTGAATGGACAAGACAAAATATTTAAGTGCCTTTGAACAGGGTATGGTAGTAGGTGCCAGGTGCACCGGTCCATGTCAAGAACTGCAACACTTTTCATTCTCAACAGTTTCCCGTGTGTATCAAGAATGGTCCACCACCCAAACGATATCCAGCCAACTTGACACAACTGTGGGAAGCTTTTTTTCATCTTTTTTAAAATTTATTTCACCTTTATTTAACCAGGTAGGCCAGCTGAGAACAAGTTCTCATTTACAACTGCGACCTGGCCAAGATAAAGCAAAGCAGTTCAACAAAAACAACACAGAGTTACACATGGGACAAAAAATTGTACAGTCGATAACAGAATAGAAAAATCTGTATACAGTGTGTGCAAATGAAGTAAGGAGGTAAGGCAATAAATAGGCCAATAGTGGCAAAGTAATTACAATTTAGCAATTTACACTGGAGTGATATATGTGCAGATGAGGATGTGCAAGTAGAAATACTGGTGTGCAAAAGAGCAGAAAAACCAAAACAAATATGGGGATGAGGTAGGTAATTGGTTGGATGGGCTATTTACAGATGGGCTATGTACAGCTGCAGCGATCGGTAAGCTGCTCTGACAGCTGACGAGTCAACATGGGCCAGCATCCTTGTGGAACGCTTTCGACACCTGTAGAGTCCATACCCTGACAAATTGTAGCTGTTCTGAGGGCAAAAGGGGTGTGTGTGGAGGGGGGGGGGGGGGGGGGGGGGGGGGGGATAAAACTCAATATTAGGAAGGTGTTCCAAATGTTTTGTACACTCAGTGTATATCTCTGGGGGGTGAAACTGCTCAAAACCTTTGGTATACAATAAGTACTTCGCTATGGACAGGTGGGATTGTAAAGAATATACTGAGAACATGATTTCATTTAGCCTCATATTCTTTTTGTTCACCTGCTGCTCAGATATTAGGAGCAGGCCTCAGTAAATATCTTTCTAGCTTGAGCATGACAAAGATTGTTCTCCATATGGTGCCATACATAACAAAACATTTCATTTTATACTCCAGCGTACATATAGCCTCACATTGTGAAAATCATATTCATCGTGTGTTTGCAAAGCACACACAAGCATGTGAATATACATATGCTTGTTTACTGAAGGCATTGGCCCAAAATAATGACATGTTGTTTTGTACTCCAGAATGTGTAATAGGATGCTATGGGTCAAGAGATTGCTTATATTACACAACTCTGTCTTATCTGTCAGCTTTCTACAGTTATTATGCCATGAAGTGACTCTACTACATAGTCCACTTGGTTTTATGCTATGAAAGCGTAATTACATTTACATTATTGCAGTCTATTCTTTGGGAAAATTGTGGATTTACACCCTATTATGATTGCACTGAGAAAGAGGCCAGCCATATGCAAAATAAGTATTTATTATGCTAATTATCAAATCAACAAGGAGCACTGGACCCATATTGGAGAGGACCACAGTCATTATGTACACAAGGACAGTCTCTTAGTGAAGCAAGAAATAAGCATTCATAACTGATGTTTTCATTTCGTTGATTTAAGAAACTAGGTGCAATCGTATATAATCGTATATAATCTAGTTGTTCAAATGTGAAGGTAAAACGGTCTTGGTGTAGATTAAGTTAGCAAGAAATCTACAAAATGTTGCTACTGATCATTACAATCCTATCCATTGTAATGTGATGAAGTCCAGCCTAAAAAAAGGAGCTCTATTTTAGATGATGGTGAGTCTTTATATGGTAGATATTTTATAAAATGTGATTCAGTGTCGTGGTCTGTATGCAGCAACCCTGGGAGGACAAATGGGGCTTGTGCCAAAAGGGGGATTCTGTCTGACCTGGAATCCCATGGCTAATGTGACACACAGCAACCCAAGGTGAGGCAGCCCTGAGCCCAGGCAGGCAGGCAGGCAGCCCAGTCAGGCAGGCAGCCCAGTCAGTCAGACAGGCAGGCAGCCCAGTCAGGCAGCCAGGCAGCCATTCCCACTGAGGTGTAGTGCTGCACGGAGTCCTTCAGGTGGTCACAAACACTATGTCAAACAGCTCATTAGCTTCAGCTGTGGCATTAATCACTTTGTGGAATCGTCCTGCATCATGTTTTTGACCCCAATCTAAACCCACTTTCATCAATGACACAGTCAGGGCTGAATTGAATGGGAGTGCGGTTAGGCAGGGCCCTACATGGAACATATGCATTCAGCCCATGTAGTGCAGCGCTCTGGAACATAACATTATGTGACTTTGATTATACACTTCCTGCTCATGTGATTGACCTAACAAAGCACTCTTGACTGCCATTTTCCTTTCACACCCCTCCCCCTATCTATCCCCTGGGATCGGTACATCTTTTTTTACCGTTTCATTTTGATTTCTTTTGTAGCTCAGGAAGTGCACCTGCTGAACATTATTTTCAATAAGCATCATCATGTATCATTGTAAGGACACATGCTCTAATCAAGTCAACCATCTGGCCGGCTGCTTATGCGCCATCAAGCTGAAATGCTTTACATCTGTTGATCAAATGGATGTTTCATTGTTTTCAGAGAACTCCCCGTGGCCCTTTCCTGCAGTCAATGACCAAAAGCACCCTCTTTGGCCTCATGGGTGGAATGTTATTCATATTTTTCATATTTTCATAATTAATAAAGATGATATAAAATAACATAAAGCAAAAATCCGGTGTTTCTTTGTCAAACAGTTTTGCTTACATTTCAGTCTTCTGTGATGTACACTACCGTTCAAAAGTTAGGGTCACTTAGAAATGTCCTTGTTTTGAAAGAAAAGCTCATTTTTTGTCCATTAAAATAACATCAAACTGATCAGAAATACAGTGTAGACGTTGTTAATGTTGTAAATGACTATTGAAGCTGGAAATGGCAGATTTCTTATGGAATATCTACATAGGCGTACAGAGACCCATTATCAGCAACCATCACTCCTGTGTTCCAATGGCACGTTGTGCTAGCTAATCCAAGTTTATCATTTTAAAAGGCTAATTGATCATTAGAAAACCCTTTTGCAATTATGTTAGCACAGCTGAAAATTGTTGTTCTGATTAAAGAAGCAATAAAACTAGCCTTCTTTAGACTAGTTGAGTATCTGGAGCATCAGCATTTATGGGTTCGAATACAGGCTCAAAATGGGCAGAAACAAAGACCTTTCTTCTGAAACTCATCAGTCTATTCTTGAGAAATTAAGGCTATTCCATGCAAGAAATTGCCAAGAAACTGAAGATCTCATACAACGCTGTGCACTACTCCCTTCACAGAACAGTGCAAACTGGCTCTAATCAGAATAGAAAGAGGAGTGGGAGGCCCCGGTGCACAGCTGAGCAAGAGGATAAGTACATTAGAGTGTCTAGTTTGAGAAACAGACGCCTCACAAGACCTCAACTGGCAGCTTCATTAAATAATACCCGCAAAACACCAGTCTCAACGTCAACAGATTTGAGATGCAGAGTTGCAAAGAAAAAGCCACATCTCAGACTGGCCAATAAAAAGAAAAGATTAAGATGGGCAAAAGAACACAGACACTGGACAGAGGAAGATTGTAAAAAAGTGTTAAGGACAGACTCATCTAAGTTTGAGGTGTTCTGATCACAAAGAAGAACATTCGTGAGACACAGAAAAAATGAAAAGATGCTGGAGGATTGCTTGACGCCATCTGTCAAGCATGGTGGAGGCAATGTGATGTTTTTGGGGTGCTTTGGTGGTGGTCAAGTGGGAGATTTGTACAGGGTAAAAGGGATCTTGAAGAAGGAAGGCTATCACTCCATTTTGCAATGCCATGCCATACCCTGTGGACGGTGCTTAATTGGAGCCAATTTCCTCCTACAACAGGACAATGACCCAAAGCAAAGCTCCAAACTATGCAATAACTATTTAGGGAAGAAGCATTCAGCTGGTATTCTGTCTATAATGGAGTGGCCAACACAGTCACCGGATCTCAACCCTATTGAGCTGTTGTGGGAGAAGCTTGACCGTAAGGTACATAAGAAGTGCCTATTAAGTCAATCCAACTTGTGGGAGGTGCTTCAGGAAGTATGGGGTGAAATCTCTTCAGATTACCTCAACAAATTGAGAACTAGAATGCCAAAGGTCTGCCAAAGGCTGTAATTGCTGCAAATGGAGTATTCTTTGACGAAAGCAAAGTTTGAAGGACACAATTACTATTTCAATTAAAAATCATTATTTATAACCTTGTCAACGTCTTGACTATATTTCATGGAAAACAAGGACATTTCTAAGTGACCCCAAACTTTTGAACGGTATTGTATATAAAGACTAAATCTGACATATATAGACCACCAAATGCTACCAGTCAGTATCTGGATAACAACTGTGAAATGGTTGATAACGTATGTGATATCAACAGAGAGGTATATTTTCTGGGTGATTTAAATATTGACTGGCTTTCATCAAGCTGCCCACTCAAGAAAAAGCTTCAAACTGTAACCAGTGCCTGCAACCTTGTTCAGGTTATCAGTCAACCTACCAGGGTAGTTACAAACAGCACAGGAATGAAATCATCAATATATATTGATCACATCTTCGCTTATGCTGCAGAATTGTGCTCTAAAGCAGTATCCAGATCCATCGGATGTAGTGATCACAATATAATAGCCAATAGCCATCTAGGAAAACCAAAGTTCCAAAGGCTGGGCCTAATATAGTGTATAAGAGGTCATACAATAAGTTTTGTAGTGATTCCTATGTTATTGATGTAAAGAATATCTGTTGATCCATGGTGTGTAATGAGGAGCAAACAGAAACTGAAATTGCTTATTCCAGTGGCTAATAAGCATGCACTCATTAAGAAAATGACTGTAAAAAATGTTAAATCCCCGTGGATTGATGAGGAATTGAACAATTGTATGGTTGAGAGGGATGAGGCAAAAGGAATGGCAAATAAGTCTGGCTGCTCAACCGATTGGCAAACTTATTGCAAATTGAGAAATCATGTGACTAAATTGAATAAAAATAAGAAGAAACTACACTATGAAACCAAGATAAATGAAATAAAGAATGATAGTAAAAAGCTTTGTAGCACCTTAAATTAAATTCTGGGAAAAAAGGCAAACTCAGCTCCATCATTCAATGAAACAGATGGCTCATTCATCACAAAACCAACTGATATTGCCAACTACTTGAATGATTTTTTTCATTGGCAAGACTAGCAAACTTAGGCATAACATGCCAGCAACAAATGCTGCCACTACACATCCAAGTATATCTGACCAAATTATGAAAGACAAGCATCGTAATTTTAAATTCCGTAAAGTTACTGTGGAAGAGGTGAAAAAAGTATTGTTGTCTATCAACAATGACATGCCACCGGGGTCTGACAACTTGGATGGAAAATGACTGAGGATAATAGCATTCGATATTGCCACTCCTATTTGCCACATCTTCAATTTAAGACTAGAAAGTGTGTGCCCTCAGGCTTGGAGGGAAGCAAAAGTCATTCCGCTACCTAACAATAGTAAAGCCCCCTTTAATGGCTCAAATAGCTGACCAATCAGCCTGTTACCAATCCTTAGTAAACCTCTGGTAAAAATTGTGTTTGACCAGATACAACACTATTTTACAGTAAATAAATTGACAACAAACTTTCAGTACGCTTATAGAGATGGACATTCAACAAGCACAGCACTTACACAAATGACTGATGATTGGCTGAAAGAAATTGATGATAAATAAATTGTGGTGGCTGTTTTGTTAGACTTGAGTGCGGCCTTTGACATTATCGATCATAGTCTGCTGCTGGCAAAACTTATGTGTTATGGCTTTACACACCCTGCTATATCGTGGATGAAGAGTTACCTGTCTAACAGAACACAGAAGGTGTTCTTTAATTGAAGACTTTCCAACATAATCCAGGTAGAATCAGGAATTCCCCAGGGTAGCTGTCTAGGCCCATTACTTTTTTCAATCTTTACTAATGACATGCCACTGGCTTTGAGGAAAGCCAGAGTGTCTATGTATGCGGATGACTCAGCACTATACATGTCAGCTACTACAGCAGCTGAAATGACTGCAACACTTAACAAAGAGTTGCAGTTCATATCAGAGTGGGTGGCAAGGAATAAGTTAGTCCTAAATATTTAAAAAACTAAAATAATTGTATTTGGTACAAATCAGTCACTAAACCCTAAACCTCAACAAAATCTTGTAATAAATAATGTGGAAATTGAGCAAGTTAAGGTGACTAAACTGCTGGGAGTTACCCTGGATTGTAAACTGTCCTGGTCAAAACATATTGATACAACAGTAGCTAAGATGGGGAGAAGTCTGTCCATGATAAGGCGCTGCTCTACCTTCTTGACAGCACTGTCAACAAGGCAGGTCCTACAGGCCCTAGTTTTGTCGCACCTGGACTACTGTTCTGTCATGTGGTCAGGAGCCACAAAAAATTACTTAGGAGAATTGCAATTGGTTCAGAATAGGGCAGCACGGCTGGCCCTTGGATGTACACAGACAGCTAATATTAATAATATGTATGTCAATCTCTCCTGGCTCAAAGTGGAGGAGAGATTGACTTCATCACTACTTGTATTTGTGAGAGGTATTGACATGTTGTGATGCACCGAGCTGTCTGTTTGAACTACTGACACACAGCTCGGACACCCATGCATACCCCACGAGACATGCCACCAGAGGTCTCTTCACAGTCCCCAAGTCCAGAACAGACTTTGGCATGCACACAGTACTAAATAGAGCCATGACTACATGGAACTCTATTCCACATCAAGTAACTCATGCAAGCAATACAATTAGATTTAAAAACCAGATTAAAAAAACACCTTATGGAACAGCGGGTACTGTAAAGCAACACAAACATAGGCACAGATACATGCATACACACACACACAATATTATACGCACTATACACACACAAACACATGGATTTTTGTACTGTATATATGTGGTAGTGGTGGAGTAGGGGACAGAGAGCACACAGTATGTTTTAAATTTTTTATAAACTTCCTTAATTTTGCTGCACCCCAGGAAGAGTAGCTGCTGCCTCCATAATAAATACAAATACAAATGGTACAGGTGTTTTCTTTTTTAAAGCCCATAACCATGTGTGTGAGGTGTATACTTTTATTTCAAAGTAGATTTGTTTAAGACTACCAAGAAACACTTTGTGTGACACTGATTTAGCCCACAGCTGTAAAAGGTTTTAACCTTTGAGGCTCTCTAAACTTTTTTGGCTGTCCTACACAAGCTTTATTGATGTTGTTGTGTTTTTATGGCACAATGATAGGTAGGTGGGCGCAGAGGTGATTCAGATCATTACAAAAGAGGATAATGCTCCACGTTTACCTCAAGATCAGGCAGGCTTTGAATGGTAATCTTTACGGCACTGTTTGTGGTCTATGGAAATGCAGGCACTGCATTGCGGGATTTAGTGAGGCACCTGTCATCAGCCACTGATATGTTATGCACATCTCCAGTTCTTAAAGAGAGATTTAGGCTAAGGTTATCAAGATAGAGGCTCACACTTTTTATAGTTGATGTCTAGGCCGCATATTTGGCACAGCTGAATTGTGGGACATATCTAAGTATAGTGGCAATGCATGGAATCAAGATAAGAGTCCATGAGACCAACTTGATGCATACATTTAAACCACTCCCAGAGGGTCAGCATCACTAAAGAATATGAAAGCATGTCTTTGACGTTACAATGAATTATTCCACTTATTTAGAGCATTAGTCCCAAAGTCTCTGAATGGCTGTAGAAACTCTCAGCCCCCTTAAACAGACAGCCTTGCCAGTAATGTCATGTGTTCCTTCAATGAACTCTAAATAAGTAATGGGCTGGTCGACATGTGAAAGGGGAGGCTGCTGCAGATATACACCAGTCTGCTGCTGCGTACATACACCCGTCTGCTGCTGCGTACATACACTAGTCTGCTGCTGCGTACATACACCAGTCTGCTGCTGCGTACATACACCAGTCTGCTGCTGCGTACATACACCAGTCTGCTGCTGCGTACATACACCAGTCTGCTGCTGCGTACATACACCAGTCTGCTGCTGCGTACATACACCAGTCTGCTGCTGCGTACATACACCAGTCTGCTGCTGCGTACATACACCAGTCTGCTGCTGCGTACATACACCAGTCTGCTGCTGCGTACATACACCAGTCTGCTGCTGCATACATACACCAGTCTGCTGCTGCGTACATACACCAGTCTGCTGCTGCGTACATACACCAGTCTGCTGCTGCATACATACACCAGTCTGCTGCCTACCAGAACAAACGCCAATGAATGAATTCATTTATTAAATAAACATGTATTTCATATTTATTGTAGTCTTTGGAAATTCAAGAAAAGCCATCTGTTCTTGCTGGGATTAATAACGCATTGGATTCAATAATAAGGTCATCAGCAGACTGTAGTTTACACTGAAGCGTGTCCACCTCTAGAACACACACCAGGGTTCCAGAACACACACCAGGGTTCCAGAACACACACCAGAGTTCCAGAACCTACACCAGGGTTCCAGAACACACACCATGGTGAGTTCTTTTCAATACTACAGGCCCATTCATTAAGCTCCTTGCATTGTGGATTGATACATCACTGACTCAACCCCCCCCCCCCCCCACAAAAGCCTGTTTTGGTTATGAATATCATACAGATATCATGAGGCCCTTTGAGAAGGTTACATTTATATGAAATAATATATTTTTATATATCCTGGCATTGACTATGCACTTTTGTATATTTCAAATCGGTATTATGTATTTACTGCACACATAGTCCATACAATATGTGCATATAAAGTACATGCGGTGGTCCCGTCTCTTGTTCTTTCATCACAGTGGTATTATACTGCAGTCAAACACAACACACACAATGCAGTGTAATTCTGTCCTGTATTATCAACAGAGAAGAAGCCCCTCAGCTACACTTTTAATCACTTTCTTTGATTGATTATCCGTGTGTAAAAAAGTGCCCACTTTGCACTAAAAATGTCACTGTAAATATTTGACAAATAGCCCCTCTCCAGCCTCCTCCAACAACTTAACTTTGCAAATGAGTGCATATACATATACAGTAAACAGCACGTGTATATTGGCATGTTCCATCATACATACATGCATTAAACCATGTCAGAGAGAGAGAGAGAGAGAGAGAGAGAGAGAGAGAGAGAGAGAGAGAGAGAGAGAGAGAGAGAGAGAGAGAGAGAGAGAGAGAGAGAGAGAGAGAGAGAGAGAGAGAGAGCGAGAGAGAGAGAGAGAGAGAGAGAGAGAGAGAGAGAGAGAGAGAGAGAGAGAGAGAGATGGTCACTGACAGAATCCATTCTGTGATATTGATTTTCACAGTAGAAAGTAAAGGTGCTTCAAAGTGTGTCATGTCAGACTGATGCACCATCTTAACTGTTGATTCCCTCATTGATATACAGTTATTCAGTTATACAGTTACCAAAGTCACAATACTGCAATGTCGGGAAAAATACAAATAAACACAACAAAGACTTGTGTATTATTCATTTCGATGCATGCTTTGTAAGAGAAGATCTTGTGGATTCCTCAGGTTGACAAAAATGAAGTTTTGCTGAATAAGCAAATGTTATGCAGTAGCTATCTCAAAGTCCTCTGTAATGTGTCTGTATAGAATGATGGGGCCGTTTGTAATGGAAAACAGAGGGAATTGCATGCAGATCCCCACTGGGCACAGACGTCAATTCAACATTTATTCCACGTTGGTTCAATGTAATTTCATTGAAATGATGTGGAAACAACATTGATTCAACCAGTGACGGAGGGGAAATTAGTGCCTGTACCTGTAACAAATCTATTATGCTCCCGATTCGATTTACCGCACCAAAATATATCTGCATACACAACATAAATATGCAAATCACATCAGATTACATTTTTCTCTAACTGAATAATTTGGGATTATCAGTAGTAGGCAGGATAAATCTACTTTTTCTCTTGGCCTTGCTGCAGTCTGAGTTCCCTCTCCCCACACTCACACGCACTCACACAAACACTCACACAAAGGGAATGAAACGCATTGCTCACCCAGCGCCTGATGAAATTCAGCCGACACTGGGGTCATGGAGTTGTGTTGGAGACCATTGATGTTGAGCGCCCCCATCTGGTGAATCTGGGTGGCGGGGAAGGCCACGCTGGGAGTCAGGTAGCCCCCGTGGCTCGCTGCCATGATGGCTGCCTGTTGCTGCATGAGCTGGGGGAACAGGAGGGAGAGATGGAGCGAGATTAGTATGGATGGTGGGAGAACAGAGAAAGATTAGTATGGATGGTGGGAGTACAGAGAAAGATGAATGGATGGTGGGAGTACAGAGAAAGATTAGTATGGATGGTGGGAGAACAGAGAAAGATTAGTATGGATGGTGGGAGTACAGAGAAAGATGAATGGATGGTGGGAGTACAGAGAAAGATTAGTATGGATGGTGGGAGAACAGAGAAAGATTAGTATGGATGGTGGGAGTACAGAGAAAGATTAGTATGGATGGTGGGAGTACAGAGAAAGATGAATGGATGGTGGGAGAACAGAGAAAGATTAGTATGGATGGTGGGAGAACAGAGAAAGATTAGTATGGATGGTGGGAGAACAGAGAAAGATTAGTATGGATGGTGGGAGAACAGAGGAAGATTAGTATGGATGGTGGGAGAACAGAGAAAGATTAGTATGGATGGTGGGAGAACAGAGAAAGATTAGTATGGATGGTGGGAGAACAGAGAAAGATTAGTATGGATGGTGGGAGAACAGAGAAAGATTAGTATGGATGGTGGGAGAACAGAGAAAGATTAGTATGGATGGTGGGAGAACAGAGAAAGATTAGTATGGATGGTGGGAGAACAGAGAAAGATTAGTATGGATGGTGGGAGAACAGAGAAAGATTAGTATGGATGGTGGGAGAACAGAGAAAGATTAGTATGGATGGTGGGAGAACAGAGAAAGATTAGTATGGATGGTGGGAGAACAGAGAAAGATTAGTATGGATGGTGGGAGTACAGAGAAAGATTAGTATGGATGGTGGGAGAACAGAGAAAGATTAGTATGGATGGTGGGAGAACAGAGAAAGATTAGTATGGATGGTGGGAGAACAGAGAAAGATTAGTATGGATGGTGGGAGAACAGAGAAAGATTAGTATGGATGGTGGGAGAACAGAGAAAGATTAGTATGGATGGTGGGAGAACAGAGAAAGATTAGTATGGATGGTGGGAGAACAGAGAAAGATTAGTATGGATGGTGGGAGAACAGAGAAAGATTAGTATGGATGGTGGGAGAACAGAGGAAAATTAGTATGGATGGTGAGTGAGAGAGAGAGAGAGAGAGAGAGAGAGAGAGAGAGAGAGAGAGAGAGAGAGAGAGAGAGAGAGAGAGAGAGAGAGATGGGAGTTGATGGATGGATAGTGCATGAAAGTGAACAGAAAGGAGAGCGGAATAAAATAATGGGAAGGGGATAAAAGTCTGTAAAGCGATGTTTAGTGAATCTGTCTATCCTCACAGTGAGTGGGCTGTCAGCAGCTGAAGGAATGGTTCAATAGCTGTCTGTTGGGCTCATTTAAATCAACGGATTGACATGTGCATATTATTCCTATCTCTAGGGAGAATTGAATTGAATTGCATTTATCTTCCTTTGTCAAACTTCTCTGTGAGTGTCCCTCTCTGGTTGTGTAAGGTAAAGTGGAGGGGCAGTGACATCTCTCAGTGGCTGCGCTCGTTGAGCTCTTTTTCATTTGCTGCGGTGCCACTGGCGTGTCATTAGCAGCGACCTGTAATGGCAGTCCATTTATACTGGACACACTGTTAAAGAACTGGGCTGACACCCTCTACCACTTAGCATTAACACACACACAGCTAAACCCATTCTCTATCCAATACTGCCTAGAATATACCCCCACACACACATACCTAGTATTTCTGCTCTTAGTTTTCTCTCTGCAGTGCAGAGGGCCTAATTCCAGAGAAAATCCATCACTGTACAATGGTGTTTGCAACCTCTGGACTAGAGGGTTTATCTGGGGAATCAATGCTATTGTGTGGGGCATGTACTTCATGTTCAGGGAGGCAGCTACAGTATTTGGAGGAAAAACATGAGCATGGTGGGACTATCCCATTGCTCCTTATTCCTGTTTAATAACCCACAGCTCCCTCCGTCCAGTTGAAAAAGTGGATCCCCCCGAGTCTGACTTAGCTAAGCAGAAATCACTCCGCCACTATAGCTAGCTCTGATGCTAATGACCATATTGTGCGGTTGAGGCAGAAGATGCCACTCTCCCTGTATTTGCGTGGAGTCCCTGGATAGGAAAAGCCAATTATTTTCCCTCAATGCCCCTGTCAGGTAACCTGAAAGTGGCTGTCCCGCCACAAAGCGGCTGTCCCGCTGGCACCTCATCCATTAGCCACATGCCTTACCAGCGCTATCTATTAACTCCTTTTGTCATTTGCATAATTGTATCAACGTGACAAATGGGGATCATCCATTCTGCTCTGAATAAGATAAATTGCGATTTTAGGGGTTCAGAAAAGGACATCTAAACCAAAGAAAACAAACAATGAGAGGCAGTCAATGTGAGAGCTGTGCTTGCTGAAGGATAGGGATGGTGTTAATGCCCTCATTAAGATCAGACTAGGGTTGTAGGTTTGGGGTAGAGGGCCTCTGATCTCATTGGCCCCTGTATATGTCACACCAGTCACTGGCTTTTGTCCCCCTCTCAGGCTCTTCTGCCTGCTTTCAATAGGCTCTTGGGACTTGGGCTTACTTGAATGAGCTTGAAATCTATTTGCCAGTGGCCTATACAAGCTGATAAAAGCTGCAGAAGGCCTAGATGGTAGAATAACAGAGTGGGGCGGAAGGCCTCCGTATATCCCTTCCTTTACATGCATTGTATAGATAATGCAGTCCTTCATGTCAGCTGCCAGACTGTCATGCATAACACCATGGCATTCAGTGATGTTTTTCAGAATTACAATGCAGAAAGTTGGAAGCTCAGGCCTGTAATTATGTTGGAATGAGAGTGGGAGATACAAACTGGCTCTGATAAAAAGCCTTGGTCCACCAACTGGAAGTGTTGACAGAGATATTCAGAGTAATTTGGTCAACCAACTGGAAGTGTTGACAGAGATATTCAGAGTAATTTGGTCAACCAACTGGAAGTGTTGACAGAGATATTCAGAGTAATTTGGTCCACAACTGGAAGTGTTGACAGAGATATTCAGAGTAATTTGGTCAACCAACTGGAAGTGTTGACAGAGATATTCAGAGTAATTTGGTCAACCAACTGGAAGTGTTGACAGAGATATTCAGAGTAATTTGGTCAACCAACTGGAAGTGTTGACAGAGATATTCAGAGTAATTTTATTTTTCTACAACGTTCATCCACATTCAGAAGCCATTGCTACGGTATATTTATCCTCGGCAGTAGATAGCAAAATGTCTGTGGCAGACAAAGAGCTAAATTACATTGAACCAAGTCTTCATCATCATGGCCATAACCTTTTCTTGCTACGACAAGAAAAATAAAGGAAAAGAAGAAAAGAAACAAAGGGAGAAGAAAAGAAGCAGGGAAAAAGTTGCCCGTGCTACAGCATCCATTTACTGTCAGGCATCTGCTATTTTGTTGCAACCTGATGGTTTTATTCTCCCCTGGCGCCAGCAGGCAATCACCTCTTTATCACATGGCAATTATCTCTGTAGCACTGCTCTGTGACTTGCTAACTCTCAGCACTGTCACATGTGACCCTTCCAGCCAGTCCTGCACAGGTACTGAGGAGGAGGAGAGAATGGGGGAGCTAGGGAGGAGAAGTGTGTGTGTGTGTGGGGGGGGGGGGGGGGGGGGGGGGGGGGGGGGGGGGGGGGGGGGGGGGGGGGGGGGGGGGGGGGGTCGGTGAAGCAAGCAAAAGAGAAAACCCCGGTTATTGAGGTCTTGGACCTGCAGATTGCCTGAAACTGCAGACTGGTGTGCACTCCAGCAGAGAAAACCTGAAGACAATGGAGTCCACTGCAACTTCCTGGACTGAGCTTAATGGCTTCATTTGTTACCATCATGTATCTCCTTAGTGGGGTTTAATAGGGTTTGTTTAATCCCTGCTGCACTTTGCTGTGTGTGTGTGTGTGTGTGTGTGTGTGTGTGTGTGTGTGTGTGTGTGTGTGTGTGTGTGTGTGTGTGTGTGTGTGTGTGTGTGTGTGTGTGTGTGTGTGTGTGTGTGTGTGTGTCGGTTTGGGAGGGTGTCACACTTATAAGATAATTTTTTAATGAAATTTCAAGATCCGTACAGTTGCCTTACCTAAATAAATGTTTTCTCTCTTGTATTGTGTTTGGGACCTTTAATTAGGCATCATATAAAACATCCTGCTAGTTATTGGCTGTGCATAGTTCCTGCTTGTGCAAGGAACTGACTGGTGATGTTGATTAGACGAGAGTACAGGCAAATCAGTTCAATATCAGTTGTTAGGTCCTCTCTATCATGGATGTTTTGTAAAACACATTCTCAATTTACATTTAGTTTTTATAGTTGATCATTTCCTGATCTGTTAGGTTGGGTTGTGTTGAAAAGCATCAGCTATATGTATTCTGACTAGTTCCAACAGGGGGCAATGTTTGTCAATGTGAGTATTACACTCATGTGCCTCCTACATCTACCCACACATAACTTTACCAATTGCACATTGTTAAAACAACTCCTTTCTCAAGTCATACATTTTTCGCACATTCAAGCTAATACATCTTTTTGGGTGATTTTGTGCCTCTAGTGTCGCACATCTCCAAGCCTTCCCTTCTCACACTGACTCGGGATTGGGGCTCCCGAGTGGCGCAGCGGTCTAAAGCACTGCATCTCAGTGCTAGAGGCGTCACTACAGACCCTGGTTTGATTCCAGGCTGTATCACAACTGGCTGTGATTGGGAGTCCCATATGGCGGTACACAATTGGCCCAGCCTCGTCCCAGTTAGGGTTTGGCTGGGGTAGGCCGTCATTGTAAATAAGAATTTGTTCTTAACTGACTTGCCTAGTTAAATAAAGGTTAAATAAATTGTAAAAAATTCAGCAAGCTGAAATGGCTGTTCTTAAGAATATACACATGGATTGAGATGAGAGGAAGTAGGGACTCAAATCATGTACAAATATGCTCCATGTCTATTGACAGACGACAGGGAAAAATAGGTAGCTCGTTTTTTCGTGTATTTACACTGCTTCTTTAAAACAACTATTATCAGCCATTTGGAATGGTATAGGACTATCTTCCTTCTCTCTCCCTATGTTTCGTGAAATCACAAATGGGATGTCATCTGTCAGAACAGTGCTGCGTCTATCTTGAAAATGGCACATTTCTCATTTTTGGCACATGTTGTCAGTGTTGTATCCCCCCCTTCCCTGGTTTGACTAAAATCCAATTTACAGGCTGTCAGCTACACTCCATAATCCTATCCACTGCTGTATTTGTGAAGCAGCTCTTTGAATTTGCATTTTACTGTACTGTGTGTATATATAGGATCCCTGTAGATGTCTGTATTCCATAGCTAGCTATATATACTGGCAAACGAAAGGAGGAATACATACAGGATCTTCTGAGATAAAGTTATTCTCTGTCATTGTGGGTTTTCTTCTTGGGAGGGTGTAGTAGTTTATTAAAAAGTAAAGAAACATTTAAAGTGTATCACCCTGTTGCAGTTAAAGACTGTAACTAATATCTAATAAATGGAACTATAATGACTGTAACTAATATCTAATAAATGGAACTATGATGACTGTAACTAATATCTAATAAATGTAACTATAATGACTGTAACTAATATCTAATAAATGTAACTATAATGATCAAATATCTAACATGACTAGAAACGTATCATTCACAAAACTTAAGCAATGGATTTGCATGTACCCACCTCATTGTCATGCTGCAGCAGTGCCTGGAAAAACAAGACACATGTTGTTGTGTGACATAGAGTTAGTGACAGAGTATGTAGCTGTGTGTGTATGCATATGTATATGTGTGTGAGTGTGTGTGTGTGATGGGGTGCGTGGGGCTCTGCCACAGTAAGTAAGAGTCATGGCCAACCTGAGCGGGACACAATGCTCTCCCAGCAGACCACCACCGCCTCCACCACTCCTGAAATATTTGCATTTCTTCACATTTCCCGGGTATGGGCTGCATTTCATGAATTGTAATGAAGGCATGAGTTTTACTGGAGAGAGCACAGAGATGGCCTCGCAATTACTCTGGGACGGTCAATTTACACATTTCATACTGGCCCCCATGCCTGTGATATGAACGTCAGGAAAATGGGGAAGCCCCTGAGACTTGGGCAGCCTCAAAAATTCATCCTGCCATTTAGAGAAGAAGAAAAAAATCTGCCCGTGCATACAAATAAGTAAATAAAGAAAGAATGTAATTATTTAATAAATATATACATACTCTAACAGCTGTGACTGGGGTTTAGGTTTTTATCTGTGTTGGACTGAACCCTTTTCTTAATTCCATTTCCCTTTAAGCGGCAGTAACTCTGTACGCAGGCTAAAGAGGTGTGCGTGGAGATAAGATTCCTATGTAATATTCTGAGTCATCTCTGGCCCCTGGTGCAGCTCTGGGGCCCTGGGGAGAGGAGATGGGAGCGGAGGGTGGAGCAGCACGGGACAGGTGAGCTCATCAAAGAGCCTGGGGTCTGCCATGTGTGGATGGTGCCCTGCCCTGGGGGGTGTTGAGGGATAAGAGGGGTAATGGGTTGTGTTAGTTAACTCACGGCCCTGCCCTGGAGGGTGTTGAGGGATAAGAGGGGTAATGGGTTGTGTTAGTTAACTCACGACCCTGCCCTGGAGGGTGTTGAGGTGTAAGAGGGGTAATGGGTTGTGTTAGTTAACTCATGGCCCTGCCCTGGAGGGTGTTGAGGGATAAGAGGGGTAATGGGTTGTGTTAGTTAACTCAGGGCCTGCCCTGGAGGGTGTTGAGGGATAAGAGGGGTGATGGGTTGTGTTAGTTAACTCACGGCCCTGCCCTGGAGGGTGTTGAGGGATAAGAGGGGTAATGGGTTGTGTTAGTTAACTCACGGCCCTGCCCTGGAGGGTGTTGAGGGATAAGAGGGGTAATGGGTTGTGTTAGTTAACTCACGGCCCTGCCCTGGAGGGTGTTGAGGGATAAGAGGGGTAATGGGTTGTGTTAGTTAACTCACGGCCCTGCCCTGGAGGGTGTTGAGGGATAAGAGGGGTGATGGGTTGTGTTAGTTAACTCACGGCCCTGCCCTGGAGGGTGTTGAGGGATAAGAGGGGTGATGGGTTGTGTTAGTTAACTCACGGCCCTGCCCTGGAGGGTGTTGAGGGATAAGAGGGGTAATGGGTTGTGTTAGTTAACTCACGGCCCTGCCCTGGAGGGTGTTGAGGGATAAGAGGGGTAATGGGTTGTGTTAGTTAACTCACGGCCCTGCCCTGGAGGGTGTTGAGGGATAAGAGGGGTAATGGGTTATGTTAGTTAACTCACGGCCCTGCCCTGGAGGGTGTTGAGGGATAAGAGGGGTAATGGGTTGTGTTAGTTAACTCACGGCCCTGCCCTGGAGGGTGTTGAGGGATAAGAGGGGTAATGGGTTGTGTTAGTTAACTCACGGCCCTGCCCTGGAGGGTGTTGAGGGATAAGAGGGGTAATGGGTTGTGGTAGTTAACTCAGGGCCTGCCCTGGAGGGTGTTGAGGGATAAGAGGGGTAATGGGTTGTGTTAGTTAACTCACTGCCCTGCCCTGGAGGGTGTTGAGGGATAAGAGGGGTAATGGGTTGTGTTAGTTAACTCACTGCCCTGCCCTGGAGGGTGTTGAGGGATAAGAGGGGTAATGGGTTGTGTTAGTTAACTCAGGGCCTGCCCTGGAGGGTGTTGAGGGATAAGAGGGGTAATGGGTTGTGTTAGTTAACTCACTGCATGTGCGTAGGTACTGTAGGTGCTGAATGGCAGGGCGATGGCTGGGTTGAAGATGCCAAACTGGCCGACCATCTGTTGCATGCGGCGGATGGTGCGCTCCTTGTCGGTGTCGGCAAACTTCACCACCAGGCTGGAGGACGCGCCCTGGGGGGGGAGAGAATCGGAGCCGTTCTGAGGAGAGAGGGACCGCACACTTAACCAACCAACCCTCCTCTGTCTGCAAGACCTCTATCCAGCAGTTGATATGTCAATCTCATTATCATCAACATGACATACCACACAGTCAGTCATTATCGGCTACTATATGTATGTTTAGATAATGAACTAAAGAACTAGAGTTCACTTCTCATGTTTGAAACAAGTCATGCATGATAATGTGATTGGATGGTTGAATGGTTCAGCATGAGCTGCTCATATACCATTAGGTCTGTTGTTAACGTCAATATTAGCAGGCTCCTCTCATCGAACATCAAACTCACAGTTTTATAGCTTTCCAGATACTACATGACTGAACATTTGTCTTATTGATGATATTATGTCCGTGTTGTTTGCGCTCTGCATGCATAAGTACGGCCACACAGTCATATGAAGTTGCTCTATTTATATTGTTAATGTCCTCTTTTCAGATACAACCATAACCCTTCCATCATATTTACCATAATGCACATGTCACCTAGGGCAAGGAAGCATAATGGGGCAGCAGGTAGCCTATTGGTTAGAGCATTGGGCCAGTAACCGAAAGGTTGCTTGATCGAATCACCGAGCTGACAACGTAAAAATCTGTTGTTCTGCACCTGAACAAGACTGTTTTTAGGCCGTCACTGTAAATAAGAATTTGTTCTTAACTGACTTCCCTAGTAAGATCATGTGCATAAATAAAATGTTCACTATTTTTCCAATATACAGTATTGGGATATTTTCCTTTTATTTCCTTCGCTAGAACAATAGGTGCTATCTAGAACTTAAAAGGGTTATTCTGCTGTCCCCATAGGAGAACCCTTTTGAAGAACCCTTTTTTGGTTCCAGGTAAGACCATGTTGGGTTGCATGTAGGACCGTTTCCACAGAGGGTTCTACATGGAACCCAAAAGGGTTCTACATGGAACCAAAAAAATGTATCCCTGGAACCAGAAAGGGTTCTCTTATGGGGACAGCCGAAGTACCCTTTTTGGAGCCAATTATTCTAATAGTGTGTGGTTTAAACTTGGTCCAGCCACTCAAGAGTAAGGTTCCCAAACTAGGGACGTATGATTATTTGAGATTGGAGGGGCTAATATTGGCATCTGCACAAGTAGGCACATATTGACCTTGGTGAAGGTGCTCTTCTAAGTGTTGCTCTCTCTCTCTCTCTCTCTCTCTCTCTCTCTCTCTCTCTCTCTCTCTCTCTCTCTCTCTCTCTCTCTCTCTCTCTCTTTCCAACTCTCTTATTCTGATCCAGCACTTCCCCCTTCTCTCTCACTCTCTTCCAACTCTCTCATTCTGATCCAGCACTTCCCCCTTCTCTCTCTCTCTTTCCAACTCTCTCATTCTGATCCAGCACTTCCCCCTTCTCTCTCTCTCTTTCCAACTCTCTCATTCTGATCCAGCACTTCCCCCCTTCTCTCACTCTCTTCCAACTCTCTCATTCTGATCCAGCACTTCCCCCTTCTCTCTCTCTCTTTCCAACTCTCTCATTCTGATCCAGCACTTCAGCCCTTCTCTCTCTCTCTCTCTTTCCAACTCTCTCATTCTGATCCAGCACTTCCTCCCTTCTCTCTCTCTCTCTTTCCAACTCTCATTCTGATCCAGCACTTCCCCCTTCTCTCACTCTCTTTCCAACTCTCTCATTCTGATCCAGCACTTCCCCCCTTCTCTCTCTCTCTTTCCAACTCTCTCATTCTGATCCAGCACTTCCCCCCTTCTCTCGCTCTCTCTTTCCAACTCTCTCATTCTGATCCAGCACTTCCCCCCTTCTCTCACTCTCTCTCTTTCCAACTCTCTCATTCTGATCCAGCACTTCTCCCCCTTCTCTCTCTCTCTCTCTTTCCAACTCTCTCATTCTGATCCAGCACTCCCCCCCTTCTCTCTCTCTCTTTCCAACTCTCTCATTCTGATCCAGCACTCCCCCCCTTCTCTCTCTCTCTCTCTCTTTCCAACTCTCTCATTCTGATCCAGCACTCCCCCCCTTCTCTCTCTCTCTCTCTTTCCAACTCTCTCATTCTGATCCAGCACTTCCACCCTTCTCTCTCTCTCTCCAATCTCTCATTCTGATCCAGCACTTCCCCTTCTCTCTCTCTCTTTCAACTCTCTCATTCTGATCCAGCACTTCCTCCCTTCTCTCTCTCTCTTTCCAACTCTCTCATTCTGATCCAGCACTTCCTCCCTTCTCTCTCTCTCTTTCCAACTCTCTCATTCTGATCCAGCACTTCCCCCTTCTCTCTCTCTCTCTCTCTCTCTCTTTCCAACTCTCTCATTCTGATCCAGCACTTCCCCCCTTCTCTCTCTCTCTCTCTCTCTTTCCAACTCTCTCATTCTGATCCAGCACTTCCCCCTTCTCTCTCTCTCTCTTTCCAACTCTCTCATTCTGATCCAGCACTTCCACCCTTCTCTCTCTCTCTCTCTTTCCAACTCTCTCATTCTGATCCAGCACTTCCACCCTTCTCTCTCTCTCTCTTTCCAACTCTCTCATTCTGATCCAGCACTTCCACCCTTCTCTCTCTCTCTCTTTCCAACTCTCTCATTCTGATCCAGCACTTCCACCCTTCTCTCTCTCTCTCTTTCCAACTCTCTCATTCTGATCCAGCACTTCCACCCTTCTCTCTCTCTCTTTCCAACTCTCTCATTCTGATCCAGCACTTCCACCCTTCTCTCACTCTCTCTTTCCAACTCTCTCATTCTGATACAGCACTTCCCCCCTTCTCTCTCTCTCTCTTTCCAACTCTCTCATTCTGATACAGCACTTCCCCCCTTCTCTCTCTCTCTCTCTTTCCAACTCTCTCATTCTGATCCAGCACTTCCCCCCCTTCTTGCTCTCTCTCTCTCTCCAATCTCACATTCTGATCCAGCACTCCCCCCTTCTCTCCCTCTTTCCATTCGCTGCACTGCCATAATGAAACCAGCAGGTGCATCTGCCACACACCATTCATTAAGAATCTTCAAATGATTTAGCACTACATTTGACCTTTGTTGCGCTCCGCCTTGCCTCCCCCTCAAAACTGCCCAATCGATCCCTATAAAAGGCCAAAATATTACTCTGATCTGACAGTGTAGAAAGGTTGTGCGTCGGGCGAGATAAGAGGCTCCCTGAAATTGATGTGATATAGTCAATAATAGCAGCGAGTGGCGATGGGGCCGGGGCCAGGGCTGGGGAGCTATCTGGGGGCTGTGTTTGTGCTATTAGGGGCTGGGGGGTTGTGTGATGTTGTAGGGGGGTTGTGTGGTAAGCCACAGTGGGGCTACACCTAAATCCCTGGCTGCCTGCTGCACATTGGGGAGGTGGGGAGGTTTCTCTCTCTCTCTCTGCGTAAGGTTGGGGCTGACTCTGGATCTATTTGTTGGAGGGCCTTGGTATAGCATAGCCAACAGGCGAAGGGACTGCCTAGTAAACTACCTGTTGGGGCAGGCAAAAATGGCGGTGTGGAAGACAATGAGATGCAGGGGGCGGGGTGTGAGATGTGAGATGTGCTGCTGGGGCAGGTGCAGGCTTGGCTCACACTGAAGCATATATACTGTACAATGCCTTCGGAAAGCATTCAAACCCCTTGACTTTTTCCACAGAGATCCTTGATGAAAACCTGCTCCAGATTGCTCGGGACCTCAGACGGGGGCAAAAGTTCACCTTCCAACAGAACAACGACCCTAAGAACACAGCCAACACAATGTAGGAGTGGCTTCGGGACATTCCAGAGATTCCAGAGATCGAACATCTCTGGAGAGACCTGAAAATAGCTGTGCAGCAACGCTCCCCATCCAACCTGACAGAGCTTGAGAGGATCTGCAGAGAAGAATGGGAGAAACTCCCCAAATACAGATGTGCCAAGCTTGTAGCTTCATACCCAAGAAGACTCGATGCTGTAATTGCTGCCAAAGGTGCTTCAACAAAGTACTGAGTAAAGGGTCTGAATACTTAAGTAAATGTCATATTTCAGTTTTTTATTTGTAAATTTGCATGTGTTAAAACCTGTTTTTGCTTTGTCATTATGAGGTATTATGTGTAGAAAAACGACAATAGCCTCGTTATTCTTATTCTTCTTAAATATTTTCTTCTTCTTGAACTGCACTGTTGGTTAAGGGCTTGTAAGTAAGCATTTCACGGTAAAGTCTACACTTGTTGTATTCGGCGCATGTGGCAAATAAAGTCTGATTTGATTTGATAGGGGGTTGGTGAACTTTGTAGGGGTGTGGGGCATCGTGGGGGTTCTATGTACAGTGGACAGGGAAGGAGGCTTGGTTCTAACTTTCTAGGTCCGTGAAAATTAAGTTAAGTTTGTGCTTTTAATGATGTAACTATTGGGCCAATAAAGGTATTTAATAAAATCTCTCTCTCTCTCTCTCTCTCTCTCTCTCTCTCTCTCTCTCTCTCTCTCTCTCTCTCTCTCTCTCTCTCTCTCTCTCTCTCTCTCCCTCTCTCTCTCTCTCTCTCTCTCTCTCTCGCTCTCTCTCTCTCGCTCTCTCGCTCTCTCTCTCGCTCTCTCTCTCTCTCTCTCTCTCTCTCTCTCTCTCTCTCTCTCCCTCTCTCTCTCTCTCTCTCTCCCTCTCTCTCTCCCTCTCTCTCTCCCTCTCTCTCTCTCTCTCTCTCTCCTCTCTCTCTCTCTCTCTCTCTCTCTCTCTCTCTCTCTCTCTCCTCTCTCTCTCTCTCTCTCCTCTCTCTCTCTCTCTCTCTCTCTCTCTCTCTCTCTCTCTCTCTCTCTCTCTCTCTCTCTCCTCTCTCTCTCCTCTCTCTCTCCCTCTCTCTCTCTCTCTCTCTCTCTCTCTCTCTCTCTCTCTCTCTCTCTCTCCCTCTCTCTCTCCCCCTCTCTCTCTCTCCTCTCTCTCTCTCTCTCTCTCTCTCTCTCTCTCTCTCTCTCTCTCTCTCTCTCTCTCTCTCTCTCTCTCTCTCTCTCTCTCCCTCTCTCTCTCTCTCTCTCTCTCTCTCTCGCAGTGCATGCTGGGTGTTTTTGGAGTTTGAGTGTTTGGTGTGGAAAGCTCTATCCTAACTAACTTTCTTGATTCTTTTCTTTACATGTTATTTTCTATGGTGGAGGGTTAATGCAGTATTTGTTTTAGCGGTATCCAAAGTTTTTTTTCAAAGTTAGGGTGGAAGAGGACAGAGTAATTTTCCTGGGGTTTGGAAGGTGCGGTGTGCGCGATGGCTTCTCAGCCTAGCGCGGAGGAGACGCTGTCGATACAGCATGGATTCAGGTGTGTTCCTGAGAACGGAGTTAAGGTGGAGGAGGTTCTGCTCGCGGTCGGTGAACAGGTAGGAGCTGAGTTTATACATTCTGCTTCTAGAATGAACAAAGCTGTGGTTGTGTTCATGAAAAGGGCTAATTTGGTTGGTAGGCTAATTGCTAGCGGAATATTTGTAAGGGATGTGTTGGTGTCAATTTCACCTCTCTCTACCCCTTCAACAAGAGTTGTAGTGGCCAATTTGCCTCCGTTTATTACGGATGATCAAATTAGGAAAGAGCTGAGTCGTTTTGGTAAGTTTGCTAGCGGTTTCCGTGTACTATCAGCAGGTTTTCAGGCAGATGCCGTTAAGCACGTTGTTTCGTTCCGGAGGCAAGTGTTTATGTTTCTGAACAACAATGAGCAACAGCTAAATGTGCACTTTAAAGTGAGACATGGGGAGGGGCTCTATGCAGGTTTTGCCAGCACAGATAGTCTACGGTGTTTTGAATGTGGGGATTTGGGGCACAAGAGTTTTGCGTGCCCACACAAAGGCCGTAGACAAGGTGAGGGTACAGGCGCCAGTGGGGGAAATCGAGGTCAAAGTGCAGGGGGTAAGGAGATGCAGACAGCAGAGGCTGGGCCTAGTCAGGCTAGAGATGGTGGTGTAGATGAGGTTGGGCCTAGTCAGGCTAGAGATGGTGGGGTAGCTGTAGCTGAGTTTAGTCAGGCTAGAGATGGTGGGGAAGCAGAGGCCGGGTCTAGTCAGGCTAGAGATGGTGGGGTAGCTGAGGCTGGGCCTAGTTATGCTATGGAGGGTGGTGTAAAGGGTGCTGGGTCTAGGCTGGATATGGATGGTGGTATAGAAGAGGCTGAGTCTAGTCAGGCTATGAATGGTGGGGTAGCTGAGGCTGGCCCTAGTCATGCTATGGAGGGTGGTGTAGATGATGCTGGGCCTAGTCATGCTATGGAGGGTGGTGTAGATGATACTGGGTCTAGTCAGGTTATTCTAGTGGATGAGGAGAGTATAGTGGGGAAGTGTAAGAGATTAGGGGTGGAGGAGGAGGGTGTCAAGCGGAAAAGGAAAAAGGGTGTGGGCAAAGGCACAATGGAAATGTTGCCTGTTGCTGTGGGTGAGGCCCTAACCAGAGAGAAAGAGCAGGTGGTCAGGGTGGGAGATAGAGAAGAGGAGGAAAGTGAGTCTGAGGAAGAGGATGAGGAGTTATTTTTTTCAGACTCTTCTTCAATTGGCCCGGAGCTGACAGCCAGTCAACCAGAGGGGTCTAAGTACACGTTGAGAGAACTGACAAGGTTCCTGAATGAGACTAAGGGGAAAAAAGTTAATCTTGAGGCTTTTTTTCCTGATCCTAGAAAGTTTGTAAGATCAGTAAAACATGCAATGAGAAATGAGGGGCATGGTGTCCTCTCACCCAGGAAACGGTTTAGGTTGAGGAAGTGGGTCACAACAGTGCGTAAAGGTTTACCTTCAGACACTGTTTAAATGTTTAATTTCTTTCTGACACTGGGGCTTTTTGAGCTTTTCTATTGGTCTATTTCTCTGCTGGCTTTTCTCCCACTTCTTATGGAGACTCTTCGGGTAGGCTCGCTTAATATAAATGGCGCCAGAGATGCGGGAAAGAGGAGTGTGTTGGGTGAATATGTAAAACAAAAAAAAGTACAGGTCTTGTTTCTGCAGGAGACGCATAGTGATGTGGTGAATGAAGTCGATTGGGGGCTCTGGTGGAAAGGGGCAAGTGTGTTGAGCCATGGGACAAATCTTAGTGCAGGGGTGGCAGTCCTTTTTGCACCGGGTATGTCTGTAAAAATTTGCTCCTCAAAGGAGGTGTGTAAGGGCAGGTTGCTTGTTGTTAAAGCAGAAATTAACAGCATGGGCTTTGTTTTTATAAATGTGTATGCGCCTAACACAGGGAGAGAAAGAGGGGTTCTATTTGGGAGTCTTAGACAGGAACTCTCACAAGTAGCGCCTGAGGAGACGCTGGTGATCGGAGGTGACTGGAACTGTACAATGGATTTTACAAAAGACAGAAATGGGGAAGAGCCTCATTCAGTGTCAGTGGGAGTGTTAGGGGACATCATTAACCAGTTCGACCTAGTGGATGTTTGGAGAACTAAACATCCAAACACAAGACAGTATACATGGGTGAAGGTCTTTGGGGCTAGGGTGAGTGCAGCCCGACTTGATCGTTTTTACATGTCCAGGAATCAGAGCAATAGGCTGCTGGGCGCTACCATTCTCCCAGTGGGGTTTTCGGATCACCACATAACCATGGCTCGGCTGCCTATTTCACCAGGGCCCCGGCAGGCATCTTATTGGAAGTTCAATGTAAAGCTCTTACAAGATGCCACTTTTTGCTCAGGTTTCCAGACTTTTTGGGAAAGGTGGGGGCAGCGAAGAGAGGAGTATGAGTCTCTGAGTCAATGGTGGGATGTGGGGAAAGTGCAAATTCGGCTTTTCTGTCAACAGTACACAGCTCTCTCATCCTCAGAGGCTAGGAGAGTATTGGGGGAACTAGAGCGGTGTATTAGTGAGATGGAGGTAGAGATGGTGGGGCAAGGCAATGTAGGCCTCCAGGCTAATTTAGCCGAATTACGTAGGGACCTGGGCAGTTTTTTCCAGGTTAAAGCAAAGGGAGCACTTGTAAGAGCTAGGTTCTCCATGCTCAAGGAGATGGATGCTCCCAGCTCCTTCTTCTTTGGTTTGGAAAGACAGAGCAGTGAAGCCAAGGGTATGCATTGTTTACGGCTCTCTGATGGGCGGGTGACCTCTGTGGTGGGGGAGATGCGGGAGCGGACTGTGGAGTTTTATACTGAATTGTATAGGGCAGAAATGTGTGATCCTATGTGTGCTCAGGTCTTGTTCGCAGGACTCCCTAAGCTCTCTCGGGCACAGAGGGATGAAATGGACATTCCTCTGTTGTCACATGAACTGGCAGAGGCCGTAACCCAGATGTCCCCCGGTCGTGCACCGGGGGTCGATGGACTTCCAGTGGAGTTTTACAAAAAATTCTGGGGAATAATTGGACAGGACTTCTTTTGCGTCTTGCGTGAGTGCATCGGGGTAGGAGAGTTGCCGATGAGCTGCCGTCGGGCGGCACTGACTCTCCTGCCCAAAAAAGGGGACTTGTGTGAACTTAAGAACTGGAGGCCTGTGGCATTACTCTGTGCGGACTACAAGATTTTTGCCAAGGTCCTCTCTAACAGACTGAAGTCCCATCTGGACTCTATAATACACAAGGACCAGACATATTGTGTACCGGGACGCTCAATCACGGACAACTTGTTCTTGATTAGGGACATGTTGGACTTGTCGAGAGGTTCTAATGTGAACTTTGGACTGGTCTCTTTAGATCAAGAGAAGGCCTTTGATAGAGTGGATCATGAGTATCTGTTTAATGTGATGTCTGTGTTTGGGTTTGGGAAGAGTTTTGTGACCTGTGTGAAGCTGTTGTATGCTGGGGCGTCATGTATGGTTAAGGTGGGAGGGGGGCTCAGTAGGCCAGTCTGGGTGAGACGGGGCATTAGACAAGGATGCCCTCTATCTGGGCAGCTATACACACTAGCCATTGAGCCTTTTTTAGGACTGCTACGCAGGAGATTGCAGGGAGTGTGCTGGACAGGCATGGATGTGGTGACAGGAATAGCAGTCTCAGCATATGCAGATGATGTTTCTGTGATGGTCAGGGATGGGCAAGATATGCAGGAACTAGAGACCAGTCTGAAGGTGTACGAGGGAGCTTCATCAGCTAAGGTAAACTGGGGAAAGAGCAAAGCTCTGTTATGTGGGGCATGGGGGGATAGGGCTCCTCCTCTGCTTCCAGGGGGTTTGCAGTGGGGTTGTGAAGGGCTTAAAGTGTTGGGGGTGTACCTGGGCTCGGAGAGGTGGGTCAGGAAGAACTGGGAGGGGCTGTCACAGGCAGTGGTGTCAAGACTGGCCAGGTGGAGGTGGCTCCTATCTCAAGTGTCATATAGAGGGAGGGTGCTGATAATTAACAACCTGGTGGCATCTTCCTTGTGGCATAAACTGGCTGTCCTCAACCCCCCCGCCGGTCTGCTTGCAGACCTGCAACGCAAGCTGGTGGACTTCTTTTGGTCGGGACATCACTGGCTGAAGGCAGCAGTGTTGTACATGACCGTCCACGAAGGAGGACAGGGCCTGGTGGAACTGGAGAGCAGGATGGCTGCTTTCCGGCTAAAGGCGGTGCAGAGACTGCTGTACCATACTGATGTTGGCTGGAGGGAACCAGCATGCGCGCTGCTGAGGAGAGCTGGTGGATTAGGTTTGGACCGGCAGCTGTTCCTCATGAAGCTGGAGAGGCTGAGTACAGCAGGTCTCTCAGAGTTTTACTCTGCGGTGCTGAGGACCTGGCAGCTATTAAGACCCACACGAGAAGGGGGTGTGGAGCCTGGGCAGTGGGTGTGGGAGGAGCCTATTTTCCACAACCCAGCCATCCCTTTGAGATCGGTTCAGTCTGCCACCCTGCAGAGGCAACTGATGGCAGGGGGTGTACAAAGGCTAGGTGACCTGAGAATGCTGGGAGAGGAGGGGTGGAAAACCCCGGAGGTCTTGGCTCAACAAACAGGAATAACGTCTCTTAGGCTGCTGGAGAGATTCCTGGAGGAGGTCCAGGAGGCACTGTCTGAGCAGGTAAGGGGGGTGTTTGAGAGGCCAAAGGGAGAGGGGCCACCAATGTTTCCGCCACTGCAGGTGACGGCAGAGACTGGAGACTGGCAAGGGGGTCTGGAGGACTTGTTAGATTTTAACACTCCGAGCCTGGGGGAGTTTGAGGGGGTGGGAGGTAAAGCCCTCTACAACCTCTGCGTTAAGGTTAGGAACATTCGGAGCCTAACAGGAGTGAAGGCACATCAGTGGCAGGGGGTATGTGGGGTGGAGAGTATGGTGGGTTTTAGATGGAGGGCGCTCTATAAACCCCCAGTACCAAAGAGGTCAGGGGACCTCCAGTGGAGGGTTCTTCATGGAGCCCTGGCCACTAACAGCTGGTTGGCGCGGGTTGATCCGGGAATTGGGCAGGGGTGTCCTTTCTGTCAAATGAAAGAAACTGTGATTCATGTGTTTTCTGTGTGCACCAGGTTAATGCCATTAATGTCTCTGTTGGAATGTCTGTGTGAGAGGTTGGGGGTGGTTTTTGCTGTTGGGATGTTTATAATGGGATACAGGTATTCGAGTAAGGAGAAAGAAAAATGTGTTTTGTTGAATTTTCTGTTTGCTCAGGCGAAGTTAGCTATTTGGCTAACAAGGAGAAACAGGGTCAAAGGTGGGGGGATAACAGACCCTTTACTACTGTTTAATGGGATGGTCTCTGCGCGCCTTAGGGTTGAGTTTGAGTTCTATAAAATGATAAAATGTGTGGAGATGTTTGAGGAGATATGGTGTGTTGGGGGGGCTGTATGTACAGCTGGGGAAGATGTTTTGGATATACGGTTGTAGGAGAGGGTATGTTTTTTGTGTATGGTGATTTGTATCATGTGGTAGATGGTAAGGTGAGTATGGTACATGTATGCAGTACAGGCTATATTTTGTTTTTTTATTTTAGGGGGGGGAGGGTGGCAAGTTTGAAATTAAATGAGAATGTTTCAGTAAAGAAAGACAAAAAGTCAAAAGTCTCTCCCTCTCTCTCTCTCTCTCTCTCTCTCTCTCTCTCTCTCTCTCTCTCTCTCTCTCTCTCTCTCTCTCTCTCTCTCTCTCTCCCTCTCTCTCTCTCTCTCTCTCTCTCTCTCTCTCTCCCTCTCTCTCTCCCTCTCTCTCTCCCTCTCTCTCTGAATTCACTATTGAGGGGGTTGAGAATGTGTCAATCACATTTAATTTTCAGGCTCAACAATCTGGCTCGGGGCTGGGCTCTGCTTATGTAGGCGAGATTTGCAGGTTGCCAGAGATGCTAAAAGATCGTCAGTGGAGTGGAAGATGAATGTAGATGTTTTTCTTCTCTTCCCCCTCTCTCTCTACATTCAGCCCTGTCTCTTTCAGCATCCCTTCTCCCCTGACGGCTGGCTAGCCATAAGTGCACAGCCTCACAAAGCTGCCTGCCTCTCCTCTCCTCGCCACCGGCACCACATTAGGCCCCTGCTCATTAAGTGCACTGTATGACTAAACAATGAAGTGCATGCACTCCTAGGTAGTAGGATGAGGGTAAAACAACACTGTAATAGAGCACACACACTCATCCTCCCCCTCATCTCCTCTCCTCTCCAGACCCACAGTCCACACTCTGTCGTGAGAGTCAGTACAAGGTTACACATCCCAGTCATACCGGTAGAAGGGCCTTGTTTTGTGTCTGTACCAGTTTTACTATCTGTTCCATTAACATTATTATGGGGTATAACTATAAGCAAGTCTGGGAGCAGGGATGCAGGACTCGAATACAGAAATGTGCAGCAGTGGTAAACAGTGAAAATTTTACTCCACAGCACTAAAAAAGCTATTAAAGGCCGAGCTGGTCTGGTGTGCTTCTTCTCCTGCTGAGGCTCCCAGGTTCTTGGGGAGGGCTGGAATATATAATCTGATGGTATTAAGTTGTCTGAGAGCTAGGTAGAGGGAGGATGCTGCAGCCCCAGCCTTCTTCCTGTCCTGTCCTGCCGTCTGGAGTGTGCTCACTTATGGAAGTGTGGTTAATTGTGGATTCAGTGTGTGAGTGCAATGCCAATGCAGATCCTAGTCTGTCTCCTTTTCTGTACTCTTCTATCCTATCAGTCTGTGTCTCTGCCCTGCTGTTGGCTCTCCCAGATATATTGTATTGATCAGGGTGGATTCTGTGTGAACCCATGGCTCCGGCAGAGCCTCGGCACCTTTAGACTGCTACATGACCTCCAGGAGCTTCAGAGTCCCTGGGAGACTTACAGTGGATTTATTAGCAGCCATCGCGCCACTGCGCCACACTCTCAGCCTCTAATACGAAAGGTGAAGAGGTTAAACATGTCCTGATGATGCTTCACTAACCCCCTCTCTCTCCTCTCTGCGGAGATGACAGCCGCTCCAGGCACCGAGGTCTTTATTTCGGGTAAGTCATCACAAAAGCCCTTCTCTTTAGATGCCAACATCTTGTTAGAATGGCCTGTTACTTCCATGTCCATTCCCATGTTTGTTTATCTACCCAATTTATTTCATTGGGCCTGTCAAGATATCACGGTGCAGAATCTCTCTCGCCACAGTACAAAGCAGTGAGGTGGATAAACTATGAAGTAAAAGTCTCATTAAATTTTAAGCTTCCAAGTGTGAGGCTGAATCCCCACCGGCTCAGAGCATCTAGAGCAGGTTCAGGAAAGGGAGTAAAACTGTGGGAATAACACAGGCAGCTGTTCTTAGACAGGAAAAGAGGAGAAAAAGGACTGAGATTCAATGAAAAGTCGTCTGTCTTTATGAGTACTCCCTTTGCAGCCAGGGCCCAATTGGTTCCTTTCCAAGCTGCACACACAGCACACCCCTTGTGTGAATGGTCCACATAAAGCTGCAAAATTGCTTTAACGTTACACATCCGTCTCTGTGCAAAACTTCAGAATAAGGGAATACGGTTGAATTATCCTGTGCATGTCGTCATCTTACATAAGCAGCTGCAACCTGTAACGGACTCAAGTGTCACATGGCGAGTGCCTTAGCGGTGTCCCTGTCTCTTTGGTTTAGTCACACAGTGGCTTAGTTACTAGAACAAAGGTTCCTAGTTCCTACTCAACTGTCTCAAACAGGAATACACAGCCGCTATTGACAGGAAGTAGTTTAGTGAGTTCATTATTAAACTTTCTATTGTTCTGTTTCATGTTTAAATGATCATTATGATAGCCTGAATCCCATTACTATGCACTAAGTAACCACTGAGAATGAATTAAGACACACTGTGTGTTTAGTGCTTGGTTAGTAAAATAACAAATTAGTGTAATCCATTAGGCTCTGATTAGAATGTCAATTGCTTGGAAAGTGACACTAGGAATAATAAATATTAAGCAATTGTTTAATGTGAGGAACATAGATATCTCATCCATGTGAAGTAACCTACTAACATTAAACTAGTAATTTTATTACCCTGACACTGGCTCTCATTCTATGATGTGAATAAACAAATGAAAGTGAGTTCACACTCAGCTGTGGGCTTTGACTATCTCCTCTCAGCATATCTCCTTGTCTGGCAGATAGCACAGGAGGTTGGTGGCACCGTAATTGGGAGAATGGAGTCATGGGATTGACTGGAGCGGAATGAGGGGAATGGTATCAAATACATCAAACACATGGTGTCCAGGTGTTTGATGCCATTCCATTTGCTCCGTTCCGGGCCATTATTATGAGCCGTCCTCCCATCAGAAGCCTCCACTGTCAGATAGCAACAGTGTTTCCATCACAGTCTAAAGTTGAACCAATCCTTACCTTTCCTAAGCTCAAATGGAGAAGAACCGGGCTCTCTGGTTCTGACCCTGTTATTTCGTCCCGGGACATTCCCCCAGAAACCTTCTTCCTGAATCCCAGCAATGTGCTTTATAGCTCCAGCGTTTAAATGTTTAATTGTGCGACGTGTTGAGCTATGTGAGGTCGTCTGAGCCCCGGGGCAGGGGCATGCGTGCGTGGAATGGAAGGGAGAGCCTGTCAGGGTCTCACATCTGACCCGTCATCACCTCCCACAACCCCATTCCACTCCTGCTTCTGACACACTCACACACACTCACACACACTTTCATACATTTACACACACTTACACACACATACATATAGATGGATAGATAGACTCATACACTCAAGCACACAGATACACACTTAGGTTTAGAGACATCCACCTATAGACACATTCTCTCTCACATTCATATGCTCAAACAGTAACACACACATACACACGCTCATTAGCATACACACACATTCACAAGAGACCACATACAATCACACAATCTCTGAACGTCATATCCACACACATGTACTCACGCAGATCCCTCTCACACACATATACATAGATACACACTCACACCTCCCAACATGAAAAACGCAAATGTATTCGGCTCAAGTCCTCCGAGCGTGTGTGTGTGTGTGTGTGTGTGTGTGTGTGTGTGTGTGTGTGTGTGTGTGTGTGTGTGTGTGTGTGTGTGTGTGTGTGTGTGTGTGTGTGTGTGTGTGTGTGTGTGTGTGTGTGCATGGTTGTGTGCTTGCGTGTGCGTGTTCTGCAATGCTTGGGGGATCTGCTGCTTATCTGTTAAGAAACTGCTGCTGTTCGTTATAGTGTTTACATTCAGCTAGGCTCTCGGGTAGAAATTATTCATAGCCATCTCTTTTCCTAGACTGATCACTTCTGCCTTTGGAATAGCTTGTATAGGCTGCACACCTATTATTTTTTGACATAGTTGGTATTCATTTGTTATAACATTTCCTATTTTAAATAGACCCTAGATGTGGAGAATTTTGAATAGAGAGAACAGGGTCATTCATTACATGGAATAGTTAATGATTACGGCCTGCAAGACACTGTATAGATGTACTGTTAGAAGTCCTGTAACGATGCTGTTCCATTCTCATTGCAGTGCTGTTCATGCAGATGTAGTCAGGTAGGATAATTCAGGACTGTCCTCTGAGTATCCCAAGCCCAGCTCAAGGCCTAATGGTGCACTGTCTGTCTGTCTGTTTGTCTGTCTGTCTGTCTAATCCTGGCGAGACGGAGCGACCGGGGCCAACACACGCCCATCAAAACCTCTGACACAGGAGATGAGATGCTGAGAAGATTTCTATAATCAATTTAGCCGACCAGGAGGGGATAAATCCTGTCCATTTTCCTCCTCACTCGCTTTTCCATCTCTCCTTCATCCCTTCCTCTGTTCTTCCTATCTCCCACCCGCACGCCCCTCCCGCTGCTCATACACAAATGAATCATTCAGCAGCCGATGTAGTGAAAGGTGGAGTAAACAAGTCTATTGCCTATTATCCCGGGAGGCCGGGAAAGAGAGAAGAGTGGGAGGAGAGAGGCAGAGATATACAGTAGAGGAGAAGGAAAAACAATGTGGCTGTCCAAAACCACAGATCATAGAACACACGATGTCCAGCCTATCTCCAGCCTATCTCCAGATTATCTCCAATTTATCTCCAGCCTATCTCCAGCCTATTTCCAGCCTATCTCCAGCCTATCTCCAGATTATCTCCAGCCTATCTCCAGCCTATCTCCAGCCTATCTCCAGCCTATCTCCAGCCTATCCTCACGTCCCCGAGTCATTTGCACTTATATTGACCTCAAGGTTGCACCAAAACTAATGACACAGTTAGCTAGCGCGGCGCTCTCTTTATGCACGTGTTGTGCCCCCATACCGTAAATAATAAAACCACGTGGTCTAATGCCACAATGATGAAAGAGGGAGAGTTCAGGCTCCTGCTCCTCCATGCCTGGAGTTTCTCCAACAAAGAGAGTGTATAGGCTGAGTGTACTTCAGCCCACTGAATAATACGTAGCGCGCAGAATAACTATAATGCAGCTTTAGAGTGCACAGTAAGTGCCCTTTGTTTCTATGCATCAATGGTTTAGAGGGGCTTCCCTAATCACAGGCCACAAACAAATAATAACCACACCTAGCAGCACTACAGTAGTGACTGCTAGGATTACTGTATTTGTTAAAGGGTCTAACGGAAACATGGCAAAACATTTTTCACCGATAGCTCAACCCATTATCATTCCAAGAGATGAAAATGAATGTTCAATATTTTTTCTATAATTAGACACGCAAAAACTACAAATCCCTTTCATTCTAAAGAAGGTTTATGGTTGTACCTGTTTGCTTGTTGAAGCTGGAATATTTATGAGGACAGTTGCACGTTGTGATGGTCAATAAAAACTGGAGGTTGATCAGTAGAATCTAAAGTAAAGTTGCCGTTGTTGTTTGTTCGTGTTGTGAATGTTGTATGTGGTTGTGTGGAAGGAAGGTAGGAGGTGTACTTACTGGCATGGTCTGGCTGCCATGGAGGGCACTGATTGCAGACTGGGCCTCAGCGTGTGTGGAGAACTTTACAAAGGCACAGCCTGGAAAACACACACAAGCACACAGGCACACAAACACACACACACACACGCATAGGGAGTGAGAAAGAGGCAGGGTACCGACACGCACAAACACGCACACACGCACACACACACACACACACACACACACACACACACACACACACACACACACACACACACACACACACACACACACACACACACACACACACACACACACACACACACACACACACACACACACACACACACACACACACACACACAGGAAGTGAATAAAAGGCAGGGTGCCTTTATTAAACACTGTGAAGAGAAGTGCGTCAAAACATTTCAGGGAGGCACAGAGAAACTCCCATTGCACAGCAGGCTGCTCCTCCCCAGGCTGCTCAAGCTGCAGGCTCTTGTACAGATTGCACTGCTGAAGCAGAAAAGCATGCTATTTAGCACCACATGCCTGTCTGTGCATATTAAATATAGACCCAGTGAAATACATATTGTCTTAAGTCGTCATTATGCATTAGTCTACAGTTCCTCGAAAGAAGCTAAACATGTTTAAGGGACTAATACCGGTTTGATCAGGACCTGCAGCGAAGGAACCCAGGGGGTAAACCTAGAGAATTACTGTGTCTTTAAGTGTGGTCTTATCAAAAGCCCTTCTCCTGTCTACCTCTGGACAATGTAGTTGAGCCTGATAATATACTGTATAAATAAATATGTATGTGACTTAGTTGACAGTTAATGGTTAGTTGACAGACAGGTATCCATGAACATGTGTAAATCTTTGTTTTTGTAAAGGATTGCATTATCTGACTTGTATGACACTGATGTTTAGAGCGGTTCATTCACATTACCCAAACAGAGTATAGCGGAGACTAAATCTAACCTCCCCTACACTCTTAAAAAAGGTTTCCAAAAGGGTTCTTCAGCTGTCCACATAGGAGAACAGTTTTTGGTTCTAGGTAAAACACTTTTTGGTTCCAGGTAGAACCATTTTGGGTTCCATGTAGAACCCTCTGTGGAAAGGGTTCTACATGGAACCCAAAACAGTTCTAATTGGAACCAAAAGGGTTCTACCTGGAACCAACAAGGGTACTTCAAAGGGTTATTTTTTTTAAAGAGTGTAGTTGCCCCAGTGTCTCGCATAGAACAATGCAATTGTTATGACATCCGCCATTCCCTCTTTACTTCTGTACGACTGTCGAGTCAGAATGCCAGGACCTCAACCTCCACAACATTCCACAACAATTTTCATAAGCACTGGCATGGGACTATGTTTCAGAGACATGAAGAACCAGGGCTCCCACTGCTATTTACTGCATGTCAGAAGGTATTGGTTTCTACTAGACTGTGTGCCAGTTGCCTGCGTGGATAGACCATGGGGCCTGGGTCGTTCAATGAAAATAGTGCCTATTCCGTCCCTTTGATGTTTTAGGTAGAAATTGTTCACCAATATTGAATTGTAAAAGCCTGTTATATTAAATGAGATGCCCTTATAGACCTCATGGAGAATTTCGATTTTTCTATGAATAAAGACTTGCTAAAGTGACAAAATTCTGCATTTTGACATGTCCCTTCGTGCACCCTCTGTAAACTTCTAGGAAGATTTTAACCCCAACATTTCTCAAAGTTTTCACCATCATTGTAAAGCTATAGTTATTTTGTTGTTATGACAAAGTCAATTCTGAGGATGATTATTTATTTCATGTGATTAGTGATTCATTTACGTCTGTCCCTCATTTTAAGGTCAACCCTGTTATGTGAACTTAACTCTCGTTTTATTATTGTGAAACTATTCCTTATAAAAAAATAAAAAATAAACATTGAACATCTAATAGTAAAATCATAGTGTAAAAGCAGGTGATTCTACTATTTTTGGCAATTTTCTTTTGTGTTTTGTGATGTAAAACTGAGTGGGCCGAGCATAACACTTCAACCCTGTTACCCATAGATTGACAGGCTAGACATGTTTTAACAATTTCACATTTTTTGTGAAGCTTGCATTTAATTGCCACTTTCTGTTACACACAACATATGTCCATTACCCCTGCGACAAGGGGATTTATGGCTGAATTAAGATGAAATCGTCAACCCTGTTACGGTCAACCCTGTAACTTTATTTGCCACGTAATAGGCACTTATTTTTTTATTCAACCTCTTGAGATGGGAAAACATGTTTTTTTATGTAGTTGAACATGTGCTCTTTGTGACAGAATGTTAAAATTAGGTGAAATACTTCTCAAAAGGCACTGAATTGGTGGAACGACCCTGCTACAATACAGTGCATCAGTACGGCCTTCTTATTGTTCTATGGGAATCTATGGGAATGTTTCCTTACAGGCCTACATACCCTGGAAGACCATTCTGAGCATAATACAAGCCATGATGACTCCTATAAAGAAACCTGTTTACTTTGAGTGTTTTTTTACTACTAAAAAACTAAAAGAAAGAATGGCCATTATGAATCTGTGATTTCTCAGCTGAAACTAACTGTCGAAGACAGTGACCTAGATAATGTCTGATGTACAGTATATAATTGATTCCTACCTTTGCTGTTTCCGTCAGGACCTCTTAGGACGGTGCACTCCTCGATGACTCCGTAGGGCTCAAAGAGGCGGTACACGTCCTCCTCAGTCTGTTGTTTGTTCAGCATCCCCACAAACAGCTTCCTGTCTTCTGAAACAAAGAGAAAAGCAAATTAAGGGTTAAATAAAACTGACCTCTCAATGCGACCAGTCTAAATGAGTATTGCAAACAGAATGTCATATTTCCTTAGTTATACCGATGTAGGATCTTAATTTGAGCCAGTTAGATACAGCAGGAAAATAATCCTGCAGCAACAGGAAATTAGAATTATTATGTGGATTATAATTAATGGCCATATTTGTAGGGGTTGATATATTTTTCGTTAGGGAAAATCAAGTTTCAAAGTGGAAATTACAAACTGTAGAAGCCTTTTTAAAACTCAAATACTAAAAGTTTGCTTTTCCTGCAATGCAGGAAAATTCTCAGCAACAAAAGAGTGATCTATTTAAGAACCTACATCTGTATACCAATGTATTTGTCTGCTCCATTTAGCTCTGTGAGTTGAGTCACAGTGTATTGTTCCTGTGCCAAGTTTGCTCATTTTAATTTCAACGATAATTGGGTTTGCTCACATATTTGAGCCCTGGGTAGGCCTTCGGTTCTATCAGAGCGCGGCCATGCCCCTACCTTGGGGGAATGGGAGGAAGCAGCAGGCTGATGAAACAGCTGTGTATGGTCCTTCAGATACACCAGGAGCTCCTGGCAGTCCACTATATGGATATGTCTGCTTCTGCCTCCTATACTGCTGACCTTCAATTTTACTGAATACAGGCTATTTGTTATGTGTCAATCTCCCTCTCTCCCTCTGCCTCAGACTATATGTTTAATTGCTGCTGATCCAGTGTTTTCAGTGTATCACCACAGAAATAATATTCCAGAGCTCTTCAATGAACAATGGCACGTCTCTCCGGCACGGAGAAGGTGAATAATGCTGACTTTTCAAAATGGTACGCTGTACTATTGAGTCCTGTTCAATGCAGGGGGACTTTCTCTTTACCTTGACCTGACATGCTATGTTTACTGTTGTTCTGCTCATATGATTAATGCTTTGCTCACTAAATCCCACTGGCAGAAACACTACTCCCAACCTCCCCTTTACAGATTTTCTATAACTTTGAGTGCACCTATGTAACAAAGGCAAACACAAGCAGAAGAGGAATCCAGGGCCAGGCTCTGGGCTTTGGAGTTCAACATCATTCCCAGTCTGTGGTAATGCGGTATGTCAGGGTGACCTCTGTGGCTGTGAGAGACCGTGAGAGAGAGAGAGACTGTGTGTTATTGTGCTGTGGCGTGACCTGACCCAGGCAGGACCTACTGATATCCATATTCCTCCTCCAGCAGCCAGCCTAGTCCCATGCAGCCGCCCCGGTCGCTGCCACCCTGCCACAGACAGAGCCCCGGTCGCTGCCACCCTGCCACAGACAGAGCCCCGGTCGCTGCCACCCTGCCACAGACAGAGCCCCGGTCGCTGCCACCCTGCCACAGACAGAGCCCCGGTCGCTGCCACCCTGCCACAGACAGAGCCCCGGTCGCTGCCACCCTGCCACAGACAGAGCCCCGGTCGCTGCCACCCTGCCACAGACAGAGCCCCGGTCGCTGCCACCCTGCCACAGACAGAGCCCCGGTCGCTGCCACCCTGCCACAGACAGAGCCCCGGTCGCTGCCACCTTGCCACAGACAGAGCCCCGGTCGCTGCCACCCTGCCACAGACAGAGCCCCGGTCGCTGCCACCCTGCCACAGACAGAGCCCCGGTCGCTGCCACCCTGCCACAGACAGAGCCCCGGTCGCTGCCACCCTGCCACAGACAGAGCCCCGGTCGCTGCCACCCTGCCACAGACAGAGCCTCGGCCGCCACCCTGACTCAGCACGACCAATGATGCACCTTTAAAATAATCACCAGTGTCATGGCACTGTCAAGGGAGGAGCGGCCCTCGTGACACTCTTTATTGTTAGTGGCAGGATCAGAGGGTATGTATCAAAATGGAAGCGATCCAATGTGACACCTGTCATGGTGGATTGGAGAGCATTTATCTTCAAAAGAGAAAGCCCTGAACTGGAAAATAAAAGGCCAAGACGCTTCTTCCTGTTGTTTGGGGCGGAATATGAATTTGGAGGTGGGGTGGGTTTGAGGGGGATTAAATTCTTTGCACCCACTCCTTCAGCCTCTCGCACATGCACAAGTGTGCATGTACACACACAGACATACGCCTTTGCCTTTCCCCTCTCCTCCATTGCGCCCTTCCAGGACCATAACTCCTACAGCAATGTCCCCTCTATGGATGATGGGAATGTGACAAGGCAGGATTAATGTATGCAGCTGACCTATATGAATTTCATATGTTCCGTACTATGCCGTTCAAGCCATGAACAGACTTCCTGTGGCACGCCTCAAAGTACAACATTGAAACTGTCCCATCGCTGATAGACTGCTCAATAGCAAATTACCTAGAGCTGAATGGAATAATATTTTTGGTACTCAGAGCACATCAGGAATAGACCCATATATCAGATCAGATCTGTGTGTAACATTGGTTGGTTACAGAGGGCACCAAAAGGCCAAATTGGAGTCCCATTCTGGGCTGTTAGCTTTTCACTGTATTCCATCAGAAATGCCACTGGATTGTCCTGATGTGGAGGTTGAAAGACAGGCGTAAGTAATGTGATGGGATACGAATGTCTCCAGTGCTGCTGTATCTAGAGGGCAGTGTAACACAAGTTCTTTAGCTCCTGCTGAGAAATAGAGAGCATGCTCCTCTCCTAAGTGAGTGTGCTTTGAAAACAAGCTAACAACACATGAAAATACATCATCTTAGAGACCTATTTCTCAAGCCATTATTGTGCTACTCTGGAGTAAAACGGCACCTTGGGACTTGATACTCATCTAGCTACAACACACAGCGAGGATCATTTAGTGGATCTACAGTAGACTACGAACTCACATGTACGCACACAACACACCCACACGCAACACAAACACCAAAACAGCACACAAACACACACACACCCTCACACCAGTGCACCCTCAAGCTGTCACACACTTATAAATTAGTCACCCATTTAGAGCCCAGATTGATGATGACCCTCTCTGAGATACTGTTCTTAAATCATTGAATAAGAGGGAGTGCTATTGTTGCTATTCAAAAACTCTCCTCAGCCAGTCCAGTAAGATGCATGTCCCAGTGCTCAGGACTTTTTTAACAGTATCGACTGGCTGTTATAATGCAGCTTTGTGGATTAGTGCTGTCTCACAGAGGGAACACAGCTACTGATTACTGCCACTCCACAAATAACTGTTATGGCTGTTGTTTTTAACAACTGAACTGGTCGTCCACATGACCATGAACACAGCTGAGACCAGATTTACCTGCAATCCATGTACTGTAACCTAATACTACACCAACACAGCTCATATAGTGACACTACACCAACACAGCTCATATACTGACACTACACCAACACAGCTCATATAGTGACACTACACCACAGCTCATATAGTGACACAACACCAACACAGCTCATATAGTGACACTACACCAACACAGCTCATATAGTGACACAACACCAACACAGCTCATATAGTGACACTACACCAACACAGCTCATATAGTGACACAACACCAACACAACTCATATAGTGACACTCCAACACAGCTCATATAATGACACTCCAACACAGCTCATATAGTGACACAACACCAGCACAGCTCATTCAGTGACACTACACCAACACAGCTCATATAGTGACACTCCACCAACACAGCTCATATAGTGACACTCCAACACAGCTCATATAGTGACACTCCACCAACACAGCTCATTCAGTGACACAACACCAACACAGCTCATATAGTGACACAACACCAACACAGCTCATATAGTGACACTACACCAACACAGCTCATATAGTGACACTCCACCAACACAGCTCATTCAGTGACACAACACCAACACAGCTCATATAGTGACACAACACCAACACAGCTCATATAGTGACACTGCACCAACACAGCTCATTCAGTGACACAACACCAACACAGCTCATATAGTGACACTCCACCAACACAGCTCATATAGTGACACAACACCAGCACAGCTCATTCAGTGACACAACACCAACACAGCTCATATAGTGACACTCCAACACAGCTCATATAGTGACACTCCACCAACACAGCTCATATAGTGACACAACACCAGCACAGCTCATATAGTGACACAACACCAACACAGCTCATATAGTGACACTCCAACACAGCTCATATAGTGACACTCCAACAACACAGCTCATATAGTGACACAACACCAACACAGCTCAAATAGTGACACTCCAACACAGCTCATATAGTGACACTCCACCAACGCAGCTCATATAGTGACACAACACGAACACAGCTCATATAGTGACACTCCACCAACACAGCTCATATAGTGACACTCCACCAACACAGCTCATATATTGACACAACACCAGCACAGCTCATTCAGTGACACAACACCAACACAGCTCATATAGGGACACTACACCAACACAGCTCATTCAGTGACACTCCACCAACGCAGCTCATATAGTTACACTCCACCAACACAGCTCATATAGTGACACAACACCAACAAAGCTCATATAGTGACACTACACCAACACAGCTCATATAGTGACACTACACCAACATAGCTCATATAGTGACACTACACAACAGCTCATATAGTGACACAACACCAACACAGCTCATATAGTGACACTCCACCAACACAGCTCATTCAGTGACACTACACCAACACAGCTCATATAGTGACTCAACACCAACACAGCTCATATAGTGACACTACACCAACACAGCTCATATAGTGACACTACACCACAGCTCATATAGTGACACTACACCAACACAGCTCATATAGTGACACTCCACCAACACAGCTCATATAGTGACACTCCACCAACACAGCTCATATAGTGACACAACACCAACACAGCTCATATAGTGACACTGCACCAACACAGCTCATTCAGTGACACAACACCAACACAGCTCATATAGTGACACTCCACCAACACAGCTCATATAGTGACACAACACCAGCACAGCTCATTCAGTGACACAACACCAACACAGCTCATATAGTGACACTCCAACACAGCTCATATAGTGACACTCCACCAACACAGCTCATATAGTGACACAACACCAGCACAGCTCATATAGTGACACAACACCAACACAGCTCATATAGTGACACTCCAACACAGCTCATATAGTGACACTCCAACAACACAGCTCATATAGTGACACAACACCAACACAGCTCAAATAGTGACACTCCAACACAGCTCATATAGTGACACTCCACCAACGCAGCTCATATAGTGACACAACACGAACACAGCTCATATAGTGACACTCCACCAACACAGCTCATATAGTGACACTCCACCAACACAGCTCATATATTGACACAACACCAGCACAGCTCATTCAGTGACACAACACCAACACAGCTCATATAGGGACACTACACCAACACAGCTCATTCAGTGACACTCCACCAACGCAGCTCATATAGTTACACTCCACCAACACAGCTCATATAGTGACACAACACCAACACAGCTCATATAGTGACACTCCAACACAGCTCATAAAATGACACTCCACCAACACAGCTCATATAGTGACACTACACAACAGCTCATATAGTGACACAATACCAACACAGCTCATATAGTGACACTCCACCAACACAGCTCATTCAGTGACACTACACCAACACAGCTCATATAGTGACTCAACACCAACACAGCTCATATAGTGACACTACACCAACACAGCTCATATAGTGACACTCCACCAACACAGCTCATATAGTGACACTCCACCAACACAGCTCATATAGTGACACTCCACCAACACAGCTCATTCAGTGACACTACACCAACACAGCTCATATAGTGACACAACACCAACACAGCTCATATAGTGACACTCCACCAACACAGCTCATTCAGTGACACTACACCAACACAGCTCATATAGTGACACAACACCAACACAGCTCATATAGTGACACTACACCAACACAGCTCATATAGTGACACTCCACCAACACAGCTCATATAGTGACACTCCACCAACACAGCTCATTCAGTGACACTACACCAACACAGCTCATATAGTGACACAACACCAACACAGCTCATATAGTGACACTACACCAACACAGCTCATATAGTGACACAACACCAACACAGCTCATATAGTGACACTCCACCAACACAGCTCATTCAGTGACACTACACCAACACAGCTCATATAGTGACACAACACCAACACAGCTCATATAGTGACACTACACCAACACAGCTCATATAGTGACACAACACCAACACAGCTCATATAGTGACACTCCAACACAGCTCATTCAGTGACACAACACCAACACAGTTCATATAGTGACACTACACCAACACAGCTCATATAGTGACACTCCACCAACACAGCTCATATAGTGACACTCCACCAACACAGCTCATATAGTGACACTACACCAACACAGCTCATATAGTGACACAACACCAACACAGCTCATATAGTGACACTCCACCAACACAGCTCATTCAGTGACACTACACCAACACAGCTCATATAGTGACACAACACCAACACAGCTCATATAGTGACACTCCACCAACACAGCTCATATAGTGACACTACACCAACACAGCTCATATAGTGACACTACACCAACACAGCTCATATAGTGACACTACACCACAGCTCATATAGTGACACTACACCAACACAGCTCATATAGTGACACTCCACCAACACAGCTCATATAGTGACACTCCACCAACACAGCTCATATAGTGACACAACACCAACACAGCTCATATAGTGACACTGCACCAACACAGCTCATTCAGTGACACAACACCAACACAGCTCATATAGTGACACTCCACCAACACAGCTCATATAGTGACACAACACCAGCACAGCTCATTCAGTGACACAACACCAACACAGCTCATATAGTGACACTCCAACACAGCTCATATAGTGACACTCCACCAACACAGCTCATATAGTGACACTACACCAACACAGCTCATATAGTGACACTACACCAACACAGCTCATATAGTGACACTCCACCAACACAGCTCATATAGTGACACTCCACCAACACAGCTCATATAGTGACACAACACCAACACAGCTCATATAGTGACACTACACCAACACAGCTCATATAGTGACACTACACCAACACAGCTCATATAGTGACACAACACCAGCACAGCTCATTCAGTGACACTACACCAACACAGCTCATATAGTGACACTCCACCAACGCAGCTCATATAGTGACACTACACCAACACAGCTCATATAGTGCCTTCAGAAAGTATTCACACCCCTTGACTTTTTCCACATTTTGTTGTGTTATAGCCTGAATTAAACATTTATTCACTTGAGATGTTTTTGTCACTGGCCTACACACAATACCCCATAATGTCAAAGTGGAATTATGTTTGTTGATTTCTTTTACAAATGAATAAAAAAAATGAAAAGCTGAAATGTCTTGAGTCAATAAGTATGGCAAGCCTACATTAGTTCAGGATCAAACACTTGCTTAACAAGTCACATAATAAGTTGCATGGACTCACTCTGTGTGCAATAATAGTGTATAACATGATTTCTTTATGACTACCTCATCTCTGCACTCCACACATACAGTTATCTGTAACACAATAAAATGTGGAATATGTCAACATGTATGAATAGTGTCTAAAAGTACTTTATACTCGCACTATATGAACACACATAGAATCACAATTAGTTTACTATTGTTTAGGTCATTTAGACGCAGCACATGAATCTGCCTGTGACTGTTACAGCAACAGCTCCTCCTAACTACCAACAACTCTGTCCTGAAAGATACACCCATCGTGTTCAATCTGGCCTGAGTTGATAAGCAGCAGTTTGTTGGGAATAAATACTTTGGAAATGAAAGCATGGAAGAATGAAGAATGAATGGTGAATGTTCTGCCTGGTTCTATATCCTGAATGTTACTGGGGCCATCTGAGAATTTTTATCAATAGGTGTGTTTTTATATAAATTTGAAATCAAATAAAAAATAACATTTGCTTTATCTGAAAAGTATAATTTAATCTCGTCATTAATTAATTGTAATTATAATCCAATGATTTATTTACGACACTGACATCGCATAACAATCACTTATAAATGTATAAAACTAACAAACATGAATCATGCTACAGTCAGATACAGTATTTTTTACTTTGATTTTCTGTAGCTGTGAAAGTTTCATGGTTCCCATCTTGCATACATGAGCAATTCTGCAGTCAGGTCTACCGTGTTGGAGACTTATTACAGTGTGTCGGCTGATTACATTCCTGGGGCTCTAGCTGCTTGGGGGTTTGACAGTGAAATGCATAAGAACACTTCCAGTGAATAGCAATTGGATGAGTTTCAGGGTTTTGGCACTGCTGCAGGCTCCAGGAGAAAGCCCTCACGAGGGGGATTGTAAAAGTGCCTGGGCCGATGTGTCGGCTTGCATAAGAACCTGCAGCCTTCAATAAGCCAGGATGGATGAAAGAGAGGAGAGGAGAGAGAGAGAGAGAGAGAGAGAGAGAGAGAGAGAGAGAGAGAGAGAGAGAGAGAGAGAGAGAGAGAGAGAGAGAGAGAGAGAGAGAGAGAGAGAGAGAGAGAGAGAGAGAGAGAGAGAGAGAGAGAGAGAGAGAGAGAGAGAGAGCAAGAGAGAGAGAGAGAGAGAGAGAGAGAGAGAGAGAGAGAGAAAGCTATTGTCAGAGAAATGGTTTGGTTGCTATGACAACTACTTATACAGCGGCCTGTCAGTCATGTTTCATTGGAGTTTGGAGAGGAGGGATAGGAGGGAGAAGAGAGGAGGAGGGAGTGTTGGCGTGGAGTCATTCCTCTATCTACCTGCTGAGTTGGAGTGTAAATTCGCCTGTCAGCCACACAGATAAGGACAAATTATTCACATTATTAGCCGCCCAATAAAAAGGAACAATAATGAATGGATAAATATATTAAACCAAATGAGATCCCATCCAGCCAGATAGTGGGCCCTGAGAAACCATCCAGGTTTTCTCATTTGGGGAAGCAGATAGGGGAGGGGGTTAAGGTAGGCTCCACTGTATTTTATCACACTTGCCCATCAAGCCGTAGAGAATCACAACATTTGCGGTTGGAATACCAAACACCATTTCTTCCACACCCATTGTAGTTGTTCAGCAAGGATGCCACACAATAACAGTGTCAGCATGTGTTCAACCATAAAAAAACAGACCAAATATAATTAATGAATTAACCCTAGGAGATTGTAGTCCTTAGCCAGTGGTATTTAATCCAAAGTATTACATATTTGAATCTAGAGCTGTGTTTGCATTAATGAGACAGGCAGGCTGGCTGGGCTGGATGCCATGGTGGAGGCTAGGTCTCTCTGTGCTGGACCTGTGTTCCTCTATGCCTGCCTGCCTGCCTCCCTGCCGGGGTGTTTAGGGGCAGTGGGTACCAGAGGAGAGTGGAGGGTCTGGGCCCAGGCTTGGCACAGTTGCTGTGTTGAATGAACTCCAGAATAATGACTCTTTTATGTCCTCTGTGTTGTGTTTGTCGCGTAGTGAGGGAGGGATGGGAGGGCGACAACATATTGTGTCACAGTGCTGGAACAACTTCTGAGAGAACTCCTGCCACTGTGTACTGTTTGCTACCTTAACCCAGTTCTGTGGACTTTCTGTCTATCAAAAGTTCTGTATGTTATTTGTTTGTTTGTCAATGCTCTAGTTTAAATTAGTGGCAAATTATCTGCCGTTGTCTTTTGGCATTAACCAAACCATGTAAAAAAACATATGCTATTGGCAATAATGCCAATATACTCTGCATTTTTCATAACAAGATAGTCAGCTAATTGGTACCTGCACACAATTGAGAATCTGTTACATGGAAACAGAAAGAATGATACATAATAATACATTAACACAATACAACCCAAACCGATGGTTCTCCATTGTATAACTGAAACACAATCCCTGTCGAAAATTACATTCAAATATGATACTTATTTTTCCTTTTTTAGACTATAAAGGGACCAGCAAGCTTGGGTTTGCGTCAAAGTTTCATCATGTTAGTGTCAAGGCTGCTCGTTGGTACTGTAGTGTGGCAGGCAGGCAGGTGTCTATATAAACCATCAGTGTAAATGACGGGGAGCAGTGCTTGCAGGGTCTAAACAGTCCTCTGGGAAGGATTTGGCCTCAGTGCTTTAACACTGGCTCCTTTTACTGAGCAAACTAAAACACACAGTCCCCCAACCACTTTAACACAGCTAACCCATTTACACCAACACACACAAAGGCGGGAGCATGAAAACACACAGGCGCGTGCACGCGCATGTACACCCATACGCCACCACACACACACACAGGTGCATGGATGCACAGGCACACACACGCGCCAAACACACAAACACCACACACACACACAAACCCTTTACACACAAACATTACACACACACACACACAATCTCTTTACACACAAACACCACACACACACACAAACTCTTTACACACAAACACGTCGAGCGGCTCCCAAAGCCTTCCCCCAAACAAGCACTCCAGCTACTGTGGGAGGGTGGGTTAACTGTTGTACCATGATCATCCCCATAAAGAATTTTGCCACAGAGGCAAAGGTCAGACAGAGGTCACAAATCACACAGTGGAGCAGCCCGTATAGCATTATTTCAGTTTTGCAGTTCAAAGATGGGAAATTAGTACAGTGATCAGATATTGTTTCTGTGCTGGTAGTAGAGACAGGAGCTGATATGCGTCTCTCCTCAGCTCTCCACTGATTTTATTTATCAACTGGATAAAATGGCTGTAATGTGCTGCTGGGGAATTCAGCACTGTGGCTGCATGGCTTGGCTGGAAGCCTTGAACATACAATTACTAGTCAGCCACTGCTTCCAGCCTGCCTGAGTGCACCATATAAAACCTCTGGGGTGCTTGTGTTTTAGAGCCCAGACAAAACTCCCCTCCTCGCCCCCCGCACCTCAAATTGCATGCAGGGAGGAAAATAGTATAACAAGGAATTGCTTAAAATATTTTATCTACACCATATATGTCTCAGCAAATGTACACTCAATATGATAACAAACGTGTAATATTACTCACTGCCTTCAACATATTAAGGTGCCGCTCATAAATCCTGGAACTGCTGTGCAACGTCTATACGTACTCTATATAAACATTTACAATATTGCAGTGCTATATATATTGTCTGCCTTCATAATGCCATTGGAAGGGCATTCTGGCATCAGTTATGATATGGATTTTTTTCCATTCTATTTACTGGTGCTTCTATTATATATCCTGGCTCCATTTTTCTGTACAATATCAGGCCCTACATTTGGCTGCATTTAACACACTGCTCCAGCCTGTTACTTAATTATTTTCTCATCGGTCGACTGACACTGATTCATGAAAGTAATGCTGGGCACACCCTCACCCCCCCTCCCTTCTCACCCCTCCTCCACCCATTCCCCCTCTCTTCTCACTCCTCCTCCCTTCTCAGCCCTTCTCTCCCTCAACCCCCTCCCTTCTCACCCCCTCCCTTCTCACCCCTCCTCCCCATCCTCCCCCATCCCCGCATCCCCCTCACCCCTCCTCCCTTCTCACCCCCCCTCACCCCTCCTCCCTACTCAACTCTCCTCCCTTCACACCCCTCCTCCATTCTCCTCCCTACTCCTCCCTCCTCCCCCTCACCCCTCACTACCTCCTCCCTCTCACCCCTCCTCCCCCTCCACCTCACCCCTCCTCCCTTCTCATCCCTCCTCCCCCTTACCCCTTCTACCTACTCACACCTATTCCTCCTCTACCTCATCCCTCCTCCCTTCTCACCCTTCCTCCCTTCTCACCCCTCCTCCCCCTTACCCCTTTTACCTACTCACACCTATTCCTCCTCTACCTCATCCCTCCTCCCTTCTCATCCCTCCTCCCCCTTACCCCTTCTACCTACTCACACCTATTCCTCCTCTACCTCATCCCTCCTCCCTTCTCACCCTTCCTCCCCCTTACCCCTCCTCCCCCTTACCCCTTTTACCTACTCACACCTATTCCTCCTCCACCTCCCCCCTCCTCCCTTCTCACCCCTCCTCCTCCCTCCCCCCTCCTCCCTTCTCCTCCCTCCCCCCTCCTCCCTTCTCACCCCTCCTCCACCTCATCCCTCCTCCCTTCTCACCCCTCCTCCACCTCACTCCTCCTCCCTTCTCCTCCCTCCCCCCTCCTCCCTTCTCACCCCTCCTCCACCTCATCCCTCCTCCCTTCTCACCCCAGTCTCCAGCTCTCCTTCTGAACCTGCTTGTTCTCTTTAACACCCTCTCTTTTTCTCTTTACTCTTTATCTCACTCTCTTTCTTTTTTCTTTTTTTTACACTCTTCCTCTCTATCCCATTCTCTGGATATATCTAATTGTACCTTGTGATGATCTTGGATTGCTAATGAGTTACCTTCATGCAGTGGTTATTCTCAAGTAATTAACTTCTTTTTTCCACAAAGGTCAAAATTGACTACAGCAAGAGACAACCAACTTTATTAAAGAGCCAACCCAAACAGGCATTATACACGTTGTCACGCCCTGACCGTAGGGAGCTTTTTATGTCTCTATTTTGGTTTGGTCAGGGTGTGATTTGGGTGGGCATTCTATGTTCATTTTCTATGTTTTATATTTCTTTGTTGTTTGGCCGGGTGTGGTTCTCAATCAGAGGCAGCTGTCTATCGCTGTCTCTGATTGAGAACCATACTTAGGTAGCTTATTCCCACATGGTTTTTGTGGGTAGTTGTTTTCTGTTTTGTGTCTGCACTAGACAGAACTGTTTTCGTGTTGTTCTATTGTTGATTATTTTGTCTCAGTGTTCAGTTTTAATAAAAAAAGCATGAACACTTATCACGCTGCGCTTTGGTCCACACCTTCTTCAACAGACGACCGTTACAGAACTACCCACCACCAAAGGACCAAGCAGCGTGGAAGAGAGGACTGGACATGGGAGGACATCCTGGACGGCAAGGGATCCTACACATGGGAGGAGATCCTGGCTGGAAGGGATCGCCTCCCATGGGAACCGGTGGAGGCAGCCAGGAAGGCGGAGGCAGCTAGGAAAGGGTCCAAGGATTACACGGGAACACGGCTGGCAAGGAAGTCCGAGAGGCGGCCCCCAATTTTTTTGGGGGGGGGGCACACGGGGAGTGTGGCAGAGTCAGGTTGGAGACCTGAGCCAACTCCCCGTGCTTACCGTGGCGAGCATGTGACTGGTCAGGCCCCGTGCTATGGGGTGATGCGCACTGTGTCTCGGCCGAGCATTCACAGGCCGGTGTGCTCGGTTCCAGTGTCCTGCATTTGCCGGGTGGAAGTGGGCATCCAGCCAGAACGGGTGGTGCCAGCTCTGCGCTCGAGACCGCCAATGCGCCTCCACGGCCCAGAGTATCCGGTGCCTCGGCCAAGGAAGAGGCCTCCGGTATGTCTCCTCAGCCTGGTGAGTCCTGTGCCTGCTCCTAGAGCCAGGTCTCCTGTGTGTCTCCCCAGCCTGGTGAGTCCTGTGCCTTCGCCCAGCCAGGAGCCTCCAGAGACGGCCTCCAGCCCGGCGTCTCCAGAGACGGCCTCCAGCCCGGCGCCTCCAGAGACTGCCTCCAGCCCGGCGCCTCCAGAGACTGCCTCCAGAGACGGCCTCCAGAGACTGCCTCCAGAGACGGCCTCCAGCCCGGCGCCTCCAGAGACGGCCTCCAGCCCGGCGCCTCCAGAGACTGCCTCCAGTCTGGCGCCTCCAGAGACGGCCTCCAGCCCGGCACCTCCAGAGACGGCCTCCAGCCCGGCGCCTCCAGAGACGGCCTCCAGCCCGGCGCCTCCAGAGACGGCCTCCAGCCCGGCCCCTTTCAGAGACGCCCTCCAGCCCGGCGCCTCTAGAGACGCCCTCCAGTCGGGAGCCTCCAGAGTCGCCCTCCAGTCGGGGGCCTCCAGAGTCGCCCTCCAGTCGGAGTCCTCCAGAGTCGCCCTCCAGTCGGAGGCTTCCAGAGGCGCCCTCCAGTCCGGAGCCTCCAGAGGCGCCCTCCAGTCCGGAGCCTCCAGAGGCGCCCTCCAGTCCGGAGCCTCCAGAGTCGGCCTCCAGCCCGGCGCCTCCAGAGACGCCCTCCAGCCCGGCGCCTCCAGAGACGCCCTCCAGTCGGGAGCCTCCAGAGTCGCCCTCCAGTCGGGGGCCTCCAGAGTCGCCCTCCATTCGGAGGCCTCCAGAGTCGCCCTCCAGTCGAAGGCCTCCAGAGTCGCCCTCCAGTCCGGAGCCTCCAGAGGCGCCCTCTAGTCCGGCCGCCGCTACGAGGGTCCCCAGTCCAGCCCCCGCTACGAGGGTCCCCAGTCCGGCCCCCGCTACGAGGGTCCCCAGTCCGGGGCCCGATACGAGGGTCCTCACTCCGGGGTCGGCGGCGAGGGTCCCGCACCAGAGCCGCCACCGCGGTGAAATGCCCACCCAGACCCTCCCCTATAGGTTCAGGTTTTGCGGCCAGAGTCCGCACGTTTGGGGGGGGAGGGGGTACTGTCACGCCCTGACCGTAGAGAGCTTTTTATGTCTCTATTTTGGTTTGGTCAGGGTGTGATTTGGGTGGGCATTCTATGTTAATTTTCTATGTTTTGTATTTCTTTGTTGTTTGGCCGGGTGTGGTTCTCAATCAGAGGCAGCTGTCTATCGTTGTCTCTGATTGAGAACCATACTTAGGTAGCTTTTTCCCACATGGTTTTTGTGGGTAGTTGTTTTCTCTTTTGTGTCTGCACTAGACAGAACTGTTTTCGTGTTGTTCTATTTTTGGTTATTTTGTCTCAGTGTTCAGTTTAAAAAAAGCATGAACACTTACCACGCTGCGCTTTGGTCCACACCTTCTTCAACAGACGACTGTTACACAAGTGAAATCCTGCCCTCACTATCTGCATTAAAGGGGAAGACAAAAAACCCATCCTATCTCGTCTGGGAGCTAGCTGCTCCTCTCACCTCAGACGACCACAAACCAAGACATACACAGACTTTGGTACAAAGGCACTTTGATTCCAGAAAGGGAGTGAAATAGAGAGAAGGAGCGAGATAATGAGAAAGATGGGGAGAGACAGAGAGAAAAAAAGGAAAGGAGGAGGCTTAGAAGAGAGAGGCCATGGCAGAGAAGTGAGGATGTACGAGAATAAGTTATATCCCTGTGCAGCTTTGTGTGGGAGAGGAGTGGACTGAGCTGGTAGATGACTTTGCTGGCAATGGATAAAAGAGTCTTATAGGCCACCCGGGCATGTCAACCATCCCCACCCTGTGTGGGAGTAGGGTGGGCGAGCAGGGTTGACCACGACACTAACCCCAGAGCCCCATGGAGACCTTGGCGAAGGTGGAGTTGCCATATACATTATACACCATCTCCCTTTTGGATGTATTCCCTTATCCATATTCATTCAGTAATCTCAGAGAGGGCGTGTTAGCATGCCTGCTGCCTGCCTGGCTGTATTATACTGTACCTGTACTCTCCAGAACTGCAGTGTTAACAGTTATGAGGGCAACAAATTATGTATAAGGTAAAGCTACAAATACATCAATAAATACATAAACCTTAAAGCTTGTCATTGATATTTTTTTTGTGATTGCACATGAATTGTTATTGATTCCATAGGAGTATTTTGAAACAATGCTATACAGCTGGATGTTTTCTCTGAGCGCGTTGCATGCTTCGTATATACGTTCCAGCCAACTACATGAATAAGAACAAAGCTGCAGTACGTCTATACAGTAATCAACTTAACATTGAACAAGATCCCTTTTCTTCTTCGCATCAAAGCCAATAAGAAAAGCTCTTTTACCATACATCAACTGTTTGCTACTGAACACGTTACACTGCTAAATCTCGTGCCAAGGCCTCTCACCACTGCTAAGGGGAAACTGAGGCCCTAACCTCATCCGATGTGCCCCCCCCCCCCCTCTCCATATTAGACTCTTCCCACTGTGCCTAGGTCTGTTTGGAGGGGGCTATTTTCTGCCTTCATCTGGGGGGAGAACCTAGACCCCAGCATTGCGGCCCTGCCCCTACCCTGAGCTCTTACTAAAAATGGATGGCCAGCACATCCTTCCTTCCTCCCCCCTCCTCTCCCCTCTCCTCCCCTGCCTCCTCCCCACTGTCTTGACAGCTCCATTTGTTTTTGTTTTCAGGGTATTTTGCTTGATGTCTAATAAAATAACTATCTATATATCGAGCAAAACATCAAGAAGACAGGTGGAATTGTATATCTATTCTACCTTCTATATTGGTTTGATCACATTTGTGATATCATCATATCATCCTCTACTATTCGTGTGTGCACAGACAAGGACCTGTGTGTACAGACAAGGACCTGTGTGTACAGACAAGGACCTGTGTACAGACAAGGATCTGAGTACACAGACAAGGACCTGTGTGTACAGACAAGGATCTGAGTACACAGACAAGGACCTGTGTGTACAGACAAGGATCTGAGTACACAGACAAGGACCTGTGTGTACAGACAAGGATCTGAGTACACAGACAAGGACCTGTGTGTACAGACAAGGACCTGTGTGTACAGACAAGGATCTGAGTACACAGACAAGGACCTGTGTGTACAGACAAGGACCTGTGTGTACAGACAAGGATCTGAGTACACAGACAAGGACCTGTGTGTACAGACAAGGATCTGTGTATACAGACAAGGACCTGTGTGTACAGACAAGTATCTGTGTACACAGACAAGGACCTGTGTGTACAGACAAGGATCTGAGTACACAGACAAGGACCTGTGTGTACAGACAAGGACCTGTGTGTACAGACAAGGACCTGTGTGTACAGACAAGGACCTGTGTGTACAGACAAGGATCTGAGTACACAGACAAGGACCTGTGTGTACAGACAAGGACCTGTGTGCACAGACAAGGACCTGTGTGTACAGACAAGGACCTGTGTGTACAGACACGGACCTGTGTGTACAGACAGGGACCTGTGTGTACAGACAAGGATCTGAGTACACAGACAAGGACCTGTGTGTACAGACAAGGACCTGTGTGTACAGACAAGGACCTGTGTGTACAGACAAGGATCTGAGTACACAGACAAGGACCTGTGTGTACAGACAAGGACCTGTGTGTACAGACAAGGATCTGAGTACACAGACAAGGACCTGTGTGTACAGACAAGGACCTGTGTGTACAGACAATGACCTGTGTGTACAGACAAGGACCTGTGTGTACAGACAAGGATCTGAGTACACAGACAAGGACCTGTGTGTACAGACAAGGATCTGAGTACACAGACAAGGACCTGTGTGTACAGACAAGGACTGGTGTGTACAGACAAGGACCTGTGTGTACAGACAAGGACTGGGGTGTACAGACAAGGACCTGTGTGTACAGACAAGGACTGGTGTGTACAGACAAGGACTGGGGTGTACAGACAAGGACCTGTGTGTACAGACAAGGACCTGTGTGTACAGACAAGGACCTATGTGTACAGACAAGGATCTGAGTACACAGACAAGGACCTGTGTGTACAGACAAGGACCTGTGTGTACAGACAAGGACCTGTGTGTACAGACAAGGACCTGTGTGTACAGACAAGGACCTGTGTGTACAGACAAGGACCTGTGTGTACAGACAAGGACCTGAGTACACAGACAAGGACCTGTGTGTACAGACAAGGACCTGTGTGTACAGACAAGGACCTGTGTGTACAGACAAGGACCTGTGTGTACAGACAAGGATCTGAGTACACAGACAAGGACCTGTGTGTACAGACAAGGATCTGAGTACACAGACAAGGACCTGTGTGTACAGACAAGGACCTGTGTGTACAGACAAGGATCTGAGTACACAGACAAGGACCTGTGTGTACAGACAAGGATCTGTGTATACAGACAAGGACCTGTGTGTACAGACAAGGATCTGTGTACACAGACAAGGACCTGTGTGTACAGACAAGGATCTGAGTACACAGACAAGGACCTGTGTGTACAGACAAGGATCTGAGTACACAGACAAGGACCTGTGTGTACAGACAAGGACCTGTGTGTACAGACAAGGACCTGTGTGTATAGACAAGGATCTGAGTACACAGACAAGGACCTGTGTGTACAGACAAGGATCTGAGTACACAGACAAGGACCTGTGTGTACAGACAAGGATCTGAGTACACAGACAAGGACCTGTGTGTACAGACAAGGATCTGAGTACACAGACAAGGACCTGTGTGTACAGACAAGGACCTGTGTGTACAGACAAGGATCTGAGTACACAGACAAGGACCTGTGTGTACAGACAAGGATCTGTGTATACAGACAAGGACCTGTGTGTACAGACAAGGATCTGTGTACACAGACAAGGACCTGTGTGTACAGACAAGGATCTGAGTACACAGACAAGGACCTGTGTGTACAGACAAGGATCTGAGTACACAGACAAGGACCTGTGTGTACAGACAAGGACCTGTGTGTACAGACAAGGACCTGTGTGTATAGACAAGGATCTGAGTACACAGACAAGGACCTGTGTGTACAGACAAGGATCTGAGTACACAGACAAGGACCTGTGTGTACAGACAAGGATCTGAGTACACAGACAAGGACCTGTGTGTACAGACAAGGATCTGAGTACACATACAAGGACCTGTGTGTACAGACAAGGATCTGAGTACACAGACAAGGACCTGTGTGTACAGACAAGGACCTGTGTGTACAGACAAGGACCTGTGTGTATAGACAAGGATCTGAGTACACAGACAAGGACCTGTGTGTACAGACAAGGACCTGAGTACACAGACAAGGACCTGTGTGTACAGACAAGGACCTGAGTACACAGACAAGGACCTTTGTGTACAGACAAGGATCTGAGTACACAGACAAGGACCTGTGTGTACAGACAAGGACCTGAGTACACAGACAAGGACCTGTGTGTACAGACAAGGACCTGTGTGTACAGACAAGGACCTGAGTACACAGACAAGGACCTGTGTGTACAGACAAGGACCTGAGTACACAGACAAGGACCTGTGTGTACAGACAAGGATCTGAGTACACAGACAAGGACCTGTGTGTACAGACAAGGATCTGAGTACACAGACAAGGACCTGTGTGTACAGACAAGGATCTGAGTACACAGACAAGGACCTGTGTGTACAGACAAGGATCTGAGTACACAGACAAGGACCTGTGTGTACAGACAAGGACCTGTGTGTACAGACAAGGACCTGTGTGTATAGACAAGGATCTGAGTACACAGACAAGGACCTGTGTGTACAGACAAGGACCTGAGTACACAGACAAGGACCTGTGTGTACAGACAAGGACCTGAGTACACAGACAAGGACCTTTGTGTACAGACAAGGATCTGAGTACACAGATAAGGACCTGTGTGTACAGACAAGGACCTGAGTACACAGACAAGGACCTGTGTGTACAGACAAGGACCTGTGTGTACAGACAAGGACCTGTGTGTACAGACAAGGACCTGAGTACACAGACAAGGACCTGTGTGTACAGACAAGGATCTGAGTACACAGACAAGGACCTGTGTGTACAGACAAGGACCTGTGTGTACAGACAAGGACCTGTGTGTACAGACAAGGATCTGAGTACACAGACAAGGACCTGTGTGTACAGACAAGGACCTGAGTACACAGACAAGGACCTGTGTGTACAGACAAGGACCTGAGTACACAGACAAGGACCTGTGTGTACAGACAAGGACCTGAGTACACAGACAAGGACCTGTGTGTACAGACAAGGACCTGTGTGTACAGACAAGGACTGGTGTGTACAGCATTTAGTACGCTGTTGATAAAACCGCTGAACCACACAGCTACATCTGTCTCAAGTATGACTGGACATGCAGAATGTGTTAACCAAATTTGATGTATTTGGCTTCATCAAACATAGTATAATTGTGTATCTTGTCAGGTAAATAATAGCAGTAGCTAGGAGAAGAACCACAAATCCAATCAGTCGTTTCCATTCCAATCTGCCCTGTTACAAATCTAGCCTGATGGTCACTTTGAATTTGCTGTTAGGCCAATGAACAATAAGCATTTTAATTATCTCTGACCTTTTTGAATTCCAGTGATCTCACCCAGTCAGTCCCTCAGGGCCAAAACAAAATGAGATTTAAATCCCAGCTCGGAATGAATAAGAGCCAGCCCATTCTCTCCAGCTTCACTCCACCATTGGGTGCCAAGACAAACCTAAATTGCATCTTTTATGCACTCTCTTGGCCCAGCCGTATGCATGTGATGCCATGGTGTGTGCAGTGAGGCTGGCAAGCGTGTGCACGTGACCCCCTGAATGCACCCAGACCTGCTCCCAGCTCCAGTACTCTGAGCACCAGAGGGCTTTGTGTGCGAGGGAGAACAGAGAGAAGCGCTATGTCAGCATCATATGGAACTTGAGACCGAAGGGAAAAGCTAAATAGTATAAAAAGCAAACATGTGATGAAAAATGCATGCAGGGAAGAGGGGAACTGGGCTCCCACCACATGGTTGTCTACCAGGAAGCTCTTTCCTGCATCGCTGACTGACATTTTCTGACAACAGCAAAGCTTCCCTCTTCCTCTCTTCTATCCACTGTGAAGCCTCTCTCTGTTTCCCCTCCAGTTCAGGATAATAATTTACACATCTCAATCTCTCCTCTACCAGTTCCTAATTAGAGGGGTTTTATCTGAGAATGACAGGGAAAAAAGCTGGCCTGATTAATATGTTAAGTTTGGTATCTCTACAGTTCGGCTGTAGAGTTAATCAAAGAGCTGATATTCTGCTCCATTCTCTCTCAGACCTGGAAGCCTGCTCCTTAATCATACTGTAAAGATGATGTAATGGTAAGGAAATTCTGGTAATTAGACACCTGCACTAGATTAATTAGAAAGCTGAACTTTCCCTGTTTAGTTAAGCCATTAGCTCTGCAAACTTTTCAGGTAATTTAACTTTGACTGACTGCAAACGCAGTATTAGACAGACAGGTAGACAGACAGACACCTGAGATTCAGCTCTGTTCTGTCTTGGTTGTTTTTGTCACTTTCTTCTGTGCTTTTGGTTCAGTGATGTCGAGATGATCGGTTAAATTTTTCATATTACAGCCAACAACAAGCTGTACTTTACACTTCCACAACGGCCTCCCAACCATAATCTCCAGGAGAGGACAGTGTTGACGAAACACATTATACAGCTTTGGGGGGGAAAGGTTTGCATCAAAACAGAAATAGGATTTAAAAAAATGTAAACCTCTTAGAAGTATGAACTTTTAAGAGCACATGCCCAGCAGACTTAACCCCGGCCTTTCAAATGAATCCATTAGTGTTTGTGTGTCTGTGCATGCTGGTCCATACCTTATGTGTGCGTGACTGTGGAGTGTGTGTGTGCATCTAAATGAGTACATACACTGTAATACTTCTAATCTTCCATAGAGCACTGTCAGCTGTTTATTAACCATGCCACCTCTTTCGCAAGGTTGGGTCCGTATTGAAATGACTGACAGGATGCAGAAGTGGGGGCGTCTGTATTTCAAATATCAATTGGTGGTGTCAGCGTGGCTCAGTAATGTGAAGGATTATCTGAAATTAGTTTAGTCAATTCATCATTTCAAAGGGCAGTCGCTCAGGTGCTGATTAGTAACTGTACACACTTGACAATTAAGGGTCCCTGGAGAGCTGGCGTTGTGGAGACTTCAGCCCTCCATAAAATACACATACAGAGAGAGGGGGAGTGAGGAAGGGAGGGAGAAAAAGAAGGGGAGATGGAGGGGTTAGAGAGAAGAGGGGAGATAAGGAGAGGAGCGGAGGAAAGGAGAGATGAGGGGAAGTGGGGGAGGGAGAGGAGAGATGGTAGAAAGAGGGAAAGGGGGGGTAGGAGAAGTGAGAGGCTGGAGCTCTTCAAAATCAAATCAAACGTTATTTGTCACATGCTTCATAAACAACTATATACACTGAGTGCACAACACATTAAGAACACCTGCTCTTTCCAAGACATCGACTGACCAGGTGAATCCAGGTGAAAGCTATGATCCTTTATTGATGGCGCTTGTTATCGGTGTCCCTTACACAGGACGGTTGAGCTAACGTAGGCTAATGCGATTAGCATGAGGTTGTAAGTAACAAGACAATTTCTCAGGACAAAGACATATCTGATATTGGCAGAAAGCTTAAATGCTTGTTTATCTAACTGCACTGTCAAATGTACAGTAGCTATTACAGTGAAAGAATACCATGCTATTGTTTGAGGAGAGTGCACATTTTTGAAAATGAAAAGTTATTAATAAACAAATTAGGCATATTTGGGCAGTCTTGATACAAAATTTTGAACAGAAATGCAATGGTTCATTTGATTAGTCTTAATTTCTCAATAGGGGGTGCTGTTTGCACTTTGTAAAAATTTCGTTCCCAAATTAAACTGCCTCGTACTCAATTCTTGCTCGTACAATATGCATATTATTATTACTATTGGATAGAAAACACTCTCTAGTTTCTAAAACCGTTTGAATTATATCTGTGAGTAAAACAGAACTCGAGTTGGAGCAATTTTCCTATGAGGAAGTGAGAAATCTGAAATCTGCAGGCTGTTCTGAGGTCAGTTTATTAATTTGCATGTCTTCTATTGGTTGAGATGCACTGCATACGCCTTCCCCTGGATGTCAGCAAATAGTGAGAATTGGAATGGAGTTGCTAGGCAGATCTGAGGCCTTATAAATGGGCTGGCAACGTGGGGTCCTCTCTTTCTTTCGTTCGCCATGACGCAAGACAGACCTCAGGATGGCGTTCTAGAAAGCTCCCGTTATAGCCCTTAGATATATCCGGCTCTGATTTTATTCGATATAGGTGTTAAAGACATCATAATGTTGTTATTTTAAACTGAGTTATATCAGTTTATATCAGTATATTGCGATTTTCGGGTATTTATTTGTGCTGCGTTCTAGTGAGTTGGGCACGTCTGGGCCACATGGCTAATGTTTACTGCTAATTCCAAAGTTGAAGGCGACAATCTACAACCGAGCAACGATTCTTTTGGACAAAGGACAACTTGCCCAAGATTCTGATGGGAGCTCATCAAAAAGTAAGAACTATTTATGATGTTAATTCGTTGTTCTGTTGAAAAATGTAAAACTCATATTCCGCCATTAATTTCGGTGCGGTCTCGCTTTAACGCACGCTGTATGTCGTAGTAACGTTAATTTTAAAAATCTAACACAGCGATTGCATTAAGAACTAATGTATCTTTCATTTGCTGTCCAACCTGTATTTTTTAGTCAAGTTTATGATTAGTTAGTGATTAGATTAGGTGCCTCTCCCAAGATTTCTCCCGACATATTGTTGGCAGCTTGGCTACTATTCTCATTGTATAACCACGATTTGTGCCGCTAAATATGCACATTTTCGAACAAACTCTATATGTATTGTGTAATATGATGTTATAGGACTGTCATCTGAAGAAGTTTGAGAAGGTTAGTGAAAAAAATTATATCTTTTGCTGGTTTATTCGTTATCGCTATTGTTGGCTTGAATCAATGCTGTTGTGTGGTTGGCTATTGTAGTAAGCTAATATAATGCTATATTGTGTTTTCGCTGTAAAACACTTAAAAAATCTGAAATATTGGCTGGATTCACAAGATCTTTGTCTTTCATTTGCTGTACGCTGTGTATTTTTCATAAATGTTTTATGATGAGTATTTAGGTAATTCACGTTGGTCTCTGTAGTTATTCTAGTTGCTTTGGTGAGAGTTGTGATGGTGGCTGCAATGGTAAACTATGATTTATACCTGAAATATGCACATTTTTCTAACAAAACATATGCTATACAATAAATATGTTATCAGACTGTCATCTGATGAAGTTGTTTCTTGGTTAGTGGCTATTTATATCTTTATTTGGTCGAAATTGTGATAGCTACCTATGCAGGAAAAAAATGGCGGAGAAAAAAGTGTCTTTTGCTATCGTGGTTAGCTAATAGATTTACATATTGTGTCTTCCCTGTAAAACATTTTAAAAATCAGAAATGATGGCTGGATTCACAAGATGTGTATCTTTCATCTGGTGTCTTGGACTTGTGATTTAATGATATTTAGATGCTAGTATTTACTTGTGACGCTATGCTAGGCTATGCTAGTCAGCTTTTTTACTGATGGGGGTGCTCCCGGATCCGGGATTGTGTGCAAGTATTAAACAGTGTAAATCAATCAGTGTAAATGAAGGGGAGGAGATAGGTTAAAAAAATTGTTTTAAGCCTTGAGACAATTGAGACATGGATTGTCTGTGTGCCATTCAGAGGGTTAATGGGCAACACAAAATATTTAAGTGCCTTTGAACGGGGTATGGTAGTAGGTGCCAGGCGCACTGGTTTGTGTCAAGAACTGCAACACAGCTGGGGTTTTCACACTCAACAATTTATTGTGTGTATCAAGAATGGTCCACCACCCAAAAGACATCCAACCAACTTGACACAACTGTGTGAAGTATTGGCGTCAAAATGGGCCAGCATCCCTGTGGAAAGCTTTTGCCACTCAATATTAGGAAATGCAAATAGTCCAGGTAGCCATTTGATTAGCTGTTCAGGAGACTTATGGCTAAGGGGGTAGAAGTTGTTTAAGAAGCCTTTTGGACCTAAACATGGTGATCCAGGTACCGCTTGCCGTGCGGTAGCAGAGAGAACAGTCTATGATTAAGGTGGCTGAAGTCTTTTTAGGGCCTTCCTCTGACACCGCCTGGTATAGAGGTCCTGGATGGCAGGAAGCTAGGCCTCAGTGATGTACTGGGCCGTACGCACTATGCTCTGTAGTGCCTTGCGGTCGGAGGCCGAGCAGTTGCCATACCAGGCAGTAATGCAACCAGTCAGTATGCTCTCAATGGTGCAGTTGTAGAACTTTTTGAGGAACTGAGGACCCATTACAAATCTTTTCAGTCTCCTGAAGGGGAATAGGCTTTGTTTTGCCCTCTTCACTAATGCCTTGGTGTGTTTGGATCATGATAGTTTGTTGGTGATGTGGACCCAAGGAACTTGAAGCTCTCAACCTGCTCCACTACAGTCCCGTCAATGAGAATGGGGACGTGCTCGGTCTTCCTTTTCCTGTAGTCCACAATCATCTCCTTTGTCTTGATCACGTTGAGGGAGAGGTTGTTATCCTGGCACCACACGGCCAGGTCTCTACTTCCTCCATATAGGCTGTCTCATCATTGTCGGTGATCAGGCCTACCACTGTTGTGTTGTCGGAAGACTTAATGATGGTGTTGGAGTCATGCCTGGCCATGCAGTCATGGGTGAACAGGGAGTACAGGAGGGGACTGAGCACGCACCCCTGAGGGGCCCCCGTGTTGAGGATCAGCGGGCCAGATGTGTTGTTACCTACCATTACCACTTGGTGGCTGCCCGTCAGGAAGTCCATGATCTAGTTGCAGAAGGAGGTGTTTAGTCCCAGGGTCCTTAGCTTAGTGATGAGCTTTGTGTGCACTATGGTGTTGAAAGCTGAGCTGTAGTCAATGAATAGCATTCTCACGTAGGTGTTCCTTTTATCCAGGTGGGAAAGGGCAGTGTGGAGTGCAATAGAGATTGCAACATCTGTGGATCTGTTGGGGCAGTATACAAATTAGAGTGGGTCTAAGATTTCTGTGATGATGGTGTTGATGTGAGCCATGACCAGCCTTTCATATGTGAGTTCTACGGGTCGGTAGTCATTTAGGCAAGGTACCTTAGTGTTCTTGAGCACAGGGACTTTGGTGGTCTGCATGAAACATGTTAGTATTACACGTCCTTGTAATCCACCTGGCCCTGCGGTCTTACGAGTGTTGACCTGTTTAAAGCTCTTTCTCACATCAGCTACGGAAAGCGTAATCACACAGTCATCCAGAACAGCTGATGCTCTCATGCATGCTTCAGGGTTGCTTGCCTCGAAGCGAGCATAGAAGTAATTTAGCTTGTCTGGTAGACTCGTGTCACTGGGAAGCCGTGAGGCTGTGCTTCCCGATGTAGTCTGTAATAGTTTGCAAGCCCTGCCACACCCGATGAGCGTCAGAGCCGGTGTAGTAGGATTCAATCTTAGTCCTGTATCGATGCATTGCCTGTTTGATGGTTCATCGGCGGGCCTAGCCCTTATAAGCGTCTGGGTTAGAGTCCCGCTTGTTGAAAGTGGAAGCTCTACCCTTTAGCTCAGTGCGGATGTTGCCTGTAATCGATGGCTTCTGGTTGGGGTATGTACGTATGGTCACTGCGGGGACGACGTCATCGATGCACTTATTGATGAAGCCAGGGACTGATCTGGTGTACTCCTCAATGCTATCGGAAAAATTCTGGAACATATTCCAGTTTGTGCTAGTGAAACAGTCCTGTATCTTAGCATCTGCATCATCTGACCACTTCTTTATTGACCGATTCACTGGTGCTTGTAAGCAGGAATCAGGAGGATAGAATTATGGTCAGATTTGCCAAAAGGAGGGCGAGGAAGAGCTTTGTACACGTCTCTGTGTGTGGAGTAAAGATGGTCTTGAGTTTTTTTTCCTGTGGTTGCACATTTAACATGCTGGTCAAAATGAGGTAAAACGGATTTAAGTTTCCCTGCATTAAAGTATCCGGCCACTTGGAGCTCTGCCTCTGGATGAGCGTTTTCCTGTTTGCTTATGGCCTTATACAGCTCATTGAGTGCGGTCTTAGTGCCAGCATCATTCTGTGGTGGTAAATAGACAGCTATGAAAAATATAGATGGAAACTCTCTTGGTATATAGTGTGGTCTACAGCTTATCATGAGATACTCTTACCTGGGGCAGCTGTTTTATGCAGCGTAAAACCCGCCAGCTGTATGTTGTCCATGTCGTTCAGCCACGACTCGGTGAAACATAAGATATTACAGTTTTTAATGTCCCGTTGGTAGTATATTGATGATCGTTGCTCCGTCTCTTTCTCATGCGAATGATGGGGATTTGGGCCTTGTCAGGTGTCTGAAGTAAATCCTTTGTGTCCGACTCGTTAGAGAAAAAATCTTTGTCCAGTACGAGGTGAATAATCACTGTCCTGATATCCAGAAGCTCTTTTCGGTCACAAGAGAAACATTATGTACAAAATAAGTAACAAATAACGGGAAAAAAACACACACAATAGCACAATTGGTTAGGATTCCTGTAAAACGGCAGCCAGCGTCAATACAGGTAGTCCGGGTAGCTATTTGGTTAATCATTTAACAGTCTTATGGCTGTCTTCTTCAGCCCTAAGGCTTGTTATTGCACAGTGTATGACCACTATTGTTTCCTGTGACATATAGCTGGTGTGAAAAATTGTAAATGCCCGCAGTTGTCGATGTGGGAGCAATATACAGTGTGCCGACCTTCTCTTTTCAGTGTTTCATCACTTCAGTGCAAAGAGATATGTGTATTGCAACGCTGATTTCAACATTATAGCAAATGTATCACAAAACCAACATTTATTATTTAATTGAAGGCTCAAATCCAATCTACATTGGTATTTTCACTTAGTAATATTCCATCTCAAACAACCATCTCTACATACTGTAATGAATAGGTTATCCTGTTCACATCAGAGTCTATTTGATCAAATAGCCTTACATTAGGTATCAGCATATCAGTGCATTGCATCAGTCAAACTAAATATTGCTCCAATAGAGCAGAAAATGTTTTTGCCGTTTGGGCGTCATACTGCAGTTATGGATGTTTTCAGATTCAAATAATCACTGCCCTGCTGAAAAAAACAGCATAGACCAGCATGGTGTTGCCTTCGTTTTGTTTTCGCTAGAGACCACCCTTTGTTGTGTTTTTGCGGATGACCAGCCTTCATTGTGTTTCGCTAGAGACCAGCCTTCGTTGTGTTTCGCTGGAGACCAGCCTTCATTGTGTTTTTACTGGAGACCAGCCTTCATTGTGTTTTTGCTGGAGACCAGCCTTCATTGTGTTTCTCTGGAGACCAGCCTTCATTATGTTTTCGCTGGAGACCAGCCTTCATTGTGTTTTTGCTGGAGACCAGCCTTCATTGTGTTTCTCTGGAGACCAGCCTTCATCATGTTTTCGCTGGAGACCAGCCTTCATTGTGTTTTTGCTGGAGACCAGCCTTCATTGTGTTTTTGCTGGAGACCAGCCTTCGTTGTATTTTTGCTGGAGACCAGCCTTCGTTGTGTTTTCGCTGGAGACCAGCCTTCGTTGTGTTTTTGCTGGAGACCAGCCTTCGTTGTGTTTTCGCTGGAGACCAGCTTTCATTGTGTTTTTGCTGGAGACCAGCCTTCATCGTGCTTTCGCTGGAGACCAGCCTTCATCGTGTTTTCGCTGGAGACCAGCCTTCGTTGTGTTTTTGCTGGTGACCAACCTTTGTTTTTTTTTTACTCAAGCTGGTCACCCGCAAAACCAGCATCAAATCACATTATGCGGGCTTGCAAAGTGATGCATAATTCCTATTGGAATCCAGCCTGACTGGGGATATCAAAATGTTTTATTAACTTGTATTCACCCACAATCTGCATTCACAATGACTGCCAGGGTTAGAAAGATACATTAATGAGACTACCTAAACCATCTAAACTGGAACAATCATTTCAGTAACTGGTGCAATAAGTCCAACTAACAGATTGGATTAGTTTAGAAACACGTATGCTGTTTATGTTTGTGTAGCATGAAAGGTGAAATAAATGCAATTTTGTAAATGTCTAGTAGTTATGCCTCAATTTTTTTTGTAAGCCCTGGATAGCTACAGATACTAGAAACAGGGTCCCTTGTGGGACCACAATTGCTTTGCAGTGTTTTCAGGATTTCTTTAAAAAGCGAGTCAGTATACCAAATAAACTAGACATCCTAAATAGTGTTGGGTTTGCATTGGCTCAAATAGGCTATACAGAACTAACTCAGCCAGCCAGGAGTACCTCTGGTGAGGATGGGAGCTAGGGACTGATCATCTGTTACATCCAGGAGAGAAGTTTCATCTGAGCAGGGTTTCAAAATCATTCGTAAAATATAAAACAATTATATCAAAACGCAAACAAAATATGTGCAGGGTAACGTCAGTGAATTTGTGGTCACGTCAGCCATCCCTAAACCAGATAACATAATCATAACAACATGTTATGGGGCAGAGAGAAAAATTTAAGATAATCTTGTGCTATTCAACACATTTTGCAATGAGTACAAAACCTTTCATGCTACACAAAGATAAATAACATACACTTTTTTAAACTAATCGAATTGTACCTGTTACTGAAATGGTTGTTGCAGTTGAGATGGTTTAAGTAGTCTCGTTCATTACTCTTTCTAACCCTGGCAGTCATTCTGAATGCAGATTGTGGGAATCCACTCTAGCTTGATTCCCATAGGATTTAAACATCACTTTGCAAGCCAGCATAATGTGACTTGGTGCTGGTTTTGTTTTAGCTTATACTGGTCACCAGTGGCCAAAACACAGCGAAGGCTGGTCACCAGTGGCCAAAACACAGCGAAGGCTGGTCACCAGTGGCCAAAACACAGCGAAGGCTGGTCACCAGTGGCCAAAACACAGCGAAAGCTGGTCACCAGCAAAAACACAGCGGATGCTGATCCCTAGCAAAAACACAATGAAGGCTGTTATGGTAGCATAACCAGCTAGACCATGCTGGTCAGACCAGTATGACCAGCTAGACCATGCTGGTCAGCCAGCAAAACCAGCTAGACCATGCTGGTCAGCCAGCATAACCAGCTAGACCATGCTGGTCAGACCAGCATGACCAGCTAGACCATGCTGGTCAGCCAGCATAACCAGCTAGACCATGCTGGTCAGCCAGCATAACCAGCTAGACCATGCTGGTCAGCCAGCATAACCAGCTAGACCATGCTGGTCAGACCAGCATGACCAGCTAGACCATGCTGGTCAGCCAGCAAAACCAGCTAGACCATGCTGGTCAGCCAGCATAACCAGCTAGACCATGCTGGTCAGACCAGCATGACCAGCTAGACCATGCTGGTCAGCCAGCAAAACCAGCTAGACCATGCTGGTCAGCCAGCATAACCAGCTAGACCATGCTGGTCAGACCAGCATGACCAGCTAGACCATGCTGGTCAGCCAGCAAAACCAGCTAGACCATGCTGGTCAGCCAGCATAACCAGCTAGACCATGCTGGTCAGACCAGCATGACCAGCTAGACCATGCTGGTCAGCCAGCATAACCAGCTAGACCATGCTGATCAGCCAGCATAACCAGCTAGACCATGCTGGTCGGCCAGCAGAACCAGTTAGACTATGCTGGTCGGCCAGCAGAACCAGTTAGACTATGCTGGTCCGACTAGCTTGACCAGCATCAGACCAGCACTGACCAGCATACACCAGCATGGATCAGCATAGACCAGTTTGAAATGTATGCTGGTCTATGGTGCTTTTTTCAGCAGGGTGTATGAGTACTGGCACAAAGAGGGCAAGTTAAAGCTGCAATATGTAACTTTTTAGGAGACCTGACCAAATTCACATAGAAATGTGAGTTATAGATCTGTCATTCTAATTGAAAGCAAGTCTAAGTGTTAGATCTGTTCTACGTGCGGATTGCTATGCTTCCCTTAAGTTTTGTTTTTGCATCTATTACTTTGGTTTTGTACACCAGCTTCAAACAGCTGAAAATACAATATTTGTTGTTATTGAAAATATATTTCACAGCGGTTTAGATGGTACAATGATTCTCTACTCTTATTTTGTCACATAAACTGAAATTAGGCGAACCGTTAGGATTTTAGAAACCAGGAAATGGCGGAGCAATTTCTGCATATTGCACCTTTAAGGCCATCCCATTGACCTCTCCATGGTGTCCTATTCCCATAGTTACTGTTGCTACGCTACTATACCCAGCATTGCTCAACATGCTGTAAAAGCCAATGAAAGCAGTAAGAGTTGAATTATCATCACTAATGGGGTTTACAATGAGAAACAGAGAATAGAGTGGAAGGATATGTACTTCTCAAGGGTACTTGTAACAACAATCTGCAGTACTGGAGCCGTGTCACAGCTGGATTCCTATGGCACCTGTTCTAACCTAGTGATGATGCATGTAGTCATGGGGAGCATATAGTCTCAGCTAGATGTAATAATACAGATTTATAGTGCTTTTGCTTATATTTTATAGTACACATTTGACAAACTGCATATTACACTGGTATATTATAGCTTCTAAGAAGATTATTTCAAAATATATAAAGGCATTCATATTTTAATGTTATAGCTTATTACAATGAAACTTGAGCCCACCCCAAAAACATTTATGTAATTTCTGTTCCATATTAATTATGTCATGTTGACCTCTATGTGTGACTCACAGTGTTGAATAAAATATTAATGTGACATTCCTAGACTGCTGACAATGATTCTCAGACTCAACAAAGCATATTTCAAACATTCAGTAGAGAATATTTTGTTAAATTTTTTATCAAACTCACATTAATTTCTGAAACTTTTATCAAAAAATTCAACTGAACTGGGCCTAACAACAATAATTTAAAAAAGCTATTTTAGTTTGTTCAGCACTGAACAAGCAATTCTCTATGTGTTGTAATTAATTCATAAAATACTTTACTGGTTAATCCAGTAACCTATGGGAGGAGAATGTGCCAGTTTTATCCCAGAAAATAACAACACACTCATATCAGGACTTGGCCCAAAGTAGGTTTCAAAAGTATTTTCCAATACTTATTGGAAATGGATTCAGTACACAACTTTCAAGTATACGAACAATTATTTATCTAAGTCATTAATGCATTTAAAATTATAAGCTGTTATTGCAGCCATTTATCCAGGTCTCAATCATGTACAATATCAGTCAAAAGTTTGGACACACCTTCTCACAAGGGTTTTTCTTTGTTTTTACTTTTTTTGACCATTGTAGAATAATAGTGAAGACATCAACACTATGAAATAACACATATTGAATCATGTAGTAACCAAAAAAAGTGTTAAACATATCAAAATATATTTTAGATTTTAGATTCTTCAAAGTAGCCACCCTTTGCCTTGATGACAGCTTTGCACACTCTTGGCATTTTCTCAACCAGCTTCATGAGGAATGCTTTTCCAACAGTCTTGAAGGAGTTCCCACATATGCTGAGCCCTTGTAGGCTGCTTTTCCTTCACTCTGTTGTCCAACTAATCCCAAACCATCTTAATTGGGTTGAGGTTCGGGTGATTGTGGAGGCCAGGTCATCTGATGCAGCTCTCCATCACTCTTCTTGTTCAAATAGCCCTTACACAGTCTGGAGGTGTGTTTTGGGTCATTGTCCTGTTGAAAAATAAATTATAGTCCCACTAAGAGCAAACCAGATGAGATGGTGTATCGCTGCAGAATGTTGTGGTTGCCATAAGTGTGCCTTGAATTCTAAATAAATCACTGACAGTGTCACCAGCAAAGCACCCCACACCATCACACCTCCTCCTCCATGTTTCACGGTGGGAACCACACATACAGGAGATCATCCATTCCCCTACTCAGGGTCTCACAAAGACACTGCGGTTGAAACCAAAAATCTCCAATTTGCACTCCAGACCAAAGGACAGATTTCCACTGGTCTAATGTCCATTGCTCGTGTTTCTTGGCCCAAGCAAGTCTCTTCTTATTATTGGTGTCCTTTAGTAGTGGTTTCTTTGCAGCAATTCAACCATGAAGGCCTGAATCACGTAGTCTCCTCTGAACAGTTGACGTTGACATGTGTCTGTTACTTGAACTCTGTGAAGCATTTATTTGGGCTGAAATCTGAGGTGTAGTTAACTCTAATGAACTTCTATGCAACAGAGGTAACTCTGGGTCTTCCTTTCCTGTGGCAATCCTCATGAGAGCCAGTTTCATCATAGCGCTTGATGGGTTTTGCGACTGCACTTGAAGAAACTTTCAAAGTTCTTGAAATTTTACGCATTGACTGACCTTCATGCCTTTAAGTTATGATGGACTGTCGTTTCTCTTTGCTTATTTGAGCTGTTCTTGCCATAATATGGACTTGGTCTTTTACCAAATAGTGATATTTTCTGTATACCACCACTACCATGTCACAACACAACTGATTGGTTCAAACGCATTAAGGAAAGAAATTACACAAATTAACTTAACAAGGCACACCTGTTAATTGAAATCCATTCCATGTGACTACCTCATGAAGCTGGTTGAGAGAAGCTGCGCAAAGCTGTCATCAAGGCAAAGGGTGGCTACTTTGACAAATCTCAAATATAATATATATTTTGATTTTTTTAAACACTTTTTTGGTTACTACATGATTCCATATGTGTTATTTCATAGTTTGATGTCTTCACTATTATTCTACAATGTAGAAAATAGTACAAATGAAGAAAAACCCTGGAATGAGTAGGTGTGTCCAAACGTTTGACTGGTACTGTATGTATACCATACTACCAAAACACATGACAGGGGAAAGTCTGTCATGAAACTTTCATGCCCCAAAAAACATGTACGCTGCCCCCCCATACCCACCCCTCACATTCCCCTCTGCCCTTTACAGACACACACACAAACACCCGCACCCTCCCTCACCCCTCAATTAAACTAATACCTCACCCGTATCCCTGAGGTAAAATATCTCTGCAAGATATCCAGCAAAATTTCACCCAATGTTCTTTCTCTCTGTAAAAATACTGGTACTGTACTGTAACCCCATGAGGACAGGAGGGGGAAAAAGAGAGGCTTTCATAAATGCATAACGATATGCTGTAAAACCACAGGAGTGAATGTAACCTTTCGCATTGGAGGACGATGTTATTAGAAAAGCCAAAGTCAGAGCAGTCTTTTAAGTGTGTCCTGACAGTAACTGCTATTCTCATTAGTTTCTCTGCTGTCTGTTGAAATGTGGCGAGGAGGTGGAAAAAATAATAATAGTCTCCTGTTTCCTAACATTTCCAATTCAATTTCCTTCCACTGACCTGCAGTAACTAGAGGAAATCAATGCAACCATGGGTAAAGGATTCTGGATCCAGGGATGGCATCCCCTTTTTAAGGTGACAATCTGGCATGTCTGATTGTGACACGAACACCCTTTTCAGGTGTAAATTAAACCCTTGATCAGTAGTGTTGCTTAATATAGGGGGAGCCTGCACTGTGTAAGAATGCCTAAGACAGGAGACTGGAGCTGTATTCTAAAACTCATACTAACCGCACTAACCATTCTATTTGTGATTTAAATTGAGTATGTAGTATGCTTATTGGTCATTGTATGGATATATTTAGCATGCCAAAAGTTCCCGGATGTCGTACTACATTCGCCAAAATTCAAAGTATACAAGCGGTGGACACTATTTCTGTGCTTTTAGGGCCCATAATGCAATTCTTCTGAAAATGGGAGTGGCTTCACAACATATTCAGATTTTAAGAAAATGGCAGAAAATATGCAGCCGAAGTCCGACGAGAGCGGATACAAATGTAAGTAAAAATAGCAAATATGTATTGCTTTAACTTATTAGGACAAATGTTGAGAAAATGTTGAGCAATGTAATAAAAAAGTAAAGATTTTTTTTAAAGTTACGTTACACATTATGTTGACTGACAATTTGTTAGCTATGCTACAGGTCTTTATGACCCACATAGCATATCATTACAGCAGTTGCTTGCATGTACCGGTATGTTAGCTAGCTACCTAACGTTAGTTGGCTACTATTACATCGAACTTGCCAGTATATTAATTATCACATAGTTGTCTCGCGCCGCATACAATGCATCGCGTGCCAAGTTGTGCCATATAGGGTTAAACATACTGTAGGAATGAACACAAATCAGGAAACATAAAATACAGATGGAGGAAAACATTTATTGACTTGATTATTCATGTCATTATTAGCTTAGCTATGTGGTATAGTCGTTGTGCGTTCTCAATGGACATTTTTAATGAAGTCGTGAGATGTCTAACTATTAATTTGTTATGCTAACAAGCTAGCAAGAAGTTGCATAGCAACAGCATCAACTTCCAGTAGACAGCCAAAGCGCTAGTACACTCAACTCAAAGGAGACCGTTTGCTTACAGTACACTGAAAAATTAACTAATAGTATATAGAATGTAGTATATACTCATTTAATATGTAGTATACAGTATGTTAGTATGGGTATTTGAACATAGCTTGGGAGAATAGGGACTGGGATCCTACAGTACTACTAATTCCCACTCTGCTGTTCAGAGGGATGGAGTGATGGGAGGAGGGATGGAGTGATGGAAAAGAGGAGAGAGAGAAGGATGGCTGACTTCATGGCAGGCACTGACAGAGGCCCTGTCCTCTAGCCCTGCTACAGCATCACCTCCCAACCCCCAGTGCCAGAGAATCAGAGAGGAGACTCAGACACAAGCCCTTCCTGAGGGGTTAGAACAAAGAGCTGCTATGGCGGTGGTCACGGTGCTCTCATGCCGCCGAAAGCCATAAGGGCTGAAATGTCATTGCTTTTCACCAGAAGCAACAGATAAAGGTGCACATTTTTTCAAATGTGTGAGAGGACATCTGATGTTTTTTGACAGGGGTTTGGCTATCTAACATTGATCAATTCATTTATTAATTTCTATCATGTTATTTTCAACATGTTACTTTCATGTGCTGCCCCGTATCTATCCTTATCACTTTAAACTCTTGATATGTTGAGATGAAGAGAGAATAGCGGGCATAAGGCAGATACATCTGCTTTCATCTAACCTCACCCTCAGGCTCAAATTGCAGGCACATAGAGCCTGGTAACACTTCTGCCTCAAAGTTGGACTTGAAAGGAGTTAGGTTAACATCGAGGCGGGAGCGGGAGCAAGCCTGCTACAGCTGTTTTAGATGGCAAAAATCGGCAATCAAAATGTATTATTTTTGGGAAGCCCAATTGATTCTGAGTTCGGGCATATAAAGTTTATATGTGAAAACTATTTCTAAGACGTGTACTTGCAAATTTTCCGAACTCACATGTTTGTTTAAATCACTTGCGCTGCTCGCACTTTGAAGTCTACAATGCAGGGGGTTATGCTAGATGGTGATGAACCGAGAGATCAGCCAATTGAAAGCAGAGGTTGTTTAGTCCGCTCCTGCCATAGAATTCCATTCAAGTCCCGTTCTGAGGCGCTGTGAAACCAGACGGTTCAAACAGAGAGACGGCTGGTGGACGAGATTACTGTAGCTTTGATGTGGATACCCACACATTAACTCCATACTCATACTACTGAGAATGTTTACATTCGAAGGCCCACAAATCAATAACTGACTGGACTGATATACACAAATAACACCTGACTTAATACCTCAACCGAATAAAAACTCCCATCAGACTCTTGGTTTAGGAAAATTCAGCCTATAGCCAAGATATACAGAATGTAAATCTGCCACTTGCAGACCTGAGTGACCACTGTCGAACACATTAGCAAGTTGCCACTCGATAAAGGGCTTACGGGCCAAGTGTTCAGTTTGAGATTCATCCATACTATATACTGCAGCGGAGGTTCCTCAGGGGTAGAAGGAGAGGACCATCCTACTCAGTCAATTTCAGAAGAATTTAATATAATGAAACATTAAAAAAGTTATTATTTTTAGATAAAACTATACTAAATATATTCACGTCACCAAATAACTGATTAAAACACACTGTTTTGCATTGAAGGTCTACAGTAGTCTCAACACATTCTAGGATAGCACCATGGTGTAGCTGGAGGACAGCTATTTCCCATCTTCTGGCTACATTGACTTCGATACAAAACCTAGGAGGCTCGTAGGCCTTACCCCCTTCCATAGCCTACATGGTAATTATGACCACTTCTGGAGGACGACCTCCAACCAATCAAAGCTTTTACAATATGAACTAACATGTTGTCCATCCAATCATAGGATTAGGATCAGAGAACGAACCTAGTGTGGAGTATTGTGGTTGTGCCACAGAGCATTATGGGGGTTCTATGGGTTGCGAAGCTTGGTGAGTTGTTGACATAATGGATAGAGATTGAGAGTAATAGTTCAGCATTCTTTGGATATTATTCAATTCAAATTAGTTTCTTCAAACTACAGGAGACGAAGGAAGTAGACTATATATTGTTTTCTGGTTTTAGAACTTTTGTGTAGAATTAGTGCAATTTATTTCAATTTGCCTTGCCAACTTTAGTAGCAAGTGCTAACGTTAGCTAGCTACCAGAGTTCAGTTTTCTCCGTCAGAATGGCTAGCTAATGCTAACAACAATGTAGTGGATATTTTGTTGAAGAACCCCTTTCATTGCCCACATCAGAGTCAAGCTTCTTGGAAAAAGCCACATCGATCATGTAATGGACGAACGTCTGCATATTCAAACTGCGCAACACAACGAGAAGGTAAGAAGAAACAGGGTCACAAGTAGTTTATCAGCAAGAGCTGGCTTTCACTTAGGGGTACGATGAGAGGGAAAATTCAGCTAACAAGGGCAACTACAGGGAGCGTACATAGTTAATTGCAGTTACGATGCTTTACTTGCTGAGCATACGGAAGTTTCTACTGCCTTCTCTGGGATGTTGAAATCAATTCAGAATGATTTGACCGCTTCCATCGTATCATCCATTAAAAGTGAGATTAAAAAGAGAGGTTGACGCAGCACATTTTTTCGCTCACGCAGAAGTAGGCTTTCCACATTACTCCGGTATCTATTTAGCAAAGGTGACAACACATAATCAATCACTCCGGACAGACACACGCAAAAACTCATTACATAAATGTTGCAGCAGCCTTGGCTAGACCTAAACATTAGAGATCTGATATGCTGAAAAAGAGACGATTTTTTTCAATCTGATCAGCTGTAGGCTACTAATAATAGCAGCTGCATACAGCCTATGCGCCCTGTTAATCTGGTCATGGTAAAAAAAAAAATGGTAACATAATGTATTTATAATCCATTTGTTTGTCAGGAGAAAATGTGAATGTGATCAAATTTGGTTTATATTCAAACTTGGCTAGGCTGCCTACACCTTTCCAATCCAAAATGATTAACTGGAATTAATCAATCAACATAATAGTGATGACATAGACTGTGAGTAAATGTTTTGGAAGGACTACAGTTGCATAAGCCTGCATGATGCAAACATGCAAAAAGCAAGCTCAGCCCTGTGAGTTCTATTCTCTATCAGTTGTTGTCTCTGTGTCTGGGTAGAGGAAACCCCCCTGTTAGTCTAGTCTAAATATAATTCATATGAACAAGTACAAGGTTGCTGCAGATTGACAGGGTTTTCATCCTCCCTAGAGCCAGGAGATTTTTTAAAGCCATGTGACCTGATTAGAAAAACTGGTCCCATCATAGCCCATATAAAACGGATGAATCACTTCATACCCTATATGGTCCAGAGTTTTCCTGGTTAGGTTATCAAATAAGGAAACAATCCAGGCCCTAGAGGGAAAACAATGCCCCACCACCCTGCGACCTGTGGTGCCACCAGTCTGCTCGCAGTTATCAGTTATCGTCATCGTCAGGTATGTGGATGATCAGGGCTTTATTCAGGAACATTTCTTGTGACACTTTAATGTGTCAAGTGGGCGAGATGCACAGTCTTTGTTTGACTTTGTGAATTCTGAGATGTCTGAGTTTAACTACATGGAGAAACAATTTAAAGGTAATGCTAGCAAATACTAATTTAGTGTATGTAAACTTCTGACCCACTGGGAATGTGATGAAAGAGATAAAAGCTGAAATAAATAATTCTCTCTACTATTATTCTGACATTTCACATTCTTAAAATAAAGTGGTGATCCTAACTGACCTAAGACAGGGAATTTTTACTAGGATTAAAAGTCAGGAATTGTGAAAACCAGAGTTTAAATGTATTTGGCTAAGGTGTATGTAAACTTCTGACTTCAACTGTATGTAGTGTATTGTGTTATTGTTTTTTGTCTTCCCAGTCAAATCCTGTCCTGCCCTCAGTGGAAGAGTTGAGCTCTTCTCCAACACCATCCGTCTATGATGAGCTTGTCCTGCACTGAAGCTTATGAACACCTCATCCCCTGTCCTGCACTAAAGTCAAGCCTCTGAATACCTCAACTCATGCCTCATAACCTCATCCAATCACTGCTGTGATCCCTTCTACACTGTGTAGAAGTAGCTGTTTCATTTCCATTACCCATAATACTGTATTATAAATGTCTTTATTAAATGATTTAGGTTAAAATAATTAGACTGACGATTTTTTAAACACACTTTGTCATCTCCATGCGGGCCGCGCCTATACTGTGGGTCTCCCATCCTCCTCATTTTTTCAAGTCACCAGCCTCCACTGATATACTGTATATATACTACAGTACACAGCCTACTATATACAGTATCATATACTGCAGAGGTATTCAACTAGGGGTCTGCGGAGGTACTGCAAGTGCCGCTGGCTGTCGGAAAGCTTTCTTGACTTGGAAATACATTTTTGCCAACACATGGCTAACCTTTGTTTAACCATCCATTCTAGCTAATAGGATATGTTAGAGTTGACACTTCCTCTTCCAAGTATGTGGGAAGGTCAAAATAACGAAAAACTATCTACCAAATCTAATAATTTTAAAATGTTGATTACTTCTCTTTGCCATTATCATTCACCTGATGATTTTAAAAAAACTAGAAGGCCAGCATGCCGGGGTCGCCTCTTCACTGTTGACCTTGAGACTGGTGTTTTACGGGTACTATTTAATGAAGCTGACAGTTGAGGACTTGTGAGGCGTCTGTTTCTCAAACTAGACACTCTAATGTACTTGTCCTCTTGCTCAGTTGTGCACCGGGGCCTCCCACGTCTCTTTCTATTTTGGTTAGAGACAGTTTGCGCTGTTCTGTGAACGGAGTATTACAGAGCGTTGTACGAGATCTTCAGTTTCTTGGGAATTTCTCACAGGGAATAGCCTTCATTTCTCAGAACAAGAATAGACTGTCTAGTTTCAGAAGAAAGTTATTTGTTTCTGGCTATTTTGAGCCTGTAATCGAACCCACAAATGCTGGTGCTCCAGATACTCAACTAGTCTAAAGATGGCCAGTTTTTTGCTTCTTTATTCAGGACAACAGTTTTCAGCTGTGCTAACATAATTGCAAAAGGGTTTTCTAATGATCAATTAGCCTTTTAAAATGATAAACATGGATTAGCTAACACAACGTGCCATTGGAACACAGGAGTGATGGTTGCTGATAATGGGCCTATGTATGCCTATGTACGTAGATATTCCATAAAAAATAATCTGTTTCCAGCTACAATAGTCATTTACAACATTAACAATGTCTACACTGCATTTCTGATCAATTTGATGTTATTTTAAAGGACAAAAAATGTCCATTAATGTGACCCCAAACTTTTGAACGGTAGTGTACATGGAAAATAATGAGCAACAACAGCAATGGTTCTCAAAATAAGGGTCTAAGTAAGGAAGTTAGAAATGCAACTGTCTGATTGTAGATAATGTGTCCACTAGCAATGCATGGCCTCTCTAACCATAGAGTCTAAATCTATTAGGGGCCAGGGGCAGTCGTCATCAAACAGTCTGCTTTTGGAATACTCCATCAGAAAGAAGCCTGTGTGGATGTGCCACAAAGCTCTTAAGCCTGCATGTTCCTGTCAAAATATGGATTATGGCTCCTCTCTGCTTTTATCTTCAAACAAGGCTTTCAACCATCTGTTGTCTATGCTGCGGTCAAAGTCAAGAGACCTCTGATTCCAAAGTGTCTGAAGAAGAAAATAGAGCACGGTTGGAGAGAGGGGAATAGTGACACGCTGGTCACAGAACAGAAAAGGCCAAAGAACTTTTGATGCGTGAAAATCTCAGAATTTACTTTTCTCCATCTCTCTTGAAGAAAAAAAGAGAACGCGTTCAAGGTCCGGGGGATTGGGAAATGTTATTTTTTATTTCCATTCAGAGTGACTTTCTGAAGCACACACAGAGACCTGAAAAGCCATGGTTACAGCAGTTTAGTAACCATCCTATTTCGAAATTGTAGGCTTTCCAGATGTGTGTGTGTGGTGCCACTCAGCTCCTTAAGCTGCTCAGCAGTATGGCTTCCTAGCGTATCCACAGCCAGTATGAGATTGCAGAAACTTCTCCTCCTGTCATATTTCAACTGCCTACACTGGGCATGCTAATACAACACAATGCAGAAAAAGGCTTTTTATCATTCTTCATAACTGATACCTATCTACATGTGAATGTTGTTCCTAGAATGTGGCCAGGTTTTGACATTTATAGGATCAGTCAAACCTTGATAATCAAGTTGTTTTTCTTCCTCTAGCTGAAAAGCTTTAATGTTGATTTTTTCATACCTTCTCATTCCATGTGCTGTTGCGCCTTGCCTCCAGCACTTGAGTATGCACATCTTGGTGGATGTCCTTCCCCCCCCCCCCAGTTAGTAATTTCCTGCCATTCAGCTCTGAGAGGTGTAATGAGTGTTTGGGCTGCCGGAGCTCTTATCTGTTGTGACAAATAACTGTTGAGCAGAAACAACAGCAGATTGCCATGTATAACACACAATACACAAAAACAAGCAAAAAATGAAATCTTCTCCCAAGGCAGATGTTAAGAACGGCTCACTTAATTGGCTTCAGAACACTTTTCCTCCATCACACTAGACCTGTTAAGCAGACCGAGCGTGCCGGAGATGCAACGTCTCTTTTAGATAAAAGCTCATCTTCATGCCAGAAGTGACTCCCAAGGCTATTATGTTCAGTCATCAGTGGAAAAGCAGCAACAAACCTTTGTACATAAGACACTGATGATAGCCATCTGAAAAACACCACTGCGGATTACTCCTGTCAGCTCCATACCAGACGTACATTATGGTAATAGAACCATCTGAGAAAAATATATCATTTCTTGATTTTTACTTAACCCATCCTCACCTCCGTCCATCCACTCCTCAATGAGACAATTTAGACTTGTCCTTGGCTCAAAGGCAGCAAGACTTGAAATGCGTTTAGAATTGGTGCACCGCATCAAAGAGACCGGGAGCTTATTTTCAAGTATTTTGCGCCCAAGGCTAAAGTGGTTCTGAGGCGGCTACTCCCTGTAAATAGTTTTGAATTGTCTCTCTCTACTCTGGCTCGGAGAGAGACTCTGTGTTATTCTGTCTCCTACAGTGCTCTGGCCTCTCTTCATGCTCTCTCATCACCAGAGGTACCAGTGGAAAAAAACTGTGCATAATAGACCTGCCGATTGCTTTCCTTAGATGTCGATCAGTGATGCTCACCACAACTAAGCTAAATCCAGTCAGCCAGGGCCAAGGTGCCGATGCATGTTTTTTGCTTTGATGGATCAAACTTCTTCTTCTCTTGCATTTGATATAGTGCTTTGCTAGTATACACTTTAAGTTTCAGAGAAAGTGTTTCTCTTTTTGACTGGTCTTATAGTGAAGATGTGTAGAAATACTACATGAAAGAAGCAGAGGGTTCTCAGAAACTAGTCAACAGCTAGCTCTAGTCATGACTAAACAGCACAGGAAAATGGAAGGGATTGGAGAGAAGAGAAACAGAATGAAGATGTCACAGAAAAGAGGACACCAATGGGAGATAAGAAACCACTCCAACACTCATCATTACCAATTCCTCTTCAAATGTTCAAATTATTTTGGGGAAATTATGAAAGCAATCAACATCAACACAGGCTAGGGAAAAGGGATAATACATTTTGTAATTTGTGAGAAAAATAGTTTATCTATAATTACAGTATGTTTATCTGGCTGGGTGAAATCTGAGGGGGAATCGCTGAAACTTGTGGCAGTTGGAGTGTTGGCAGGGTAGGTGGAGGACATGGGCCTCGCCTGAGGATAGAGTATTCTCTCTCTTTTACTGTGCTTCCCCTCTTCTCTCTGTAGTCTGTCTAGTCTGGTAGATCACCACAACATGGGATGGCACTAGCCTTATTCCTTATCTTGTGACTGCTGCCAACCAGGCACTCTGAACCCTCAGAGTACATATCATTATTTATAATAAGAAAGCTTGCTACTGTATGATTACCTCTATGCTTTTAACCATAAAGAACATTTCATTTAGTATGTCGGTTAAAAACCCATAAAACATGAATATTGTCTTGGGGCTGCCACAGTGTAATTTGCCCCTCATCCGTTTAGTCTGTGGTCCATTTAGTTTTTGTATCATTAAAGATGATACAAATCAAATACACGCTAACATGAAAGCGCTTGGATTCTGCCCATGCCCCCCCCAAACCCCTCCCCCTCTCCCCTCACTTCCCCCTCCCTTTCTCCCCCCTCTTCCCTCTATTCCCCCTCCCCGTCCCCTCCCCTCTCTTCCCCCTGTCCCCCTCTCTCTCCCTCTCTTCCCCCTCTCCCCTGTCTCCCTTCTCTTCCCTCCCCTTCTCTCCCCACTCTCCCCTCTCTCCCCCCCCCTCCCCACCCCCAGCCAGTTGATATGCCCTTGCATGGATGGAAATGTATTTCAAACTCTCAAACCTTGCAGTGCATTTGTGCCGAACTAATTTAAGCGAATTACAACGCAAATTGTACGAAATGTGCTCTGTGACCATTACAATCCTGTTTGCTATGCTTAGCAAGGATGCTTTAGCCATCACACCCTCACAAATACACCCTGCTTACAATCACACACACACTCACGCACACACGCACACCCACACCCACACACACACACACACACACACAAACTTTCCAAGTAACAAACACACACCAACGCACAAACTATCTTACTCCAGATTTTTCTTTGAAATCAAGCTAATGCATTCATTTAATATTGTTTTGCTGTCTTTTTACATCTCACAGAGACAGACACTGAATACTTCTTTCCCCTCTTGTGACTTTGACCAACATTGGCCGGTATAGTGATCCAGCCATGGAACTTTAATGAAAGGTTTTATAACAAAGCATGGACGCTTGGTTGGTCTAATGAGATCCCTAACTGTTTCTGCCATCTGCCTAACTCAAGTCATGACATTAGCTATGCAGCCAGCTTGGAATGGAATCCTCCCCTTTATACATCTATTCTCTTATGTCAAACAAACAGACACATTTCTCACGTAAAGCTTCGGTACAATTGTCACGACACATAAACCTACAACTTACTTTCTAACATTCCAATCAAATAAGACATAATATATGCTTCTGTAGTTATGTAGCAAATAGTACATATTTTACTGTGCACTCACATTTCTACTTACAGGTAAATATTACAGGCAAAAACAAATATTTCCCTGTCTCCTTCATTTCTGTACGGTTTTAGTGTTATTGGCGTGCTGTGCAGCGTACAGTATGGAGAGTCCTTGCTTTAAGTAAATGTGGAGTGATTGACTAGTCTCTGTTGGAGAAAATAGTTCTCCATTCATTCCTGGGCTTCCAGAGGCAAAACGTCCTTCAGGAGAGTAAACACAGTCTGACAGGCCCTGTGATGAGGACGGGCGACGGGGACTCTACAGCCCAGGCAAACGCATAGCTAGGAACAGACTCTACGCCCCTGCATGTCGTACCACAGCTCACACCGCTCCCCGCTAACTCAGTGACCAACCACCAACCGTCAAACAACACTGCTGCTGACTGGACACTTTGGCCTTTGCCTTTGTTAGTCACGTTGGAGTTTGTTTGTTTGCTTTGGTCATTAGGGGGTTGGCTTTGGTATCTGTAAAGTTTTAATCTGTCTGATAAATCTGAATCTGTCTGATAAATTAAAAAGTGATGAGTGTGAATCTTGAGGGATGAGGTGCTTCTAAGTATATTAGTGCTCCCCCCCATTCCCAGGTCTCAGATCTGTGCTCCCTGTTGGAAAGCAAATTGAAAATCGGAGCGCCGATCAGAGACCGGATTAGGCCGTTTTCCCGACATGCTTATATTGCGGTAATCTCCTATGCAGATCACATCTGCAGCTAATTGATGGATTTGCCAGAGGATCTGAGAGTTGCTTGCTCCGCTGTGCACTCGTGTTTATTTTCAGAAGCAGTTTGTTTTTAACTGTTGCCTGGCCCGAGCGGCTCGGAACCCACGTCAACACTGACCCCACTGTCAGGAAGCAGGAGGAGTCTCACAACGCTCCCACAACCCTCTCACAACGCCCCGCAAATCCCACCTAATTACCCAGGACAGACATGATCACTCCAACACGTTGGTTCTACATGAATAATTCACAGCAGCACATGTTGCATACTGAGTGTACAAAACATTAGGAACACCTGTCTAATATTGAGTTGGACACCCTTTTGCTCTCAGAACAACCTCAATTTGTCAGGGCATGGACTCTACAAGGTGTCAAAAGCGTTCCGAAGGGATGCTGGCCCATGTTGACTCCAATGCTTCCCACAGTTGTGTCAAGTTGGCTGGATGTCCTTTGGGTGATGGACCATTCTTGATACACACGGGGAAACAGTTGAGTGTGAAAAACCCAGCAGCGTTGCAGTTCTTGACACACTCAAACCGGTGCACCTGGCACCTACTACCATATCCCATTCAAAAGTGCTTACAAATGTTGTCTTCTTCACCCTCTTAATAGTACACATACACAATCCATGTCTCAAGGCTTAAAAAGCCTCATTTTTAACTGTGTCCTCCCCTTCATCTACGCTGATTAATAAAGTGGATTTAACAGGTGACATCAACAAGGGATCATAGCTTTCACCTGGTCAGTCTATGTCATGGAAAAAACAGTTCCTAATGTTTTGTACACTCAGTATATATTGTTGTCCTGAAAGCCCACTGGCTGACTCCTAACTGCATCCTCACAGAGAGGATGAAGTGGGGTACCTGTGTCTACACATGCAGAATATGCTTACATACACATGGTGTTTAGCAGCTCAGCCCTGCAGTGTCACATAGTGTCCTGGAAGGCAGAGCTGTGAACGCTTAACACACGCCGACCAGACAGCCTTCAGAGGAGAACACATCAGCAGTCGGCATCTTCCCTGAAGACATGTACAACTTCCTCCACACACAGCTAGACACACTGTTTTACAACACTCCAACACACACCCACACCCTCACTCACAACAGGGAGGGGGGAGTGTGTGAGTGTAAATGTGTATGTGTGTATGTCTGCGAGGGGAGGGGGGGCAGTGCTTGAGAAATGTGTTAAGAGGGTGGGGGTTGTGGCAAGCAATGATCTATTTTTTCCCATTATCCTGCCTGCATACGTGTGCCTCATTTACATTCATGGTTATCCAGATAATGAAGCTTTCAATCTGGGGGATCCTGTGGTGAGAACAATGAACCCAATTACCTCCCGCCGCCTGCGAAATGGGATGGCAGACTCTGAGACAGATGGGAAAGGCTGCGGTCGGCCGGCAATCCAATCATATTCATCTCACTCTCATGTTTCCCTGTTCCCGTGCGCGTCGCAACTTATCAACAGGCTGAGGCCAAAGCCCTGGGATCATTACATCAAACATACCACACACCAACCCCCCTCCTACCACCCCACCTACCTTCAACCTGCAGCCACAGGAAGACATGCTAGTGTCCCCCGGGCCCCTCTGTCTCTCCCCTCATCTCACATGCTGCTCATGGTTCTTCCTCCGTCCCTTCATGTGCCCTGGAAGCTGGATTGTTCTTGAACACTCCACCTCCGCAGACAGTTTTTTTTCTTTTGCAAATATCCGTCTCAATCTTGAAGTACTTATTAGTGAGAAAGTATCGTACGAGGAACATTTCAAATGAATTATGAAGCACGCTCAGGTTTCCGTTTGAGCTTTATTATTTTACAGTTAGTTTTACACTCATATTTGAAATCATTCAGAGAAGCACTTAGAGGAGAAAAATGATACAGTACATTATCACTTAGAGGAGAAAAATGATACAGTACATTATCACTTAGAGGAGAAAAATGATACAGTACATTATCATTTAGAGGAGAAAATTATACAGTACATTATCACTTAGAGGAGAAAAATGATACAGTACATTATCATTTAGAGGAGAAAAATGATACAGTACATTATCACTTAGAGGAGAAAAATTATACAGTACATTGTCAGTATATTATAAAACTGGTTGTTTGGATCCTGGATGCTGATTGGACAAGCAGTATTCCAAGCCGTGCTGTATTGGCCGTCACAGGCACTCTATGTCTGTTAACAGTTCCATCTGAAAATGATCACTGCATCTCCATAAGAATATCATGTTCATGTTGCTGTCCCAATCATCTCTTGTATTTATCTCAACTCACACATTATTTCTCCTTGCTTCCAGCCTAGCATTTAGTTTGTTACAGCAGGGGTTAATATAAGCCTAGCATTTAGTTTGTTACAGCAGGGGTTAATATAAGCCTAGCATTTAGCTTGTTACAGCAGGGGTTAATATAAGCCTCGCTGTCTGCCTGTCTGACCTCGGAAACAATGTTTCACTTTTGAATTTCAATCTCTGTATCATACATAGAGAATGAACGGTTCCCAGGTGAGACGAGACAACATTTTCTGAGCTAGGCGAAATCACGCATCAACATCATTATCATGGACAGATCCAAGTAAATGTCAATAGAAGAAAAGCTCAAACAAATGAAAATGCAGCTAGTGTATTGTCATTCCAGGCTCAATGTTTGACGTAACTTAGTTAGCTTAAGTTGGCTAGCTAGCTAGCTAGCAAGTGACAAGAATGTTATCCAGCTTGCATAGCACCCATTTTGTTTAGAACAGACAACCAGTCCTTTTTGCATAGCAACTATGCAAAAATAATTAACGACTGGGTCTCGTCTGTAGCAACATGACCAAAATGACTAACAAGCTGATTTGTCCGGACTATATCTTCTGGTGGAAGAATGAAATTGTATTTATTTAATTATCAAAATAATGTTTAAATTAAAATATGTAACTCATCGTTTAAATATGTTGCTATCAGTTTTATGAAAGAAATAAGGAACGCGAGGCAGTGCTGTATTAGGAATATAGTCTTAGGTAAATGGCGTTGTCTGGCCCGACGTGATAGCGTCAGCACTGCCTCGTGTGCCTTATTGCTTAATTATTGCACACAGAGTATGTCCACTCTGTGTGCAATATTATGTGACTTGTTAAGCAAATTTGTCTATGTCATTCTGTGGCATGAGGTTGACTTGGCTCTGACGTGAAAGTTGCTGTCTTTGTTGAACCATGAAAAATAGAAACCTCTTTGTAATGAACAGTGGTCCATTCTATTAGAAAAGCATGTCCCATCTTACATCCCTCTCACAAATGATGTATACCGGTCTCTAAAGATAGATTAGAACATATACAAATCTCATAACACATGATATTCTGTAAATAATGAACCCCTTTTTTATTAAAGGCTTAGGAAACATCCATGTAAACAATTGAAATAGTGAATATTTAACCATATGTACATGACAAATGTCTCAGGACATGATGTCAGAAGATGCAAGGGATGCCTGTGAAATGACACCCTATAGAATCTACAGTACTACTGCATAGTACATTAACTACTATTAAAAGTGAGAAGTAGGCATTGGCCTATTCCACCCATGCTCTATCAAGGTTTTCCAGCACACAGTAGCTATGTTGGTACTGTACTTCAAACAATGTGTAGGCAGGTTGCTTAGGATTCAAACCTTCTCAAACAGCCTAATTCATACTTTATGGGGACGCTATAGCCTCGTTTTAATCTGACGTCTAGAATTTGAGCTAGGTAGCCACAGAAAATACTCTGAGAGGTGGGGAGGGTGTTGTGTACCTCCAAGTTGATTTGCACATTTTCATCGACATTGGTGTCATATTGGCATAGATATGATGGTAGGGAGATACTACAGACATAGCATTGGCTACCTGTGTGGAAAAGCCACAGTAGTACTGTATATGTCAGCATAATTGACATATAACTACAATTGTTATATGTCAGTACAGAAGGCTATATGATATAGTGCATGTCTAGAGCTTAACTCATATTTCCCTCATATGGCCTCTAAGTTTGACGATGTGATCGATGGTAATTGATTCGGTGCTAAATTCCAGGGTCTTGAAGTTTCTCCAGCTAGTCACGCCATACTGCTTTAGCTTGTGTCCCAAATGGCACCTTATTGCCTATGAAGTGCATTACTTTTGACCAGGGACTATAGAGTGCCATTTGGGATGCAGTTTATTAGAGAGGATCAGCATACTAATGCGACTGCCTGGGTTGCTGCTCAGCTCTGCTCCCCTGTGTGGCATAGCTGTTTCTATGTTGATAAATGTCAGGAGAGGAGGTATGTGTGCTCTGTGTACTCTGTGCTGTGCTTCTCCCTGCCTGGTATTCATTCTCCACATCCACTGAACCTGCAGGATACATTATTGATAAGCTACTAATTAGGCTTATTGCAATTTCAGCTGACCTTTCCCCGAGAACATCCCAGATCATTATCAGTCGCATACTCTCCTGAAATTGCAAAGGTAATCTACAGTCCACCTCCACCCACCTCCCCCTCAACTCTCCCATGAAGATGTGTGTGTGTGTGTGTGTGTGTGTGTGTGTGTGTGTGTGTGTGTGTGTGTGTGTGTGTGTGTGTGTGTGTGTGTGTGTGTGTGTGTGTGTGTGTGTGTGTGTGTGTGTGTGTGTGTGTTCCTCTGTTTACATGCTGAGAGTTACTAAGGTTGCTCTTAAATTGCCTTTCTACACTGAGCTCTCCATGTAACTGCACCTAGAACTAGAGACATACTGTTGTTGCAGACTGGGTCCCTTTACCCTTGCATTGATTGTTGTTTTAATATGATGATGTTATCACAGCGTATGTTGATGTCAAGGAGCTGTATGCAGGAGGCCTACTGTTTGCCTAACGACTCACCCTGAATTTAATTCCACTGTTCTATTGATCGTTACAAAATAAATGTCAGTTGGCCGCAGTGATGTGGATGGGTAGCCAGGCAAGCCTACTGTACCATTGCATCTTACATTAAACGTGGCACTGTCATGGTGATTAACAGCATTAACATCTCTCAAATGTGAAGGCATCTACATTCTTTTTCAAAATCAATGTAATTGTTTGATCTGGAATCCTAATTAGATGCATCACATGTACCTTTTCATTCACAAGGTCGTATTAGTTATCCATTGCAGCTGCATAAGAGTTGGCTTATAATTGCTAGTCTTGTTAAGTATTAATAATAATTGCATGCATGGACTAGGAATTAAAATTTACAAATGTAGAGAACAGATTTAGAAGAAATTGCAGTGGGATTTTTGGCAGAGTGCTGTTGTTTTCCTATCAAAGTAAACCTTTCAAATGTGTGTACCATTTTGCCTGTTCTGATAATCTGTTAAAGGATCAAATATTTATTTTCTCAAACTTTGTCCAGACATTTTTCTTTCACGGAATGATCATTTAAGTGAGGGCCCGTGCAGTCACTGGAGATGATACATTTACAAGGTATACCATTCAGGGGAAAAATATATGTTCTTTGAAGGTCGCTGTGATGAATCTCTGCTTCTATTCCTTTCTTCTTCTCCCTGTGTGGTTTACCCCTCCCTGCTCCCCCTTAAAGGAAGTGTGCTGATGTCTTCTGCTCTTCCATTACAATCACATTTCTGCAGTGATGAGAGCTGACTGGAACACAGAATACATTTTGGAAAAAAGGCCCAAACAGCAGTTTTTCTGGCAGTGCTGGGAGCCAGGTGAGGCTGTGCAGAGACGACACCAGCCTAAGGATTAATGGTCTCAGGGGAAGACAAGGTAAGCGCACAGATCCTGCTTGACATCTTTGTACTTGTACTGTAAGAGCACACAAATTAGCCAGTGACTAACGGCCAGAGTGCTTCCATCAGTCCTATTTAACAATGCATGCAAAGCAAGGAGGGAAAAAAGTGCACGAACAAGGCATAGTGAATTGGTGGCATAGCGCATCACTTCCGGTGTGTGTGGTGGATGAATCCCGCTCCAGTAGCCAGGGCAATGGGCTGCATGTGATGACTGCACACACTCACACTCACACAAGCATGCAGACACACACACAGTCCTCCCCTCCCTCTTAGAACTCTCTGCATGGTGTGGCAGCAGCAGCATCTCCAGATGTTCCTAGATCATAAAGGAGCGGGAACGAGCTCCATTCAACTCGACAGAGACCTATAATGTTCCAGCACGCACCAAATGTCAACTCCTGATATGTCAGATGTTATCGCACTGATGTGATAGGACGATAACTAGCATGGAGTGGAAACAAAGCAAATGCCAGCGTTGAGTCATTTTCTGTGTTAGCCAGATACTACTGGGAGAGAGTGGTCGGTCAGCAGATAGCTGGGGACATATAGTTTGAAATGCCGTCTAATGCAGAGAGATGATTAAGGTGTTTTAAATTAGGCTCTCTGATGTTTTTGTCTTTCTCACGCTGTCTTTACATTTTCTTTAATTTAGTGGCTACAAGATCAATTGCTGCTAATAATTTAAATACCAGAGCAAGACCTGAATTAGAAAGTTGGATACTCCAGACTTTTACTAGGGAAATAGAGTTCTTCCAAAATCGAGCTGCATCCATTCCTCCCTCATGGCTTATGAATATTTATACAACGGTTGGGTCTAATCCTGGATGCTGATTAGTTAAAACCACATTCAAGCCGGTGTCTATTCCACAAGTTACCACCGGCTGAAGCTATGACTTTGAAATGACTATTTACTCTGTTCCATCTCACTGTGAATCCACAGTCTCATCAGCCCAGCCAAGCAATTTATAAATCTGATCTCCACTATAAAAAGCATCTGGACATAATCTCCCATTTCTTTTAGACTAGCAGCTCTCCGACATTTGCAACATTGTTTCAATATTGAATTTCGATCTCCAGCTGTCCCATAGTAATGAACATATCGGGAGTCGGGACGAGACAGACAGGCAGGCAGCTTTTCTCAGCCTGTCGAAATCATGAATCAGATTTTTATGGATATATACAAAGAAATGTCAAAAGAAAACAGGTAAAACGAAACGAAATGCAGCTAGTTTGCTGTCTTTCCAGCTTCAGTTTGAAGTGATTGTGTTAGCTGTGTTGTTGGCTAGCTCCTCTGAACAACAGTTTCCAGACGAGAGACCCCATTTTCTATGCCAGGCGAAATCATGCATCATTAGCTCATTGTTATGGATGTATCCAAATAAATGTCACTAGAAAACAGTTTAAACAAATGCAAATGCAGCTCCTTTGCTATTATTCTAGCTGCACTGTTTGACGTGACTGTAGCAAGCAAGGGATAAGAACGTTGCCAGCCAATATGGCAATGGGACATTTAGAACGGATGACTGGGTCGATTCCATAGATACAGAACAAAAAGACTTAACGACTGGGTCGCGTCTCTGGCAACAGAACCGATTGAACGAACGACCAGCCGACTTGGGTTGCAACCTTAGATTTGTGTCAGGATAGTATGAATAAATTCATCAAATATGTCAATCATTATTTGAATATATATATTTTTTTACCTTTATTTAACTAGGCAAGTCAGTTAAGAACAAATTCTTATTTTCAATGATGGCCTAGGAACAGTGGGTTAACTGCCTTGTTCAGATTTTTAATATGTTGGTAACCGTTGTATAAAACCAACACTTTTCACCACAGGGATGCATGAGCCTTAGTTTAAATGATAATGTCCGAGAAGCCAGTGTTTCGAGGTTATATTGGCACAGGTGTTGTTAGCAAACCATCCTAATATATCCTCCAAACACCAGCATAGGTGAAAAATGTAAAGCACTTTTTTCTTTCAGGAAGCAGCCCAACTGTGTTTCCAAGACCACATGGGACCATGCATTTATCTTGTCTCTCCTCTCTCCTGTATGAGAGGTAGAGGTAGAATCCAGGCCGTGCAGTAAGGCTGTTGGGTGATGGAGGTCTCACAGCTGTCTGCGCCTGACACTGTCTCTCCCCAGCACACAGCACAGTGGCTCCCACTAATGACTAGTCCTCCTGAACTCCCCAGCTCCCACGGGAAAGCAGCTGCTGCCATCAACAGCTTTTCTCTGGGCTTTGAAGGGAGGCTGGAGCCAGGGCTAGAGCTAGAGCTGTGAGAGCTGGCTATGGTCCTTCCCAGTGGCAGCAGCAGGTGCAGTAGAAGTAGAGCAGACATGTTGTGCCAGCATGGTGGCTAAGCCCAGTGAAAACCCATCCAGCCAATTTAGTCCCTCAGAATGCCAGACATCTCTAATAGGCACACCAGGGAGTGCGTGCTGGAAGGTCCTCTCAGAGATAGAAGCTGTATACAGGACAAGGACAAACAAACAGAGACAAACACCACTTTCTCTCCTTAGGTTTGACAGAGAAAAAAATAAGTATTTTTTGATTCCTTCCAACCCGATTTAGTTTTAAATGACAAAATAATTGAAGAGCTCTTGTTTTGCTCCCTCCCATTCACTGACAATATAGCCCCTGTTCAGGCTCACCCTTTAGACTATCCGCCGAGACTACGAGGAAAAACGGGGAAATGGCCAAGCAGACGGAGTGAAGTCTCATTGTTAGACTAACTAATCATTCCAGCCACATCGTCGTGCTGTCCTGATAAGCAGAGTGCCTCCAGTGAGGCTTCGATCAACGATGTACAGCGTACACACTTTAACATAGGTAATTTGTTGCAGACTTGCAGCACTTTCACACCGTTTAGAGATACACTGTAGATAAACAAGCCACTGCAGATACAACCTATATGCTTTATGGTAAGAGCTGGTCAGCTTGAATTACTCAGTACATACCCAAGTGTATAGCATTGTTTTATGATGCATTGTCAACAATCTGAGCAATCAAAATATGCATACAAGTCGACACCTTTCTGGTTTGCAACACGAATTCAGCACAATTTGATTGCTTTTTAATTAGAAGCCTTTTTTGGTGTAACTTGTGACAATGCAATAGACTCTTGGCATAATAGCATGCTTTCTAGAATGTTGTCTCCATTTTTATATTATATACTTGAACCCAAAACCGTCCATATATAGTATCCCAATACAACCCATATATAGTATCCCAATACAACCCATATATAGTATCCCTATACGACCCATATATAGTATCCCTATACGACCCATATATAGTATCCCTATACGACCCATATATAGTATCCCAATACAACCCATATATAGTTTCCCTATACGACCCATATATAGTATCCCAATACAACCCATATATACACTGCTCAAAAAAATAAAGGGAACACTTAAACAACACAATGTAACTCCAAGTCAATCACACTTCTGTGAAATCAAACTGTCCACTTAGGAAGCAACACTGATTGACAATACATTTCACATGCTGTTGTGCAAATGGAATAGACAAAAGGTGGAAATTATAGGCAATTAGCAAGACACCCCCAATAAAGGAGTGATTCTGCAGGTGGTGACCACAGACCACTTCTCAGTTCCTATGCTTCCTGGCTGATGTTTTGGTCACTTTTGAATGCTGGCGGTGCTTTCACTCTAGTGGTAGCATGAGACGGAGTCTACAACCCACACAAGAAGCTCAGGTAGTGCAGCTCATCCAGGATGGCACATCAATGCGAGCTGTGGCAAGAAGGTTTGCTGTGTCTGTCAGCGTAGTGTCCAGAGCATGGAGGCGCTACCAGGAGACAGGCCAGTACATCAGGAGACACGGAGGAGGCCGTAGGAGGGCAACAACCCAGCAGCAGGACCGCTACCTCCGACTTTGTGCAATGAGGAGCACTGCCAGAGCCCTGCAAAATGACCTCCAGCAGGCCACAAATGTGCATGTGTCTGCTCAAACGGTCAGAAACAGACTCCATGAGGGTGGTATGAGGGCCCGACCTCCACAGGTGGGGGTTGTGCTTACAGCCCAACACCGTGCAGGACGTTTGGCATTTGCCAGAGAACACCAAGATTGGCAAATTCGCCACTGGCGCCCTGTGCTCTTCACAGATGAAAGCAGGTTCACACTGAGCACATGAGCACATGTGACAGACGTGACAGAGTCTGGAGACTCCGTGGAGAACGTTCTGCTGCCTGCAACATCCTCCAGCATGACCGGTTTGGCGGTGGGTCAGTCATGGTGTGGGGTGGCATTTCTTTGTGGGGCCGCACAGCCCTCCATGTGCTCGCCAGAGGTAGCCTGACTGCCATTAGGTGCCGAGATGAGATCCTCAGAGCCCTTGTGAGACCATATGCTGACACATGCACATTTGTGGCCTGCTGGAGGTCATTTTGCAGGGCTCTGGCAGTGCTCCTCATTGCACAAAGTCGGAGGTAGCGGTCCTGCTGCTGGGTTGTTGCCCTCCTACGGCCTCCTCCGTGTCTCCTGATGTACTGGCCTGTCTCCTGGTAGCGCCTCCATGCTCTGGACACTACGCTGACAGACACAGCAAACCTTCTTGCCACAGCTCGCATTGATGTGCCATCCTGGATGAGCTGCACTACCTGAGCTTCTTGTGTGGGTTGTAGACTCCGTCTCATGCTACCACTAGAGTGAAAGCACCGCCAGCATTCAAAAGTGACCAAAACATCAGCCAGGAAGCATAGGAACTGAGAAGTGGTCTGTGGTCACCACCTGCAGAATCACTCCTTTATTGGGGGTGTCTTGCTAATTGCCTATAATTTCCACCTTTTGTCTATTCCATTTGCACAACAGCATGTGAAATGTATTGTCAATCAGTGTTGCTTCCTAAGTGGACAGTTTGATTTCACAGAAGTGTGATTGACTTGGAGTTACATTGTGTTGTTTAAGTGTTCCCTTTATTTTTTTGAGCAGTGTAGTATCCCTATACGACCCATATATAGTATCCCTATACGACCCATATATAGTATCCCTATACGACCCATATATAGTATCCCTATACGACCCATATATACTATCCCTATACGACCCATATATAGTATCCCAATACGACCCATATATAGTATCCCAATACAACCCATACTGTATATGCAGTGCCTTCAGAAAATGTTCATACCCCTTGATGAAAAGCAGACTGAACCAGGTTTTCCTCTAGGATTTTGCCTATGCTTAGTTCTATTCCGGTTACTTTTAATCCTGACATATCCCTCCAATCCTTAATAATTACAAGCATACCCATAACATGATGCAGCCACCACCATACTTGAAAATATGGAGAGTGGTACTCAGTAATGTGTGGTACTCAGTAATGTGTGCCGCCTCTAGCGACGACCCATGGTCCGGAGTTTCCGGCGATGCGCCCCGCACTGGAGCCGCCCCCGATGCCCTTCGTCATCTATCCTAGATGCCCACCCAGACCCTCCCCTATTGAGTCAGGTTTTGCGGTCGGAGTCCGCACCTTTGGGGGGGGGGGGGTACTGTCACGCCCTGAACATAGTAAGCTGTTTTATATCTGTGTTGGTTGGTGCGTGATAGTGACTTGAGTGGGTTATCTAGGTGTATTTGTATGTCTATGGTGGCCTGATATGGTTCCCAATCAGAGGCAGCTGTTTATCGTTGTCTCTGATTGGAGATCATATTTAGGCAGCCATGTTTAGTTGCCTGTCTGCACTATTTGTATAGTTTCACATTTCCTCCGTTGATTTTGTTGTTTTTGTCAAGTGTTCATTCATTAAAAGAGAATGTACGCATACCACGCTGCGCCTTGGTCTCACTCATACGACGATCGTGACACTACCAATTCTTTGCGAGACATTGGAAATTGGTCTTTATGGTTGAATTTGTGCTTTAAATTCACTGCTCAACTGAAGGACCTTACAGATAATTGTATGTATGGGGAACACCGATTATGTAGTCATTCAAAAATTATGTTAAATGCTATTATTGCACACAGAGTGAGTCGATGCAACTTATTATGTGACTTGTTATGAACTGTTTTACTCCTGAACTTATTTAGGCTTGCCATAACAAAGGGGTTGAATACTTACTGACTCAAGACATTAATTTGTAAACATTTCTAAAAACATAATTCCACTTTTACATTACGGGGTGTTGTGTGTTGGCCAAAATACTGCATAGTTTCCTAAGGACTAGAAGCGAGGCGACCCTCTCTGTCGGCGCCATCTTGCTATTAGACCCACCGCTTCCGAGTGCATCGCGCCGACAGGAATAAACATCTCTATTGGAATAAGAAGCGCAGGGGTGTATGTTTCATGATTAACAACTCATGGTGTAATTGTAACAACATACAGGAACTCAAGTCCTTCTGTTCACCTGACCGAGAATTCCTCACAATCAAATGCCAACCGTATTATCTCCAAAGAGAATTCTCTTGGGTTATTGTCACAACCATGTATATCCCCCCTCAAGCCGATACCACGACGGCCTTCAAGGAACTCCACTGGACTCTAAGCAAACTGAAAACCATATATCCTGAGGCTGGGAATTTTAACAAAGCAAATTTGAGAACAAAGCTACCTAAATTCTATCAGCATTTTGATTGTAGTACCCGGGCTGGCAAAACACTGGATCACTGCTACTCTAACTTCCGCAATGCATACAAGGCCCTCCCCCGCCCTCCGTTCGGCAAATCTGACCACGACTCCATTTTGCTTATCCCCTCCTATAGGCAGAAACTCAAACAGGATGTACCCATGACAAGGACCATTCAACGCTGGTCTGACCAATCGGAATCCATGCTTCAAGACTGTTTTGATCACGTGGACTGGGACATGTTCCGGGTAGCCTCAGAGAATAATATAGATTTACACGCTGATTCGGTGAGTGAGTTTATAAGGAAGTGCATAGGAGATGTTGTAGCCACTGTGACTATTAAAACCTACCCTAACCAGAAACCGTGGATAGATGGTGGCATTTGTGCAAAACTGAAAGTGCGAACCACTGCATTTAACTATGGAAAGAAGACCAGGAATATGGCTGAATACAAACAGTGTAGTTATTCCCTCCGCAAGGCAATCGAACAAGCAAAATGTCAATATAGAGACAAAGCGGAGTCGCAATTCAATGGCTCAGACACGAGACGTATGTGGCAGGGTCTACAGACAATTACAGACTACAAAAATAAAAATAATTCACGTCACTGACACTGACGTCTTGCTTCCAGACAAACTGAACACCTTCTTTGCCCGCTTTGAGGATAACACAGTGCCACCAATGCGACCCGCTATCAAGGACTGTGGGCTCTCCTTCTACGCGAGTAAGACATTTAAACGTGTTAAACCTTGCAAGGCTGCCGGCCCAGATGGCATACCTAGCTGCGTCCTCAGAGCATGCGCAGACCAGCTGGCTGGTGTGTTTATGCACATATTCAATCTCTCCCTATTACAGTTTGCTTTCCCCACATGCTTCAAGATGGCCACCATTGTTCCTGTACCCAAGAAGGCAAAGGTAACTGAACTGAATGACTATCACCCTGTAGCACTCACTTCTGTCATCATGAAGTGCTTTGAGAGACTAGTCAAGGTTCATAGCACCTCCACCTTACCTGTCACCCTAGACCCACTGCAATTTGCATACAGCCCCAATAGGTCCACAGACGTTGCAATCGCCATCACACTGCACACTGCCCTATCCCATCTGGACAAGAGGAATAGCTATGTAAGAATGCTGTTAATTGACTACAGCTCAGCATTCAACACCATAGTACCCTCCAAGCTCATCATTAAGCTTGAGGCCCTGGGTCTCAACCCTGACCTGTGCGATTGCATCCTGGACTTCCTGATGGGCCGCCCCCAGGTGGTGAAGGTAGGAAACAACATCTCCACTTCGCTGATCCTCAACACTGGGGCTTCACAAGGGTGCCTACTCGGCCCCCTCCTGTACTCCCTGTTCACCAATGACTGCGTGGCCATGTCTCGTCGTTGTTGCTCACCAACAACGACGAGACAGTACATAGGGAGGAGGTGAGGGCACTCGGACTGTGGTGTCAGGAAAACAACCTCTCACTCAAGGTCAACAAAACAAAAGAGATGATCGTGGACTTCTGGAAACAGCAGAGGGAGCACCCCCCCTATCCACATTGACAGGACAGCAGTGGAGAAGGTGAAAGGTTTAAGTTCCTCTGCATGCACATCACGGACAAAATGCAATGGTCTACCCACACAGACAGTGTGGTGAAGAAGGCGCAAATAACGCATCTTCAACCTCAGGAAGCTGAAAAAATGTGGCTTGTCACCTAAAACCCTCACAAACTTTTACAGATGCACAATTGAGAGCATCCTGTCGGGCTGTATCACCGCCTGGTAAGGAAACTGCACAGCCCACAACCACAGGGCTCTCCAGAGGGTGGTGCGGTCTGCACAACGCATCACCTGGGGCAAACTACCTGCCCTCCAGGACACCTACAGCACCCGATGTCACAGGATGTCCAAAAAGATCATCAAGGACAACAACCACCTGAGCCACTGCCTGTTCACCCCGCTATCATCCAGAAGGCGAGGTCAGTACAGGTGCATCAAAGCTGGGACCGAGAGACTGAAAAATTGCTTCTATCTCAAGGCTATCAGACTGTTAAACAGCCATCAATGACACAGAGCTGCCTATATACAGACTTGAAATCATTGTCCACTCTAACAAATGGATCACTAGTCACTTTATTAATGCCACTTTAATAATGATGTTTACATATCTTGCATTACTCATTCCATATGTACATACTGTATTTTATACCATCTATTGCATCTTGCCAATGCCGCTCAGTCATTGCTCATCCATATATTTATATGTACATATTCTTATTCCATACCTTTACTTAGATTTTTGTGTATTAGGTAGTTGTTGTGGAATTGTTAGATTACTTGTTGATATTGCTGCACTGTTGGAACTAGAAGCAGAAGCATTTCGCTACACTCGCAATAACATCTGCTAACCATGTGTATGTGACCAATAAAATTTGATATGATTTCATAACACTCAAAAAATATATATATATATAATTTTTGAAGGCACTGTAGTATCCCAGTTGTATCCCACTGTAATATCCACATTTAGAGTAACTGAATCTTGAGGACATGGACAATCAATTTCTACAATACTCCTTTTCCTTATTGTTTACAGACCAGTTCTGAAAATGTTCAGCAGAGCAGAGCACAGTAGGTAAAATATAACTCTGAGAATCTGACAATGCACTGCCAGACAAAAAGAAAACAAGAGAGAATCAATACTAACCCTCCATAGCTAGAAATCTGGTCATGTATAATTTTCAGGGTCTGGACCCGGCTCCCGACAATTAATGTTTTTTTCTCCACATTGTATTGAAGTTTATTGGAAAATGTTGTTATAAAGCTAGCAAGCTATTTTCACAAAATCCTGTCTGCAGGTCAGTTGAAATGATTAAATCTCTGTCAGCTGCATAGGTTCACACAGCCCACTCCCCATGTAAACACAAGGTCTGTCAGAGGACTGTGTGTGTGTGTGTGTGTGTGTGTGTGTGTGTGTGTGTGTGTGTGTGTGTGTGTGTGGGTGTGTGTGTGTGTGTGTGTGTGTGTGTGTGTGTGTGTGTGTGTGTGTGTGTGTGTGTAGTTGTGTGAGTTCACTTACATTCGCATGTCATGTGTTTACCTACACGTGTGTGTGTGTGCGTACACGTGTGTGTGAGCCAGTTTCAGGTTGGCACGGGCTTGGGCAGTATTGACTAGTCATGAGGCTGGCTGGCACCCCGATCCAGCTGGTAGCTCCAGAACCTGTAGGGACCTCCTGCCTCACAACACATCACCAGGCCAGGAGAATCCCCCAACATCACACCACAGGTGCCACTCAGCCTGTCCTGTCAATGCTAGCTCGCCACAGACCAGGACAGTTAATAACACATTCAACCGTGTTGGATGGTTCTATGCCTGTAGACACACAAATGTGTGGCTTCATGTGGCAATTAGCCACAAGGTGGAGGTTAACGTGGAACTCGGCTGTGTGTATTTCAGCAGTCTTATTTTTTATTTATTTTTTATCTTTATTTAACTATGCCAGTTAAGAACAAATTCTTATTTTCAATGACGGCTTAGGAACAGTGGGTTAACTGCCTTGTTCAGGGGCAGAACGACAGATTTTCACCTTATCAGCTCGGGGATTCGATCTTGCAACCTTTACGGTTACTAGTCCAACTCTCTAACCACTAGGCTACCTGCCGCCCTTATCATCAACTATTCAGAAAAATGTCATTTTTAATGATCATATGCTGTTGTTTTAAATATTCAACAGTGTTATATAGTTGATGTTAATGGTAGACCAATGACCTCATACTGTATTTTTCCTCATATTAAGATGTTGTGTATAACTGTCTGAGGTCATTAGGAGCAGATAGAGATGGGAAAGTGAAGAGGCACAGATTGCCGGGTCATGTTGTGGGGGAGGTAGAGCACAACCCAGGAGCTACGTTTACCCTTTAGCTTGACACACACAGCAGCCCAGATAGCTTAAGGCCCAGCCACGCTCGTTCGCTCTCCGCCTAGGAGAGATAAATGTAGCGTTGAATCCTAATGTCAGATCAGGGTGGAGAGAGGAGCCGAGCGTTTCTCTGATCCCGGCACTCGATGAGCTATATACAGTATTTTCATCTGTACCAAGGGTAAAATATTGTGATCTGTGATTATTCCCTTTTCATAAAGTTATATCTTATAGGGGGGACATTATTCCATTACTACATACACACGTGCATACGTACACAGGCACACACACACACACACACACACACACACACACACACACACACACACACACACACACACACACACACACACACACACACACACACACACACACACACACACACACACACACACACACACACAAGCACCTGTGCGTATGCAGATATATACACACCACCAGCAAGCCATACACTGCACTGTCCTGTCCGTTCAAATAGCCCCACATGCTGTTGGACTGAATAGCCCTGATAAAGGAGAGAAAGGAGAAGGGGAATGAAGGAAGAGGAGGAGGAGGAGAGGGCAGAATAATCATGGCAGGCCAGCACTTCCTTTATTCTCTTTTAATGGAATCAGAGGTACAAATAAAATCACATTTCACTACTGTGAAAGGATCCCATTTCTCCAGATGAATCATTCAGATTGTACAGGGAGAAAGCCAGGAATAGATTTGTAAAATAACAGGAGGACCGTGCAGGACAAACAAGCTGACGGCAGTCAGGGGGGACTGACAGACAGACAGCCAACAGAGGGCTGCAGTGTCCAGCCCCCCTCTTCTCGCCTCGCCTCCCCTCTTCTCCAATCCTCCACAACGCCAGGGAAACGGTAGCATCTCCTAATAATGCAGGTTTTAAAGCTATCATTACACACCACACGGCCCAAAAGATGTGTCCTGTGGCGTTCGATAGGGCCGTCTTTGACACTCGCCATCAGTATCTGTGATCTGTGGCGTCAGATTGGGCTTGTAAAGCAGGCCAAACCCTAGATTAGCAGGGCCCTTCAGATTTCTGCTCCTGCCTTGCCGTGCAAACTCCCCCACCAGACAGAGTGGAAACACAAAGGCTCCAGTAACTTACTACTGCTCAAGGTCTCCCTTTAAGATTACAAATCAATCCCAGTCCCCAAGATATTAGCAGCACCAGAGGTGGAGGCAGATCATGAATGCTTGCCCCCTAAAGCATATTTTTCAGTTCCCCCATTCCCTGATCACACTACTAGAATGCATATGTCCATAACTTGTTCAAGTTTTTTTATTTTCTGTTCCTACAGCAGTTTCAGTTATTTATTTTTTACTCACTTATTTCTTAAAATCTCCAGTGATTTCAGTAGAACACAATATTGACCGCAATATTGTGCACATCAACATCAATGACGGTCGCTCCATTTACTCTCCTAATGGTTAGGAAAATCAATACAATAACAAATGGGTTTATTTATATTTCGGCAATGGTGTGTCATGTTTTCTGTTGGGTGACATATTTATTGCTGCAGGGAGATATTTGAAGATAGCAGAAAACACATCAAACTGCTAGGGAAGATGATAACGCTATGTGGGTTATTCATCTAAAAGATAAGACCACCGCCTCTCTCTCTACCTGGCTCTTATTGTAAAGCAGTGATTCTACTGCGGATCACGTTCTGTCCAGACCAGGACATCTTCCTTCTCAAGGTGCTGCATGGCCGCTATTAGTTTGAGTTCAATTCCAGGCAGCTAATCTGGAATGAAAAGTCACTACCTCAGATCTTGCCAATAACTCTCTCTGCCATCAAAGTGTTCTTTGAAGTTCATGTTCTCAAAAATTGGTTCAGGTGTCAGGTCAGAGTTTCCGGAGACAAAGGTATGCCAACCATTTGTTACCCTGGCTCTCTTTTTATTCTTAGTAGCCATTCATGTTTATTGCAAAGAGACAATCAGCGCGACCTATGTTTGGGCTCAGCCCCTGCGCCACAGATGTGAAGTGTCTTGGGGATACGCTTATTAACTTATTTGTGGTGAGAGCCGCTCTGTAATCACCCCTGACACTGGTTAGGATGCCGGGCTGTTTGACATATCCATTACTTTGTGGAAAAAGGGGTCTAAAAAAATTAAATCTTGCATTAGAGGTTACGATGAACCATGGCAAGGACATGTCTGTCAGAGCTCAGAGGGACTCAACACAGAGACTATAGTCCTGTACTAATGACTCCAACAGGTACAGTGTCTTCAGAAAGTAATCACACCCCTTGACTTTTTCCACATTTTGTTGTGTTACAAGGTGGGATTAAAATGGATTTAATTGGAAAAAATGGTCAACGATCTACACAAAATACTCTGTGGATGAAAAATTATAACATTTGTAAAAAAATATATGACTAATATATAACACAAAAAATATATGACTAATATATAACACAACTAATATATCTTGATTGCTTAAGCACTCAACCCCATGAGTCAATACATGTTAGAATCAACTGTGGCAGTGTTTACAGCTGTGAGTCTTTCTGGGTAAGTCTCTAAGAGCTTTGTAAATCTGGATTGTACAGCACAGTCCAATATTTGCACATTATTATTTTAAAAATTCTTCAAGCTCTGTCAAGTTGATTGTTGATCATTGCTAGACAGCCATTTTCAAGTCTTGCCATAGATTTTCAAGTCGATTTAAGTCAAAACTGTAACTAAGCCACTCAGGAACATTCAACGTCGTCTTGCTAAGCAACTCCAGTGTGTTTTGGCCTTGTGTTTTAGGTTATTGTCCTGCTAAAAGGAGAATTAGTCTACCAGTGTCTGTTGGAAAGCAACCTGAACCAGGTTTTCCTCTAGGTTTTTGCCTGTGCTTAGCTCTATTCTGTTCTTTTACCCTAAAAAAAACTCCCTATTCCTTGCCGATGACAAGCATACCCATAACATGACGCAGCCACCACCATGCTTGAAAATATGAAGTGTGGTACTCAGTGATGAGTTGTGTTGGATTTGCCCCAAACGCTTTCTATTCAGGACATAAAGTACATTGCTTTGCCGCATTTTTGCAGTTTTATTAGGCTTGTTGCAAACAGGATGCATGTTTTGGAATATTTGTGTTCTGTACAGGCTTCTTTCGTTCACTCTGTCATTTAGGTTAGTATTGTGGAGTAACTACCATCCTCAGTTTTCTCCTGTTACAGCCATTAAACTCTGTAACTGTTTTAAAGTCACTTTTGGCATCATGGTGAAATCCCTGAGCAGTATCCTTCCTCTCTGGCAACTGAGTTCAGAAGGATGCCTGTATCTTTGCAGTGACTGGGTGTATTGATACACCATACAAAGCGTTATTAATAACTTCACCATGCTCAAAGGGATATTCAGTGTCTGCTTTTTATTTTTTTACCCATCTACCAACAGGTGTCCTTTTTTTGCGAGGCATTGGACACCTCCCTGTTCTTTGTGGTTGAATCTGTGTTTAAAATTCACTGCTCGACTGAGGGACCTTACAGATAATTGTATGTTTGGAGTACAGAGATGAGGTAGTCATTCAAAAATCATGTTAAACACTATTATTGCACACAGTCCATGCAACTTATTATGTGCACCTTTTTCCTCCTGAACTTATTTAGGCTTTCCATGACAAAGGGGTTAAATACTCATTGGCTCAAGACATTTCATCTTTTCATTTTTTATTAATTTGTAAAAATGTCAAATTGCATTTTGACATTATGGAGTGACCAGTGACACAAAATCTGATTTAATCCATTTTAAATTCAGGCTGTAACACAACAAAACATGGAAAAAGTGAAGGGGTGTGAATACTTTCTGAAGCGGTTATTCATGTTAACGCATTCCATGTTCCTTCATGCACCACAGCAAAGGCCACTGATCTTCCCATCTCTGCTCATTTTTACTGCCCCAGAATAAGTGCTTCTCTCTCCATTACCTGCACACTCATTTGACTGACTGGCGGGCGGGCGGGCGGGCGGGCGGGCGGGGGGGGGGGGGTAAATCACGGGCCCTGACTCTGTACGTGATCCCAGCACTGCCGTCCCTCTGTCTGTCTCCCTCCATCAGCCTGCAGTGGCAGCTGTAGCAGGACTCACTTAAAATCATCTCTGCAGTGCCCACTGAACCAGAATTGGCATTACCTAATGGGGCACTGCACCGACGCAACCCGTCACCCGTCACCCCTCCCACCCCCCACCCCCTCATCCATTCCCCCATCCCCCTTGCCCATGCCTGCCAACCCTGACTAGAGTATTATTAGAGGCTGAGCTCCTAAATAACACAGCAGTGGGCCTCATAGACCGACAGGGAGAGAATGATATGAGGGTCCTGAAGGGTTAATACATTGAGATGGAGCGATAGAGGGAGAGAGGAAGAGACAGTGATGGAAAGACAGCTGTGCTACACATTGTACTGATGTCTTAATACAGGCAAGGCTATTCCTTTAATCATAATTATATCGTAAAGAAAACACCCCATGCTGAATACCTCATCCCCCCTGCCGATCTTCTGGTATAGGAAGCATACTAAAAGTCGAAGGAGGCCATTTCTATCTTTGAATCTCAAATGTACATATCCATCCTACATTCTTATAAAAAGGGAATGCTATTCAAAAAGGGTTCTTCAAAGGGTTCTCCTATGGGGACAGCCGGACAACCCTTTTAGGTTCTAGATAGCACCTTTTTTTCCTAAGAGTGTACCCACAACCTAAATCAATCCCCTCCCAAAATCCATTATTCACATCAAGTGCACATTTTTCATTGTCAAAAAAATCCTAACATATACAGTACAAGAGATTCCATTTCATTTTGTTGAGATGTTGGATTGTTACAACCAATTGTCCTCCTTTTAAAGTGCACTACAGACTTTTTCTGACTGAAATTGCGGTGTGCTGTATTATACTAGACAAAGGAGAGAAAATACATGCATTCTGAAGTTCTCTTTCAGTAGAATTGAGTAGTCCTAGATACTTGGATTGTTTCGTGCAGTATCCTGAGGTGGAAAGAGACCTTTTGCTCTTATTTTCTTTTCTCTCTCTCCTCACTCTCTCCCCTCCCTCCCCCTCTATGTACTTTTTTTTCTTTCTCTCTTCGGGGCTTGTGAAACTACAAGGTCATTTTTAGATCATAGTCGCCAGAACAAACAGAAATGATAACGATCTGAAATAACGAATCGTATTCCTCTCAACATTAAAAACACAAAGAGCCTGCAGAACCACTTTTGTGTCTTACAAAGATATCCTATATCTGGTCACGGGCAGCAGATCGCAAAAGTAACCATCGAGACTGTTGTATGAATTCTGTGGCTCTTTATGAGTTAGTGTGTGGTGCGGTGTGTGTGTGTACGTGTTCACTCATGTTCACTAATGGTGCTTATTTGTGTGGGCGGCTGTGTGTTTGCATGAATTTATGTCGGTGTGTGTAAACGTTTGCACCTCCTAACAGACTTTGGCCTCCCTGTGAAAAAGACAGGACACCAATTCAATGAGGAATGTAGAGTGCAAAGGCCCAGATAAACTAGGGCAGAAAATCCAATGTTGTGTAAGGGGCCAGCAACCGAAGAAAGGACAAAACGTGAAGTTGATCTACACTGGAGGATGCAGATGTCATCCCAACACTCTGTATTCCGACTGAAATGCATATCAAGATTAATTCTCGGCCTCAATCTTGTTATAAAGTGCCATAAAGTTCTCAGACTCTCCCAGACAGCCTCACCTCGCTGTGTAGTGCTGCCTAATAAAATCTGACACTCCTCTAGCTCAGTTAGCTGGAGCATCTCAGCCAATAGTTCGAAGCTGTTCTTCCTGCTTCCAGCACGTCTCTGGTGAGTGGTTGAGGATAGGCTGTCCTATTCTCCTTCCATCTGCTGGTGCTGCTCCTCTCCCATCACTGAGACCTGGCCCTTCTCCGCCCCATCTGGGCTGCCCGCTCCACTGAGCCTGACCTCAGGCTGTATGTGTGTGTTTTTGTATGAGTGTGTTTTTGTGTGTGTGGGGGAGGGTGCTAACATTTTGTGTGTGTGTGCATGCGTGTGTGGCTGCATCTGTGTGTGTATTGGGGGCCTTGATGTGTGTGTGGGGGTGTTGGTGTTGGGGGGCGTTTGTGTGTATCAGGGGCCTTGATGAGCCCGGTTCCTTTTGAAGGAGTATAATTAGAGCTGAGAGGGCACAGACGGGTGATTGCAGTGATTTGGCAGTACTCTTACAGACTCAGCCGACCAATCAGGGATCACGTCTTGTCTCCTTCAGTGCCACCGCAATCACAGAGCACCCAGCCTGTCACCAGGCAGCCCATGGAGAAACACACAGTCTCAGAAATATGGAGATGTCTAGGCTGCATAGGGGCATCGAGGGGAATATTACGGTATATGCAACATAGGCATAATCACTATAGTAATTGAGATTCATAATGAAATACAGTGCATAATCTAATTACCTATTTCTGTGTCTACTAGAAATTCAGAGAAATCCTAGACATGTTAGAAAAATGTCAAAGCGAAGAGGCATATTTCAAGTGGTACTGTAGAGCTTTGACACCATTCAGGAAGTCTTCCAAAAGCTTATTTTTTTCTGTGATTTAAAGACAATGCTATACTTCCCTATAGCACTCAGCCACAGTACACAAAGCACAGTAGCTCTTCAGAACTATAGCAGTCCTGCTGCTGCCTCCTGAGCAGCTCAAGAGGAACCTTGGATAGAGAAGAGACCTCATTTGCACAGTGTTTTACTACAGTATGGAGATCTCACAGTATCAAACAGTAGCTCTCACTTCTCTCTGAATAATACTTCAGCTAATGTCTTATGAGCCCATAAGAACAGTAGGCCTATCAAAGTGGTGTAATCAATAACTACAATAATGCAAAGCTTGCAATGTTTGTAGTTGTGTACACAGTTCACCACTGAACCTATGTAACGTATTGGTTTTGAACCAAACAGCAAAAGAAGAGAATCCACTTAACTGATCCTTATTCGTTGTATCCCCACAGAAATGTATCCTATGCTCTAATGAGAGTGACATGCATGGTGAGCTCTAGCTATACACTGTAACGCTGGAGCCTGCATCCTTGTGAGAGGAGAAGTACAAGTGCTTTTCTCAAGGTGATTCTTGCAGTGACAAGGGAACCACTGTTATTAAGGGTGACAGCAGATGGAGAGGGAGGCAGAGAGAGGAAGAGAGGGGTAGAGAGGGAGAAAGAGAGAGAGAGACCCCACAGAGCCCCAGGACAGCGACACAATTAGACCCAACCAAATCATGAAAAAAAAAGAAATAACAAAAAAAACTGAGCAAACTAGTTTGCTATTTGGCCCTAAACAGAGAGTACACAGTGGCAGAATCCCTGACCCCTGTGACTGACCCAAACTTAAGGAAAGGTTTGACTATGTAAAGAATCAGTGAGCATGGCCTTGCTATTGAGAAAGGCTGCCATAGGTAGACCTGGCTCTCAAGAAAAAAAACAGGCTATGTGTACACTACCCACAAAATGAGGTGGAAACTGAGCAGCACTTCCTAACCTCCTGCCAAATGTATGACCATATAGGGACACATATTTCTCTCAGATTACACAGACCCACAAAAAATAGAAAACAAAATCCAACTATTTGCACATCGTCACAAGACTGTATATAGCCATATAGAGATGGAGATGGAGAGTGACCGCATTTCAGCCATGCGTAATTGGCCGACTCCCACCACGGTAAAGGAAGTGCAGCGGTTTCTAGGGTTTGCCAACTACTACCGGAGGTTTATCCGGGGTTTTGGTCAGGTAGCAGCTCCCATTACCTCACTGCTGAAGGGGGGACCGGTGTGGCTGCAGTGGTCGGCTGAGGCGGACAGGGCTTTTGGTCACCTGAAGGCTCTGTTTACCTTCGGCTCACGTGCTGGCTCATCCGGATCCCTCTTTGGTGTTCATAGTGGAGGTGGACGCGTCCGAGGCTGGAATAGGAGCCGTGCTCTCTCAGCGCTCGGGCACGCCACCAAAACTCCGCCCCTGTGCTTTCGTTTCGAAGGAGCTCAGCCCGGCTGAGCGAAACTATGATGTGGAGGACCAGGAGCTGTTGCCTGTCGTCAAGGCTCTGAAGGCGTGGAGACATTGGCTTGAGGGGGCTAAACACCATTTTCTCATCTGGACTGACCACCACCGGGACTGTTGTATGAATTCCACCACCGGGAGCTGGACGCGGACATAGAGCGGGCGTTACGCACAGAGCCCACTCCCCCCCAGTGTCCAGCTGGGCGCCTGTACGTTCCGTCTGCTGTCCGCGATCGTTTGATCTATTGGGCCCACACGTCACCCTCCTCTGGTCACCCTGGCATCGGTCGGACGGTGCGTTGCCTTAGTGGGAAGTACTGGTGGTCCACCTTGGCCAAGGACATGAGGGTTTATGTTTCCTCCTGCTCGGTATGCACCCAGTGCAAGGCTCCCACCTGCCCAGAGGGAAGTTACAACCCCTACTCGTTCCACAACGGCCGTGGTCGCACCTGTCGGTGGACTTCCTGACAGATCTTCCTCCCTCACAGGGCAACACCACGATCCTGGTCGTTGTGGATTGGTTTTCTAAGTCCTGCCGTCTCCTCCCTTTGCCTGGTCTCCCTACAGCCCTACAGACTGAGGAGGCCCTGTTCACTCACGTCTTCTGGCACTACGAGGTGCCTGAGGATATAGTCTCTGATCGGGGTCCCCAGTTCACGTCCAGGTTCTGGAGAGTGTTCATGGAACGTCTGGGGGTCTCGGTCAGCCTCACCTCAGATTTTCACCCCGAGAGTGACGGGCAGGTGGAGAGAGTAAACCAGGATGTGGGTATGTTTCTGCAGTCCTATTACCAGGACCGGCCTAGGGAGTGGGCTGCGTTCATCCCCTGGGCAGAGATGGCCCAAAACTCACTTCGCCACTCCTCCACTAACCTCTCTCCTTTCCAGTGCGTACTGGGGTATCAGCCGGTTCTGGCACCTTGGCATCAGAGCCAGATAGAAGCTCCTGCGGTGGATGAATGGTTTAAGCGCTTGGAGGAGACCTGGGACGCCGCCCATGTGCACCTGCAACGGGCCGTGAGGCGGCAGAAGGCCACTGCAGTGAGGCACCGGGGGACCGGGTCTGGCTCTCGGCCCGAAACCTGCCTCTCCGCCTGCCCTGCCGGAAGATGGGTCCGCGTTTTGTACAGCTTCCCCCAGATTACCGTATTAATCCCTCGTTCCATGTGTCTCTCCTCAGGCCGGTGGTGGCTGGTCCACTTCAGGAGTCTGAGGTGCGGGAGGTTCCTCCGCCCCCTCTGGACATCGAGGGGGCCCCGGCGTATGCTGTTCGAGCCATCCTGGACTCAAGGCGTTGGGCGAGGGGCCTTCAGTACCTCGTGGAGTGGGAGGGGTACGATACAGAGGAGAGATGCTGGGTGCCGGTGGAGGACGTCTTGGACCCTTCGTTGCTGCGGGAGTTCCACCGTCTCCATCCGGATCGCCCTGCGCCTCGTCCTCCAGGTCGTCCCCAAGGTCGGTGTCGGCGCGGGGTGGTACTGTCACGACTTCCACCGAAGTCGGGTCCCTCTCCTTGTTCGGGTGGCGTTCGGCGGTCGACATCACCGGCTTTCTAGCCATCGCCAATCCACTTTTCATTTTCCATTTGTTTTGTCTTTGTCTTACATACCTGGTTTCAATTCCCCAATTACTTATCCATTATTTAACCCTCTGTTTCCCCATGTTTGTTTGTGAGTGATTGTTTTTATGTAATACGGTCCGTTTGTGGGCTCGCTTATTTAGTATTGTATTTGTCTATTTTGAGTAAAATACGTTTATTTACTCATATCTGCTGTCCTGCGCCTGACTCCTCTACACCAGCTACACACAGACTACATTACAATAATATGACATTTGAAATTACTCTATTCCTTTGACATTTTTGTGAGTGTAATGTTTACTGTTAATTTTATATTGTTTATTTCACATTTTTTTATTATATAATTTTACTTGCTTTGGCAATGTAAATATGTTTCTCATGCCAATAAAGTCCTTTGAATTGAATTGAAATGAGAGGCAGAGAGAGAGAGGGCGAGAGAGAGAGAGAGAGGCAGAGAGAGGGAGAGAGGCAGAGAGAGGGAGGCAGGGCTGACTGGATAACCTTGGTGCTGTGGATGACTGCCGGGTCCCTTCTCCATGAGCATCTCTGTTGCTCTCCTCTCTCTGCTATGCTTGTCTGCTGCTGCTGGACACAATCTGCAGGCTGGAATTACCTCGCAGCCAGAGGAAAACTAAACATGATTTCTGACCTTTACTTTCTGTGTTCAACAGTAACCTTTGGTGATCCGCACAGTGCAGGCAGCTACATCGCTGCTGCTGAAATGATTTCTGCAGGAAATGGTCGTGTGCTTTAGGGAAGAGAGGGGTGTGTGGGTTGTGGTGGGGAGAGGGAGGGAGGGGGAGGGATTGGTGTGTGTGTATACACAGGGTTGGGGAGTTACGGATTACATGTAATCAGTTACATGTAAGGGATTACAAAAACGGTAACTGTAATCCATTACGTTACCAGCAAAAATATTGTAATCCGATTACAGATACTTTTGAAAAACTAGATGATTACTTCAAGGGTTATTTTTAAATTCATAAAGGATGTTTGTGGGAAAAAATATTTGACACTTCTCTGTTTTCTCAATGACATTCAAATCAGCATTGAAAAAATATGCAAGTTTAAGTTTGTTCCACCTGAGCGAGTGAGAGACCACTATGATGACACACCAAATGTGTTTGATGGATTGTGGGAAAAGAGCAGGAATAGGCTTTTATAGGCTACAGTCTAAGCTATGTCTTCCAATGGTGCGACTGCTGTCGGCATCCAAAGATTATCCAACTTGAATAAACGCTTGGAGGTAAGGATGACAGCAGTGGTGTAGTCTACGGCGATACGGATATCACTTATTATTGATATCTACATAGCGCATTGATGTGAATCACACTGCTGCTCTCTCATTTAGCTATTTGCGCCTTACGGATTGTGGTTGTTGTGGATGGCTGTTCACAAATCTAAATGTGTATTTGAACCCAATAATGGTTGAATTCAAGAAGTTTAAGCTGCCTCAATCATTGTTTTTGAAACAAGTGGACAGCCATTGAAAAATGCGCTCTTGCAAGAGATGCACAGTGCGGATCCCAGCCTATGGAATAAAAGTGGGGCTTTAATTGCTCAATCTAATTCATAAATAATCCATAGGCCTAATGGACACATGCTCAAACTCACACACTTTGAATAGACTTAAATGGGAAATCTGTGGTTGCTACTGACCTTCATGTGTTAAAGTAATGACGGACTGTCATTTCTCGTTGCTTGTTTGAGCTGTTCTTGCCATAATATGGACTTGGTATTTTACCAAATAGGGCTATCTTCTGTATACCACTCCTACCTTGTCACAACACAATTGATTGGCTCAAAAGCATTAAAAATGAAAGAAATTCCACAAATGAACTTTTAACAAGGCACACCTGTTAATTGAAATGCATTTCAGGTGACTATCTCATGAAGCTGATCTAAAATCTCAAATATATTTTGATTTGTTTAAAACGTTTATGGTTACTACATGATTCCATATGTGTTATTTCATATTTTTGATGTCTTCACTATTATTCTACAATGTAGAAAATAGTAAAAATAAAGAAAAACCCTGGAATGAGTAAGTGTGTCCAAACTTTGAAGAAAAACCATCAAGCACTATGATAAAACTGGCTCTTATGAGGACCACCACAGGAAAGGAAGACCCAGAGTTACCTCAGCTGCAGAGGATAAGGTTATAAGAGTTAACTGCACCACATAATGCAGACCAAATAAATGCTTGACAGAGTTCAAGTAACAGACACATCTCAACATCAACTGTTCAGAGGAGATTGCGTGAATCAGGCCTTCATGGTTTGCTGCAAATAAACCACTACTAAAGGACACCAATAATAAGAAGAGACTTGCTTCGGCCAAGAAACACGTGCAATGGACATTAGACCGGTGGAAATCTGTCCTTTGGTCTGATGAGTCAAAATTTGAGATTTTTGGTTCCAACCGACGTGTCTTTGTGAGACACAGAGTAGGTGAATGGATTATCTCGGCATGTGTGGTTCCCAGTGTGAAGCATGGAGGAGGAGGTGTGATGGTACTTTGCTGGTGACACTGTCTGTGATTTATTTAGAATTCAAGGCACACTTAACTAGCATGGCTACCACAGCATTCTGCAGAGATACGCCATCCCATCTGGTTTGCTCTTAGTGGGACTATATTTTGTTTTTCAACAGGACAATGACCCAACACACCTCCAGGCTATGTAAGGGCTATTTGACCAAGAAGGAGAGTGATGGAGCGCTGCATCAGATGACATGGCCTCCACAATCACCCAACCTCAACCCAATTGAGATGGTTTGGGATGAGTTGGACTGCAGAGTGAAGGAAAAGCAGTCAACAAGTGCTCAGCATATGTGGGAACTCCTTCAAGACTGTTGGAAAAGCATTCCAGGTGAAGCTGGTTGAGAGAATGCCAAGAGTGTGCAAAGCTGTCATCAAGGCAAAGGGTGGCTACTTTGAAGAATCTCAAATCTAAAATATATTTTGATATGTTAACACTATTTTGGTTATTACATGATTCCATATGTGTTATTTCATATGTAGAATGTACAATGTAGAAAATAGTAAAAATAAATAAAAACCCTTGAATGAGAAGTTGTGTACAAACTTTTGACTGATACTATATGTGTTTTACATAGTGTGAGAACAAATCCAGGTGCAGACAAATCTCTTAGGCAGAAAAAAGATGAATTGCATCATCACTGCTTTTTTGTTGTTGTTTGCTTGAATTTGTTGGTTATTAAGAGTTGCTAAAATACAGCTAATTTTAATCTGCTGGTTATTAAGAGTTGCTAAGATACAGCTAATTTTAATCTGCTGGTTATTAAGAGTTGCTAAAATACAGCTAATTTTAATCTGCTGGTTATTAAGAGTTGCTAAGATACAGCTAATTTTAATCTGCTGGTTATTAAGAGTTGCTAAAATACAGCTAATTTTAATCTGCTGGTTATTAAGAGTTGTTAAGATAAAGCTAATTTATCTCTATAGTATTAGCAACTGTTATGATCTACATCCATCCCCTGGCACCATTACTCCCCCGTCCTACCTCCTACCCCTCTCCCACCTCTTCCCTACCTCCTCCCTACACCTCCTCTCCCTCATCTTCCCCCCACCTCCTTAATACTCCTCCCCTCACCCCTCCTCCTCCCCCACCTCCTCCCTACTCCTCATCCCCCCCACATCCTCCCTATTCCTCCTCCCCCCTCCCCCATCTCCTCCCTACTCCTCCTCTCCCCCAGCATATTTCTGCCAGCAGTAAGAATAATACATACATGGCCATCTCTCTATCTCCTAACTTAAAACAAACCACAAGTGTGTGCTGCTCTGTGCAGGGATGGTACATTTAGGAGCTTACATAGCACAGTGAGCAGGAGCATAGACATCCTTGGTCATTGATCCTTGGCTATACACAGTTAGGAAGTTAAGGTTTGTACTATGAGACGCCCGTGGCCGCTTCACAGTGTATAAATATTGTTTATGTCAGTGGAGGACGGGAAGGGATTTGGGCATAGAGCCCGAATTTGAATGTGTGACCTAAAGCTGGCCTCAATTTCTTTCCCATTTTTGCCCAGCCAAGCACATTGTGGCAATAATCTAGCGTATCTCTCTCTCTCTAGCGTATCTCTCTCTCTCTAGCGTATCGCTCTCTCTAGCGTATCTCTCTCTCTACTGTATCTCTCTAGTGTATCTCTCTCTGTCTAGAGTATCTCTCTCTCTCTCGTATCTCTCTCTCTCTCTCTCGTATCTCTCTCTCTCTCTAGCGTATCTCTCTCTCTCTCTCTAGCGTATCTCTCTCTCTACTGTATCTCTCTCTCTCTCTCTCTCTCTCTCTCTCTCTCTCTCTAGTGTATCTCTATCTCTAGTGTATCTCTCTCCCTAGTGTCTCACTATCTCTAGTGTATCTCTCTCTCTAGTGTATCTCTCTCTCCCTAGTGTCTCACTATCTCTAGTGCATCTCTAACTCTCTAGAGTTTCTCTCTCCCTAGTGTATCTTTCTCTAGTGTATATCGCTTTCTCTAGTGTATCTCTCTCTAGTGTATCTCTGTCTCTAGTGTATCTCTAAATCTCCAGCGTATCTCTCTCTCTCTCTAGTGTATCTCTCTATAGTATATCGCTCTCTCTAGTATATCTCTCTCTCTAATGTATCTCTGTCTCCAGTGTATCCCTCTCTCTCTAGTGTATCCCTCTCTCTCTAGTGTATCTCTAAATCTCTCGTGCATCTCTCATTCTCTCTCTAGTGTATCTCTCTCTCTAGTGTATCTATCTCTCTAGTATCTCTCTCTCTCTAGTGAATCTCTAACTCCCTAGTGTATCTCTCTCTCGTGTGTATTTCTCTCTACTGTATCTATCTCTCTAGTGTCTCTCTCTCCCTAGTGTATCTTTCTCTAGTGTATATCTCTTTCTCTAGTGTATCTCTCTCTAGTGTATCTCTGTCTCTAGTGTATCTCTCTAGTGTATCTCTCTCTCTAGTGTATCTCTCTAGTGTATCTCTCTCTAGTGTATCTCTAACTCTCCAGCGTATCTCTCTCTCTCTAGTGTATCTCTCTCTCCAGTGTATCTTTCTCTCTAGCGTATCTCTCTAGTGTATCTCTCTCTCTCTCTCTAGTGTATCTCTCTCTAGAGTATCTCTCTAGTGTATCTCCCTCTAGTGTATCTCTCTCTAGTGTATCTCTCTCTAGTGTATCTCTCTCTCTCTCGTGTATCTCTACCTCTCTAGTGTATCCATTTCTCTCTATCGTGTATCTCTCTAGTGTATCTCTCTCTAGTGTATCTTTCTCTAGTGTATCTCTCTCTCTCTCTCTAGTGTATCTCTCTCTAGTGTATCTCTCTAGTGTATCTCCCTCTAGTGTATCTCTCTAGTGTATCTCCCTCTAGTGTATCTCTCTCTAGTGTATCTCTCTCTAGTGTATCTCTCTCTCTCTAGTGTATCTCTACCTCTCTAGTGTATCCATTTCTCTCTATCGTGTATCTCTCTCTCTCTAGTGTATCTCTCTAGTGTATCTCTCTCTAGTGTATCTTTCTCTAGTGTATCTCTCTCTCTCTAGTGTATCTCTCTCTAGTGTATCTCTCTAGTGTATCTCCCTCTAGTGTATCTCTCTCTAGTGTATCTCTCTCTAGTGTATCTCTCTCTCTCTAGTGTATCTCTACCTCTCTAGTGTATCAATTTCTCTCTATCGTGTATCTCTCTCTCTCTAGTGTATCTCTCTAGTGTATCTCTCTCTCTAGTGTATCTTTCTCTAGTGTATCTCTCTCTCTCTCTCTCTCTCTAGTATATCTCTCTCTAGTGTATCTCTCTCTAGTGTATCTCTCTCTCTCTAGTGTATCTCTACCTCTCTAGTGTATCCATTTCTCTCTATCGTGTATCTCTCTCTCTCTAGTGTATCTCTCTAGTGTATCTCTCTCCAGTGTATCTTTCTCTAGTGTATCTCTCTCTCTCCAGTGTATCTTTCTCTAGTGTATCTCTCTCTCTAGCGTATCTCTCTAGTGTATCTCTCTCTAGTGTATCTCTCTCTAGTGTATCTGTCTCTCCAGTGTATCTTTCTCTAGTGTATCTCTCTCTCTCTCTAGTGTATCTCTTTGTCTAGTGTATCTCTCTCCAGTGTATCTCTCTCTCTCTAGTGTATCTCTCTCTCTAGTGTCTCTCTCTCTCTAGTGTATCTCTCTCTCTCCAGTGTATCTCTCTCTCTCTCTAGTGCATCTCTCTCTCTAGTGCATCTCTCTCTCTAGTGTATCTCTCTCTCTCTAGTGTATCTCTCTCTCTAGTATCTCTCTCTCTCTAGTGTATCTCTCTCTCTCTAGTGTATCTCTAACTCTCTAGTATATCTCTCTCTAGTGTATCTATCTCTATATATAGTGTTTATATCTCTCTCTAGTGTTTCTCTCTCTATATATAGTGTATATATCTCTCTCTAGTGTTTCTCTCTCTATATATAGTTTATATATCTCTCTCTAGTGTATCTCTTTCTATATATAGTGTATATATCTCTCTTTAGTGTTTTTCTCTCTCTCTCTCTAGTGTATCTCTCTCTCTAGTGTATCTCTCTCTCTCTAGTGTATCTCTACCTCTCTAGTGTATCCATTTCTCTCTATCGTGTATCTCTCTCTCTCTAGTGTATCTCTCTCTAGTGTATCTCTCTCTAGTGTATCTCTCTCTCTCTAGTGTATCTCTCTCTCTAGTGTATCTCTCTCTCTCTCTAGTGTATCTCTCTCTCTCTAGTGTATCTCTACCTCTCTAGTATATCTCTCTCTAGCGTATCTCTAACTCTCTAGCGTATCTCTAACTCTCTAGTGTATCTCTCTCTCTAGTGTATCTCTCTCTCTAGTGTATCTCTACCGCTCTAGTGTATCTCTCTCTCTAGTGTATCTCTCTCTCTAGTGTATCTCTCTCTCTCTCTAGTGTATCCTCTCTAGTGCACCATGGTGCTTGCCTACGGAGCTGTGAGGGGAACGGCACCTCCGTACCTTCAGGCTCTGATCAGGCCCTACACCCAAACAAGGGCACTGCGTTCATCCACCTCTGGCCTGCTCGCCTCCCTACCTCTGAGGAAGTACAGTTCCCGCTCAGCCCAGTCAAAACTGTTCGCTGCTCTGGCACCCCAATGGTGGAACAAACTCCCTCACGACGCCAGGTCAGCGGAGTCAATCACCACCTTCCGGAGACACCTGAAACCCCACCTCTTTAAGGAATACCTAGGATAGGATAAAGTAATCCTTCTAACCCCCCCCCCCCCCCCCCCCCCCCCCCCTTAAAAGATTTAGATGCACTATTGTAAAGTGGTTGTTCCACTGGATATCATAAGGTGAATGCACCAATTTGTAAGTCGCTCTGGATAAGAGCGTCTGCTAAATGACTTAAATGTAAATGTAAATGTATCGCTCTCTCTCTAACGTCTCTAGCGTATCTCTAACTCTCTAGCGTATCTCTCTCTCTCTAGTGTATCTCTCTCTCTAGTGTATTTCTCTCTCTAGTGTATCTCTCTCTCTCTCTAGTGTATCTCTACCTCTCTAGTGTATCTCTCTCTCTCTAGCGTATCTCTAACTCTCTAGTGTATCTCTCTCTCTCTAGTGTATCTCTCTCTCTAGTGTATTTCTCTCTCTAGTGTATCTCTCTCTCTCTCTAGTGTATCTCTACCTCTCTAGTGTATCTCTCTCTCTAGTGTATCTCTCTCTCTCCAGTGTATCTCTACCTCTCTAGTGTATCCATTTCTCTCTATCGTGTATCTCTCTCTCTCTAGTGTATCTCTCTCTAGTGTATCTCTCTCTCTCTAGTGTATCTCTCTCTCTAGTGTATCTCTCTCTCTCTAGTGTATCTCTACCTCTCTAGTATATCTCTCTCTAGCGTATCTCTAACTCTCTAGTGTATCTCTCTCTCTAGTGTATCTCTCTCTCTCGTGTATCTCTACCTCTCTAGTGTATCTCTCTCTCTCTAGTGTATCTCTCTCTCTAGTGTATTTCTCTCTCTAGTGTATCTCTCTCTCTCTCTAGTGTATCGCTCTCTCTCTAGCGTATCTCTAACTCTCTAGCGTATCTCTCTCTCTCTCTAGTGTATCTCTCTCTCTCTCTAGCGTATCTCTCTCTCTCTAGTGTATCTCTAACTCTCTAGTGTATCTCTCTCTCTCTAGTGTATCTCTCTCTCTAGTGTATTTCTCTCTCTAGTGTATCTCTCTCTCTAGTGTATCTCTACCTCTCTAGTGTATCTCTCTCTCTCTAGCGTATCTCTAACTCTCTAGTGTATCTCTCTCTCTCTAGTGTATCTCTCTCTCTAGTGTATTTAGTCCCGTGTGGCTCAGTTGGTAGAGCATGGCGCTTGCAACGCCAGGGTTGTGGGTTCAATTCCCACGGGGGGACCAGGGTTCAATTCCCACGGGGGGACCAGGATGAATATGTATGAACTTTCCAATTTGTAAGTCGCTCTGGATAAGAGCGTCTGCTAAATGACTTAAATGTAATGTAAATGTATTTCTCTCTCTAGTGTATCTCTCTCTAGTGTATCTCTCTCTCTAGCATATCTCTAACTCTCTAGTGTATCTCTCTCTAGTGTATTTCTCTCTCTAGTGTATATCTCTCTCTCTAGTGTATCTCTCTCTCTAGTGTATATCTCTCTCTCTAGTGTATCTCTACCTTTCTAGTGTATCTCTCTCTCTAATGTATCTCTCTCTAGTGTATCTCTCTCTCTATATAGTGTATATATCTCTCTCTAGTGTTTCTCTCTCTATATATAGTGTATCTCTCTCTCTCTCTAGTGTATCTCTCTCTCTAGTGTATTTCTCTCTCTAGTGTATCTCTCTCTCTAGTGTATCTCTCTCTCTCTCTAGTGTATATCTCTCTCTCTAGTGTATCTCTACCTTTCTAGTGTATCTCTCTCTCTAATGTATCTCTCTCTAGTGTATCTCTCTCTATATATAGTGTATATATCTCTCTAGTGTTTCTCTCTCTATATATAGTGTATATATCTCTCTCTAGTGTTTCTCTCTCTATATATAGTGTATATATCTCTCTCTAGTGTATCTCTTTCTCTCTATTGTCTCTCTCTCTCTCTAGTGTATCTCCAACTATCTAGTGTATCTCTCTCTCTAGTGTATCTATTTCTCTCTCTCGTGTATCTCTCTCTATATATAGTGTATATATCTCTCTCCAGTGTTTCTCTCTCTCTCTCTCTTTAGTGTATCTCTCTCTCTCTAGTGTATCTCTCTATCTCTAGTGTATCTCTACCTATCTACTGTATCTCTCTCTCTAGTGTATCTATTTCTCTCTCTCGTGTGTATATATCTCTCTCTAGTGTATCTCTCTCTCTCTCTAGTGTATCTCTCTCTCTCTCTCTCTAGTGTATCTCTCTCTCTCTCTAGTGTATCTCTACCTCTCTAGTATATCTCTCTCTCTACTGTATCTCTCTCTCTAGTGTATCTCTAACTCTCTAGTATATATCTCTCTCTAGTGTATCTCTCTCTAGTGTATCTCTCTCTCTCTCTAGTGTATCTCTCTCTCTCTCTAGTGTATCTCTCTCTCTAGTGTATCTCTCTCTCTCTCTAGTGTATCTCTCTCTCTCTCTCTCTCTCTCTCCCTCTCTAGTGTATCTCTCTCTCTCTCTAGTGTATCTCTCTCTCTAGTGTATCTCTCTCTCTCTCTTGTGTATCTCTCTCTCTCTCTAGTGTATCTCTCTCTCTCTACTGTATCTCTCTCTCTACTGTATCTCTCTCTCTAGTGTATCTCTCTCTCTCTCTCTAGTGTATCTCTCTCTCTCTCTAGTGTATCTCTCTCTCTCTAGTGCATCTCTCTCTCTCTAGTGCATCTCTCTCTTTAGTGTATGTCTATCTCTCTAGTGTATATCTCTCAAAGGGCTTTTTTGGCATTGGAAACATATGTTTACATTGTTATCTATAACACTTGCTTTGGCAAACAAAATGTGTGCGTTTTTTTGCCAATTTTAACTGCACACTTGTTGTTTGTGTACATGGATTTTATATTGTCGTCTGTTTTCCCCCCGACACCGCTTTCCATCAATTTGTATAGCAGACCCTCATGCCAAATTGGGTCAAAAGCTTTTTTGAAATCAACAAAGCATGAGAAGATATAGCTTTTGTTTTGGTTTGTTTGTTTGTCAATTAGGGTGTGCAGGGTGAGTACATGGTCTGTCGTGCGGTAATTTGGTAAAAAGCCATTTTGACATTTGCTCAGTACATTGTTTTCACTGAGGACATGTACAAGTCTGCTGTTAATGATAATGCAGAGGGTTTTCCCAAGGTTGCTGTTGACGCATATCCCACAGTAGGTATTGGGGTCAAATTTGTCTCAACTTTTGTGGATTGGGGTGATCAGTCCTTGGTCCCAGTTATTGGGGAAGATGCCAGAGCTGAGGATGATGTTAAAGAGTTTAAGTATAGCCAATTTACATTTGTGGTCTGTATATTTTATAACATTTAGGAAACCATCAACACCACATGCCTATTTGGGTTGAAGGGTTTGTATTTTGTGCTGTATTTCATTCCATTTAATTGGAGAATCCATTGGGTTCTGGTTGTCTTTAATAGCTGATTCTAAGATGTGTAATTGATCATGCATATGTTTTTGCTGTTTGTTCTTTGTTGTAGAGTCAAAAAGATTGGAGAAGTGGTTTATCCATACATTTCCATTTTGGATAGATAACTCTTTGTGCTTTTGTTTGTTTAGTGTGTTCCAATTTTCCCAGAAGCAGTTAGATTCTATGGATTCTTCAATTACATCGAGCTGATTTCTGACATGCTGTTCCTTCTATTTCTGTAGTAAATTTCTGTATTGTTTTAGTGATTCGCCAGAGTGAAGGAGTCGGCTCAGGTTTTCTGGGTCTCTATGTTTTTTGTTGGATAGGTTTCTCAAGTTCTTTCTTAGGTTTTTGCATTCTTCATCAAACCATTTGTCATTGTTTTTATCCTGTCAAGGCTTTCTACTGCCAAGTTTACACCTTCACTATTACAGTGAAATGTTTTGTCCAGGAAGTTGTCTAAAAGGGTTTACATTTGTTGTTGCCTATTTGTGTTTTGTTAGGTTTCTAAACTACTTTCCTGCCATCTATAGCATTTCTTAATATTGTGCAGTTCCTTTGGTTTTGATGCCTCATGATTCAAGTAGACTGTGATTTGCTGTGATCTGATAGGTGTGTTAGTGGGCTGACTGTGAACGCTCTGAGAGACTCTGGGTTGAGATCAATGATAAAGTAATCTACAGTACTACTGCCAAGGGATGAGCTGTAAGTGTATCTACCATAGGAGTCTCCTCAAAGCCTAACATTGACTATGTACAGACCCAGCGTGCAACAGAGCTGCAGGAGTCGCTATTTCTATTTTTCTCACCTCTCATACTCTTTCCCTCCCCTCTCTCTCCCTTCACCTCTCTCTCCTCCCTACCTTTCCCTCCCCTCTCTCTCCCTTCACCTCTCTCTCCTCCCTACCTTTCCCTCCCCTCTCTCTCCCTTCACCTCTCTCTCCTCCCTACCTTTCCCTCCCCTCTCTCTCCCTTCACCTCTCTCTCCTCCCTACCTTTCCCTCCCCTCTCTCTCCCTTCACCTCTCTCTCCTCCCTACCTTTCCCTCCCCTCTCTCTCCCTTCACCTCTCTCTCCTCCCTACCTTTCCCTCCCCTCTCTCTCCCTTCACCTCTCTCTCCTCCCTACCTTTCCCTCCCCTCTCTCTCCCTTCACCTCTCTCTCCTCCCTACCTTTCCCTCAGTGAGAACAGTCTGGTAGAGAGAGTGTAGCATGGGGAATCAGTGGATCTCAGAGGGTTTCCTGTCTCATTATTGACCTGTTCTAACATGGCGGTCACTGCTATTTACACTGAACAAAAATATAAATGCAACATGTAAAGTGTTGGTCCCATATTTCATGAGCTGAAATAAAAGTTCCCAGAAATGTTCCATATGCACAAAAAGCGTATTTCTCTCAAATTTTGTGCACAAATTTGTTTACATCCCTGTTAGTGAGCATTTCTCCTTTGCCAAGATAATCCATCCACCTGACAGGTGTGGCATGTCAAGAAACTGATGATTACACATGATCATTACACAGGTGCACCTTGTGCTGGGGACAATAAAATGCTGCTCTAAAATGTGCAGTTTTGTCACACAACACAATGCCACAGATCTCTCAAGGTTTGACGGAGGGTGCAATTGGCAAGCTGACTGCAGGAATGTTCATTTCTCTACCATAAGCGTTTTAGTGAATTTGGCAGTTTGTACTACCGGTCTCACAACCGCAGACCACGTGTATGGCGTTGTGTGGTTGAGCGGTTTGCTGATGTCAGCATTGTGAACAGAGTGCCCCATGGTGGCGGTGGGGGTATGGTATGGGCAGGCATAAGCTACGGAAAACAAACACAGTTGCATTTTATCGATGGCAATGTGAATGCACGGAAATACCGTGATGAGATCCCGAGGACCATTGTGAGGCCCATAGTATCTGTGAACAACAGATGCATATCTGTATTCCCAGTCATGTGAAATCCATAGATTAGGGCCTAATGAATTAAATTGACTGATTATCTTATAGCGGCACCTAACAAAGATGCTGGGAAATTAATATTAATGCTCAATCACATCCTTACTCTAGGAAAACAGAAGAGCGATCGTCACGTTGTTACAACACATTGAGTCCTATTGGAGCCTCTGCTCTATGATGTGATGTGCAGCAGCATTTAAGGGGGCTGTGGGGGCCTGCTCTCCGCTCAGCCCCTGCATTCCCTTGCGTCTCAGATATGAAATAAATTGATTTTATTTCACATGCAGGCCTGATGACTGGCACTGACTGGCTATAATAGCTGCTGATATTTCTTTTTGAAGGGCTGTTCAATGCTCCTCAGAGGATTTGGAGACCTTACACAGGATAAATAATCTCTAACCTCTTTGATTTCCTCCTAACCCCCTCCCCAGTAGACCCCCGTGACCCTCAAGACTCCTCCCCACTCCTCTCCGCTACCCCTTCCCCTTGTTTCCCTCTGGTTTTGGGTCCTACTCAGAATAGAGTTCCATCTTGCTGGTGAATTTTTCTGTCACACCCCTAATTTTCTCAGCTTTACCCGGTGTTAATGTACAACCTATTATACCCAGTGATGTCTGTCAGCAAAATATACAGAGATCTGGTGTGACCACCATTTAACTCATGCAGCTGGACACATCTCCTTTGCATAGAGTTAATCAGGCTGTTGATTGTGGCCTGTGAAATGTTGTCCCACTCCTCTTCAATGGCTTTGCGAAGTTAATGGATATTGGTGGGAACTGGAACACGCTGTTGTACACATCGATCCAGAGCATCCCAAACATGGTGACATGTCTGGTGAGTATGCAGGCCATGGAATAATTGGGACATTTTCAGCTTGTAGGAATTGGGTACAGATACTTGTGACATGGGGCCTTACATTATCATGTTAAACATGAGGTGATGGTGGTGGATGAATGGCACGTCAGTGGGCCTCAGGATCTCATTGCGGTATCTCTGTGCATTCAAATTGCCATTGATAAAATGCAATTGTTTTTGTTGTCCGTAGCTAATGCCTGCCCATACCATAACCCCACCGCCACCATGGGGCACTCTGTTCACAACGTTGACATCAGCAAACCGCTTGCCCATAGGACACCATACACACTATCTGCCATCTGCCCGGTACAGTTGAAACCAGGATTCATCCATGAAGAGAACGTTTCTCCAGCATGCCAGTGTCTATAGAAGGTGAGCATTTGCCCACTGAAGTTAGGTACGATGCCGAACTGCAGTCAGGTCAAAACCCTGGTGAGGGTTTATGACAGTTTGTGCAAACCCACAGTTTCATCAGCTGTCCTGTTGGGTGTTCTCAGACGATTCCGCAGGTGAAGATGCCGGATGTGGAGGTCCTGGGCTGGTGTGGTTGCACATGGTCTGTGGTTGTGAGGCCGGTTGGACGTATTGCCAAATGATCTAAAACGACGTTATACGTGGCTTATGGTAAAGGAAAGAACAGTCAAGCCTCTTAGAACAGCTCTGTTGGACATTCCTGCTGTCAGCATGCCATTTGCACGTTCCGTCAAAACTTGAGACATCTTTGGCATTGTGTTGTGTGACAAAACTGCACATTTTAGAGTGGCTTTTTATTGTCCCCAGCACAGGGGCACTCTGGCTCTTGAGTGGAGCAGCGATCTAAGGCACTAATAAAAAAAAGTTCCCCCTCATTCCCCATCACATGTACTTTAAATGATATTGTGAAAGTCATTTTCATTAATGCTATTGAAATTGTGAAATGATTTCAATGTCTCGAGTACAGTTTACCTTTTGATGAAATTGAGCACATTGATAGATATCAAGTCAACTTGGAATGAGCCTATAACTGAAACTGTACAGTCTAACATATCAAATCAATTTCACTAAATGTATCTTATTTTTGTTTGCTGTCACAATTTACCATAAGGTGTAAAAAATGACCAAACTAAATTTGTAACTAGTACTTTTTTGACCGGATACTTTTTTTAAACACTTTTTGAATTTTATTGATTTTTTATTGAATTTCAAAACATACAATCTACCTGCAGTGAAGCCGCTCAACATTTACAATATATTCAGTCATCTAGCAGACATCCAGAGTGACCCACAGGAGCAACCAGGGTCAAGAGCCCTGCCCAAGGGTACTTCGACAGATCTCCCACCAAGTCGAATCGGTTACCTGAACTAGCGACCTCTCAGCCACCGGCCCATGCTCCCAACCGCCAGGCCACCAACCATCCAAGATCCCCCCCACAGTTCCCCCCGAGAGTTCCCCCTCAACCATCCAAGATCCCCCCCAGAGTTCCCCCCGAGAGTTCCCCCTCAACCATCCAAGATCCCCCCCACAGTTCCCCCCGAGAATGCCCCCTCAACCATCCAAGATCCCCCCCACAGTTCCCCCCAAGAGTTCCCCCTCAACCATCCAAGATCCCCCCCACAGTTCCCCCCGAGAGTTCCCCTTCAACCATCCAAGATCCCCCCCACAGTTCCCCCCGAGAGTTCCCCCTCAACCATCCAAGATCCCCCCACAGTTCCCCCCAAGAGTTCCCCCTCAACCATCCAAGACCCTCACAGTCCCCCCTGAAAAACCACCCACCCGATGCGCCATAGAAAAAATAGAAAAACATCAACAACAATGCAAAAACAAAAGACATCAAGGACAACAAAACAGCAAGGTGTGTGTGTGCGTGTGTGTCCGTGTGTGTGCACATGTGTGCTTTTGAATGTTAGTGTGTGTATGCATGTGTACGTGCGTACAAGTGCTTGAGTGGCTTCAGCCTCAGGTTAACAGGCATTGGATTTTAACAGTTCATTTATAGTGTAATTTAAACTTCAATTTTTTGGGTTCATTTTTTACTTTTATCTTTGACCGCCATTCTACCCCCCGCCCAGCAACTTCACTCCCACTTGTCTCCAGTTCCACGTCCCAACACTCAGCCCATACTTTTTACTGTTACTTGAGAAGTTTCTTAAGAGGGTTACTTTTATTTTTACTTCAGTAAATTACAATCTAAGCAACAGATTTTCAGTAATCGACCCACCTCTGCCCAAAACAACGACTATCAGCATGGCTACTACAGTGGCTACCAAGTTGAGGACTGTTGGACATTCTTACCATTGGTACACGTAACAAGTTAATTGAAAAAATATATATTCTTAATAACCAGTGAGCGTTGGTCCTTGCGGTGAGGGGTCCTGCAGGTATACGGTAGAGGGGGTCAGTCCCAAATGGCCAGTCTGGCCCAGGTGCTGTGATCTGTCCTCCCCGTAATGAGATTAAGTGAGTAATTAGAAGCTGGCGGACAGGATGGAGAGCCCGGTCCCCCAGTGGCCTGGTGCATGGTCCATCCCTGGTGTCATCATCTCCCCAGAACAGGAAGTCTAATTAAGATCTCACCCTGGGTATGACTCTGGAGGAAGGGAGGGAGGGAGGCGTTGTCCATAAAGGAGAAATAGATAGCAAACTCAACTAGTTGCTACATATACAGGCAAAAGCTAAGGCAGCTACAGTGGATTCGGAAAGTATTCAGACCCCTTAACTTTTTCCACATTTTGTTACGTTACAGCCTTATTCTAAAATGTAATAAATTAATTGTTTTCCTCATCAATCTATGTTTGCAAATAAAAATAATAAAAAAACGTAAATACCTTATTTACATAAGTATATAGACCCTTTGATATGAGACTTGAAATTGAGCTCAGGTGCATCCTGTTTCTATTGATCATCCTTGAGGTGTTTTTACAACTTGATTGGAGTCCACCTGTGGTAAATTCAATTGATTGGACATGATTTGGAAAGGCGCACACCTGTCTATATGTGGTCCAATAGTTACCAGTGCATGTCAGAGTAAAAACCAAGCCATGAGGTTGAAGGATTTGTCCGTAGAGCTCTGAGACAGGATTGTGTTGAGGCACAGATACTGAGGAAGGGTACCAATACATTTCTGCAGCATTGAAGGCTACCAAGAACACAGTGGCCTCTTCCTAGAGCTGGCCACCCGGTCAAACTGAGCAATCGGGGGAGAAGGGCCTTGGTCAGGGAGGTGACCAAGAACCCGATGGTCACTCTGGCAGAGCTCTAGAGTTCCTCGGTGGAGATGGTTGTCCATCTGGAAGTTTCTCCCATCTCTGCAGCACTCCACCAATCAGGCCTTTATGATAGAGTGGCCAGACGGAAGCTACCCCATAATGACAAAGGAACAGGAAAGGGCCTTCCCCAAACTGTTGCCACAAAGATTGTCTAGAATGTTCTTGTGCTGACCTTGCTTCCAGGGGCAGTTTGGAACTTGGTAGTGAGTGTTGCATCCGAGGACAGATGATTTTTCTGCACTACGCACTTCTGCGCTACACACTTGTGTGGCCTACCACTACACGGTTGAGCCGTTGTTGCTCCTAGACATTTCCACTTCACAATGACAGCACTTACAGTTGACCGGGGCACTTACAGTTGAACAGAAATTTGACGAACTGACTTTTTGGAAAGGTGGCATCCTATGATGGTGCCAAGTTGAACGTCACTGAGCTCTTCAGTAAGGCCATTCTACTGCCAATGTTTGTCTATGGAGAATGCATGGCTGTGTGATCGATTTTATATACCTGTCAGCAACGGGTGTGGCTGAACTAGCCGAATCAACTAATTTGAAGGGGTGTCCACATAGTGTATCTACCTCAATTACCTTGTAACCCTGCACATCGACTCAGTACTAGTACCCTGTGTATAGAGCCAAGTTATCGCTACTCACTGTGTATTTATTCCTTGTGTTATTATTTTTATATTATTTATCTTTTTATTCTCTCTGCATTGTCGGCATGGTAAGCGTTTCACTGTTATTCTATACCTGTTGTTTACGAAGCATGTGACATTTGATTTGAAAAAGACAGCTGAGTGTCATTGTTAATGCGAACACACACCACCACAATGGCAAAATCAATGGGCCTTTAAGGGACATCAATCTTGACAGCACAAGACCCCTGCTTGTCTCCAGCGCTGACTGGTCGGGGGGTTAGGGGAGGCAAAGGGCTAGAATGCTAGGGGGCCAGCAGAGGCTAGAGGGGCCAGTGGGCTAGAAGGGCCAGGGCCATAGGGGGATAAGTAGGCTAGGGGGGATAGAGAGACCAGGGGAGCCAGGGGGCTAGAGGTGCCAGGGGGATAGGGGAATAAGTAGGCTAGGGGGGATAGAGAGACCAGGGGAGCCAGGGGGCTATGGGGAGCTAGGTGGTCCATGGGGCTAGAGGTGCCAGGGGGATAGGGGGATAAGTAGGCTGGGAGGGATAGAGAGACCAGGGGAGCCAGGGGGCTACGGGGAGCTAGGTGGTCCATGGGGCTAGAGGTGCCAGGGGGATAGGGGGATAAGTAGGCTGGGAGGGATAGAGAGACCAGGGGAGCCAGGGGGCTATGGGGAGCTAGGTGGTCCATGGGGCTAGAGGTGCTAGGGGGATAAGTAGGCTGGGAGGGATAGAGAGACCAGGGGAGCCAGGGGGCTACGGGGAGCTAGGTGGTCCAGGGGGCTAGAAGGGCCAGGGCAATAGGGGGATAAGTAGGCTAGGGGGGATAGAGAGACCAGGGGAGCCAGGGGGCTATGGGGAGCTAGGTGGTCCAGGGGGCTAGAGGTGCCAGGGGGATAGGGGGATAAGTAGGCTAGGGGGGATAGAGAGACCAGGGGAGCCAGGGGGCTATGGGGAGCTAGGTGGTCCAGGGGGCTAGAGGTGCCAGGGGGATAGGGGGATAAGTAGGCTAGGGGGGATAGAGAGACCAGGGGAGCCAGGGGGCTATGGGGAGCTAGGTGGTCCAGGGGGCTAGAGGTGCCAGGGGGATAAGGGGATAAGTAGGCTAGGGGGGATAGAGAGACCAACATTGATTTAGTAACATTATATGTTTTCTCTCCAATAACACTTTCGATTACTTTGTAAAAAATATCTTTGTGACAAATTTAATCTAATGCTTTCTTGAGGTCTACAGAACATGAGTAGATTTGACCTTTGTTTTGGTTTACTTGTTAGTCAATTAGAGTGTGGAGGGTATAAATATGGTCTGTTGTACAGTAATTTGGTAAAAGTTCAATCTGGTTTCTTCTCAGGACGTTGTGTTCATCAAGGAAATGAAGAAGTCTTCTATTTATGACACTGCAGCGAATTTTCCTCAAGTTGCTGTTAATATACATTTTTATAGATTGGTGTGATACAGCCTTGGTTCCAAATATCAGGGGAAATACCTGCAGCGAGGATATTGTTGAAGAGTTTCAGTATAGCCAATTTGAATTTGTGGTCTATATACTTTTTTGTACCATTTTTGTTCTTAGGATGTGTTTGTATTGCTTCAGTGTTTCCCCATATTGAAGGCGTATATTTTGTTGATTTAGTAACATTATATGTTTTCTCTCCAATAACACTTTCGATTACTTTGTAAAAAATATCTTTGTGACAAATTTAATCTAATGCTTTCTTGAGGTCTACAGAACATGAGTAGATTTGACCTTTGTTTTGGTTTACTTGTTAGTCAATTAGAGTGTGGAGGGTATAAATATGGTCTGTTGTACAGTAATTTGGTAAAAGTTCAATCTGGTTTCTTCTCAGGGGGCTATGGGGAGCTAGGTGGTCCAGGGGGCTAGAGGGGCTATGGACAAATAGCCAGGAGATGAGCATGCCCAGTTATCTCTTTTTGCCTTTTCTAGATCAATCTCTAGAAATTAGGCTGTCCTTTTGAACATTGCGTAATTTGACAGGCGGCCAAGTTGCCCGCTGTCCTAGTGTATCCTAACCCAAAACAGACAGCGGTTTCTAGGTAAAGCTGATGCAGAAGTGGGACATGGGAAGGATTTGCTTCCTGTTCTCGTTTTCTTTGTTTTGCCTTCCCTTTCGCTGTCTCTCCCTCTCTCTGTCTGCCTCCCTCTCTCTGTCTGCCTCCCTCTCTCTCTCTGTTTCCCTCTCTCTCTCTGTTTCCCTCTCTCGCGCTCTCTGTCTCTGTCTGCCTCTCTCCCTCTCTCTGTCTGCCTCTCTCAATCTCTCTGTCTGCCTCCCTCTCTCTGTCTGCCTCCCTCTCTCTCTCTGTTTCCCTCTCTCGCGCTCTCTGTCTCTGTCTGCCTCTCTCCCTCTCTCTGTCTGCCTCTCTCAATCTCTCTGTCTGCCTCTCTCAATCTCTCTGTCTGCCTCTCTCAATCTCTCTATCTGCCTCTCTCAATATCTCTGTCTGCCTCCCTCTCTCTGTCTGTTTCCCTCTCTCGCGCTCTCTGTCTCTGTCTGCCTCTCTCCCTCTCTCTGTCTCTGTCTGCCTCTCTCCCTCTCTATGTCTGCCTCTCTCAATCTCTCTGTCTGCCTCTCTCAATATCTCTGTCTGCCTCCCTCCCTCTGTTTGCCTCTCTCCCTCTCTCTCTTTGTTTGCCTCTCTCTCTCTCTCTCTCTTTGTTTGCCTCTCTCTCTCTCTCTTTGTCTGCCTCTCTCTCTCTCTCTTTGTCTACCTCTCTCTCTCTCTTTGTCTACCTCTCTCTCTCTCTCTCTTTGTCTGCCTCTCTACCTCCCTTTGTCTGCCTCTCTCCCTCCCTTTGTCTGCCTCTCTCTCTCTCTCTTTGTCTGCCTCTCTCTCTCTCTTTGTCTGCCTCTCTCTCTCTCTTTGTCTGCCTCTCTCTCTCTCTTTGTCTGCCTCTCTCTCTCTTTGTCTGCCTCTACCTCTCTTTGTCTGCCTCTCTACCTCTCTCTGTCTGCCTCTCTACCTCTCTCTTTGTCTGCCTCTCTCTCTTTGTCTGCCTCTCTACCTCTTTCTCTTTGTCTGCCTCTCTACCTCTCTCTCTTTGTCTGCCTCTCTGCCTCGCTACCTCCCTTTGTCTGCCTCTCTACCTCTCTTTGTCTATCTCTCTACCTCTCTTTGTCTGCCTCTCTACCTCCTTTGTCTGCCTCTCTACCTCTCTCTCTGTCTGCCTCTCTACCTCTCTCTCTGTCTACCTCTCTACCTCTCTCTCTTTGTCTGCCTTTCTACCTCTCTCTCTCTCTGTCTGCCTCTCTCTCTCTCTCTCTCTCTCTGTCTGCCTCTCTCTCTCTCTCTCTCTGTCTGCCTCTCTCTCTCTCTCTTTGTCAGCCTCTCTCTCTCTCTCTTTGTCTGCCTCTCTCTCTCTTTGTCTTCCTCTCTCTCTTTGTCTGCCTCTCTCTCTCTTTCTTTGTCTGCCTCTCTACCTCCCTTTGTCTGCCTCTCTCCCTCCCTTTGTCTGCCTCTCTCCCTCCCTTTGTCTGCCTCTCTCCCTCTCTTTGTCTGCCTCTCTACCTCTCTTTGTCTGCCTCTCTCCCTCTCTTTGTCTGCCTCTCTACCTCTCTCTTTGTCTGCCTCTCCCTCTCTTTGTCAGCCTCTCTCCCTCTGTCAGCCTCTCTCCCTCTGTCAGCCTCTCTCCCTCTGTCAGCCTCTCTCCCTCTGTCAGCCTCTCTCCCTCTGTCAGCCTCTCTCCCTCTCTTTGTCAGCCTCTCTCCCCCTGTCTGCCTCTCTCCCTCTCTTTGTCAGCCTCTCTCCCTCTGTCTGCCTCTCTCCCTCTGTCTGCCTCTCTCCCTCTGTCTGCCTCTCTCCCTCTGTCTGCCTCTCTCTCTTTGTCTGCCTCTCTCCCTCTCTCTCTTTGTCTGCCTCTCTCCCTCTCTCTCTTTGTCTGCCTCTCTCCCTCTCTCTCTCCTTCTGTCTCTCACTAACTGAGGCATGGAGAAGCTCTCCCTCTCCCAAGGCTCTTCAGAATAGAGCACCGTAGCTCGTTTTATCACACACTGTCACTACAGTATGAACACACCCCCCCACCCAAAAAACTTAGAGGATGTTCCCTCCCTTCATCCCATTAACATCTATGCAGATCCGTGGCGAGTAAAGGAAAGACCAGAGAGATCAAAGACGACAAAATGAAGGCCAAGTAAATGAGGATCTTGGCAAGGGCCCTGTGAATTGTATTGATTGTTTGGCAAGCTATGCATGCTCCCACCCTCCTCCGCCTCCCCCTATACTCTCTTGTCTAGAACATACACGTCCATTTAAGCAAACATATTGTGTGTGTGGAGTTGTGTGTGTGTGGGTGGGGGCTCTACTGTAGGGCTCTAATCACTTTTTAATTCACAGTAGTATGATAATGTGCTTGGCAGAGGGAGGCCAGGGTTAGATAGCCAGGCAGACAGACAGGCAAGCAGCAGAAGCCACTAGCTGCCTTCAGTCCCCTGCAAAACCAACCACCGTCTCTTTAATTAAAATGAATACGCAGAGCATCAATCAGATAAACACAGGCAACACAGAGAGAGAGAGAGACTGAAAGAGAGAGAGAGAAAGAGAGATTGAAAGAGAAAGCGCAAGAGAGAGGGAAAGAGAGAAATAGAGAGATAAAAAATGAGAGATAGAGAAAAAGAGAGCAAAATAGAGAGAGCAGAAACAAGAAACAGAATGAGAGATAAAAAAGGATGTCAGAAAAAAAGACAAATACCTCCACGGCTCTCACTGTCAGCCGGCTTCACCTGGATGGGGCGAGTCATCTGGAGAAAAAAACAATAGAGACAGAGAGGTTAGTCCTGGTGTGTGGAACTGTCGTCACCACAACAAGGTAACAAGCTTGAAGTGTCATGGCCCTCTCCCACACAAACAGCTGTTCCCTGATACTGATCAAAGTGCCATGGCGTATGGTGGGCACCAAGAGGGATGCAGTTGGGTTGACACTCAGTGCTACTCACTGGAGAAAAATAAGTCCCGCACGTCTCATATTCACACGATCAGACAATCTGAATGGCCTGAATGGTGCGCGCTGTCGGAGAGTATGTATGTGTGTGTGGAAGCGCACACCTATGCGTGTGTGTGTGTGTGTGCATGACTAAGAGGCAGGCCAAGTGAGTCCAGCCACAGGAGGAGCGAGATCAATGCAGGCCTATTGATCCACAAACCCTGAGCTGAGGAGAGTGTCTGGCTGGGAAGGATTCTCTGGTTAGGAGGCTCATAGTAATCCACTAGAACCTGATAAGAATGCTATTTTTTGGATTAGATGCTTCTGTCATCACAGCCTTTATGTCACGCTTTTCCCCTGACTTTCTCCCTCCTTTTTCAGTATTATTTTTCAAGCTAGCTTTACCAACTTATTTGTTCTCCTGCAAACTTTCTAGAATATTCCCTGAATTACTGAGTGTTTGTTAAATGACCAGCTACATGCACCTATAGGAGTTTGCAAACAAATCAAATCCAATGATGATACAAATGAATCCTTTTTATCACAAAAACACATACACCCACACAGGTACACAAAGGCCCACATACATTTAAAAAGTTGTTTATGTTCGAAGAGCAGGAGACAAAAATAAATGGCCCTGAATAGTTTTCCATTTACTCCCCCCTTCTCCCCCCTCATCCTCCAGTGTTTCAGTCCAAATGGAACCCTTTGTCGATCCAAACAAATTGTTTTAATAATAACGCAGCAGGACGATTTTTTACGAAAAAGGTGCCAAGATCTGCATCGATTTGTGACAAGATTACCCAAATATGCAAAGCAATCTGCTTCCCTTCACGGCCCTCTCAGCCATCTGTAACCTGGAATTAACCACCTTTTTATTGCTCCACAACATGGCTTCCCTCCCAATTCCAAGTCAATTCACCAGATTCTTTTTTAAAGAGTCCAAGATCACCATTTTTTTTTCATAGCGATTTTTTCCTCATTGATCTATTTTTTTCTACTGACCAATTCACGGGCCGACAACAGGTCAGATTTAAAGACAGGGCAGTGCTATAAAAGCATGACTTGTTCAAGGAGAAACACCATAATGGGATTTTAAAACATCTCAATAATATTAAGCTGATATATGAGGGAGAGGCCTGAGCCACATTCATTAAGTGCTAAACGTATCTATTTTCACCTTGAGGAACGAAGTAACCTTGCTCAATGGAATTATTCCATAAATTTACCCATCGTAAATAATAAATAGCTGTGGCTAAGTCTTTTGAAGGTTTTGGCCCATGCTTACTGGCTCGCAAACGCTAACCCATTCACTCAATATGAACACTGCCTTTCCCTGTAGGATGCCTGTGAGCCAAGATGACCCCACCTTAATGTTGTGGTTACACTACAAAAGGGTCTGCCTCAGGGCCAACTTACTGTTGAGAGTTACAATAGTAGAGTACACAAGGTGCAATTTCGAAGCGCTCCCCCATCTTCATCGACATGGGTGCAGTGGAGCAGGTCGAGAGCTTCAAGTTCCTCGGTGTCCAAATCACTAAGAACTTAAAATGGTCCACACTCATGCAAATAGTCGTGAAGAAGGTGCGGCAGCATCTCGTCCCCCTCAGGAGGCTGACAAACTTCGGCACATAATACCCATTAATGACAATGCAAAAAAAGGTTTTTAGAAATGTTGGCAAATGTATATAAAATCAAAAACTGAAATATCACATTTACATAAGTATTCAGACCCTTTACTCAGTACTTTGTTGAAGCACCTTTGGCAGCAATTAGAGCATCGATACTTCTTGGGTATGACGCTACAAGCTTGGCACACCTGTATTTGGGGAGTTTCTCCCATTCTTCTCTGCAGATCCTCTCAAGCTCTTGTCAGGTTGGATGGGGAGTGTTGCTTCACAGCTATTTTCAGGTCTCTCCTGAGATGTTCAATCGGGTTCAAGTCTGGGCTCAGGCTGGGCCACTCAAGGACATTCAGCGACTTGTCCCGAAGCCACTCTTGCATTGTCTTGGCTGTGTGTTTAAGGTTGTTGTCCTGTTGGAAGGTGAACCATCGCCCCAGTTTGAGGTGCTGAGCGCTCTGGAGCAGGTTTTCATCAAGGATCTCTCTACTTTGCTCCATTCATCTTTGCCTCGATCCTGACTAGTGTCCCAGTCCCTGCCCTTTGTCAAACTCCAAGCGGGCTGAAATATGCTTTTTACTGAGGAGTAGCTTCCATCTGGCCACTCTAGCATAAAGGCCTGATTGGTGGAGTGCTGCAGAGATGGTTGTCCTTCTGGAAGGTTCTCCCATCTCCACAGAGGAACTCTAGAGCTCTGTCAGAGTGACCATCGGGTTCTTGGTCATCTCCCTGACCAAGGCCCTTCTCCCCCGATTGCTCAGTGTGGCCGGGCGGTCAGCTCTAGGAAGACTCTTGGTGGTTCCAAACTTCTTCAATTTAAGAATGATGGAGGCCTCTGTGTTCTTTGGGACCTTCAATACTGCAGAACATTTTGGGTACCCTTCCCCAGATCTGTGCCTCGACACAATCCTGTCTCTGAGCTCTACGGACAATTCCTTCAACCTCATGGCTTGGTTTTTGCTCTGACATGCACTGTCAACTGTGAGACCTTATATAGACAGGTGTGTGCCTTTCCAAATCATGTCCAATCAATTGAATTTACCACAGGTGGACTCCAATCAAGTTGTAGAAACATCTCAAGGATGATCAATGGAAACAGGAAATGTTTGCTAAAAACCTGTTTTCGCTTTGTCATTATGGGGTATTATGTGTAGATTGCTGAGAAAAAAATTATATTTAATCCATTTTAGAATAAGGCTGTAAGGTAACAAAATGTGGAAAAAGTAAAGTGGTCTGAATACTTTCCGAATGCACTGTACTCTAGCTTGCAGACACAGAGGTCTTCTCCACAGGGTTTCTGAGAGTGGGATGTATTATCTCTCTCTCTAAGCCCAGCTACGGTTCAGGCAGTAGCATGTTGGCTTAATTGCCCATTTATTTGTCCGTCGGGATGCTCTCGATGGTGCAGCTGTAGACCTTTTGAGGATCTGAGGACCCATGCCAAATCTTTTCAGTCTCCTGAGGGGGAATAGGTTTTGTCGTGCCCTCTTCATGACTGTCTTGGTGTCCTTGGGCCATGTTTGTTGGTGATGTGGACACCAAGGAACTTGAAGCTCTCAACCTGCTCCACTACAGCCCTGTAGATGAAAATGGGGGGTGTTCCTGTAGTCCACAATCATCTGCTTATAGAGAAGGGGACTCGACAAGTACTGCACTGACACAAATGACTGATGACTGGTTGAAAGACATTGATAATAAGAAGATTGTGGGAGCTGTACTGTTAGATTTCAGTGCAGCTTTTGATATTATTGACCATTATTGTTGAGAAATGTATGTTTATGGCTTTTCAACCTCTGCCTTATTATGGATTCAGAGGGGGTTTTCTTTAACGGAAGCTTCTCTAATGTCAAACATGTAAAGTGTGGTGTACCGCAGGGCAGCTCTCGAGACCCTCTACTCATTTCTATTTTTACCAATGACCTGCCACTGGCATTAAACAAAGCATGTGTCCATTTATGCTGATGATTCAACCATATACGCATCATCAATAACAGCTAATAAAGTCACTGAAACCCTTAAGAAAGAGTTGCAGTCAGTTTTGGAATGGGTGGCCAGTAATAAACTGGTCCTGAACATATCTAAAACTAAGAGCATTGTATTTGGTACAAATCATTCCCTAAATTCTAGACCTAAGCTTAATCTGGTAATGAATGGCATGACGGTTGAACAAGTTGAGAAGACCAAATTACTTGGTGTTACCTTAGATTGTAAACTGTCATGGTCAGAATATATAGATTCAATGGTTGTAAAGATGGGGAGAATTCTGTCCGTAATAAAGAGATGCTCTGCTTTTTTGACACCACAAAGCAAGCACTGCAGGCTATAGTTTTATCTTATCTAGATTATTGTCCAGTCATATGGTCAAGTGCTGCAAAGAAATACCTAGTTAACCTGTTTGGGCTGCAGGGGCAGTATTGAGTAGCCGGATAAAAGGTGCCCATTTCAAACGGCCTCGTACTCAATTCTTGCTCGTACAATATGCATATTATTATTACTATTGGATAGAAAACACTCTCTAGTTTCTAAAACCGTTTGAATTATATCTGTGAGTAAAACAGAACTCTTTTTGCAGCAAACTTCCTGACAGGAAGTGGAAAATCTGAAATCGATGCTCTCTTCTAGGGGCTGCCTATTAAAGTCCTTGTTATTTATTAGTTTAGATGCACTTCATACGTCTTCCACTAGATGTCGACACGGAGTGAGAGAAGAAATGGAGTGTGTAACTTGATCTGGACTCGAATTATAGCTCTTGGCATGACGTGTCACCAGTTTCCTGTTTTCTGGAGAGCGCGAGCAGGGACCTGGATTTGCCTTCTGATAAGCTGTCGTTATGGACGACTAATATCTCCGGCTTTGATTTTATTTGATACATGTGACAATATCATCGTAAAGTATGTTTTATCAATATAGTTTAATCAGATTATTGAAATTTTTTCGGGAGTTTTGCTGTGTTCCGTTTTCTTCCGTTTGTTGACATGGAGAGATTCGCGCCACTTGGCAAGTGTGCTTGCTAAATCGAGAGGGAAAAAGGCCGTTCTAAATCCAAACAACGATTGTTCCCGACGAAGGACCCCTAGTACAACATTCTGATGGAAGATCAGCAAAAGTAGGACCCATTTTATGATGCTATTTCATATATCTGTCGAACATGTTGTGCTAGTCGTTTGCGCCTAGCTTTTGGGTACTCTCTCGCTATACCTAAGCTGTATGTCGTAATGAAGTTATTTTTAGAATTCTAACACGAAGATTGCATTAAGAACTAGTGTATCTATCATTTCCTATACAACATGTATTTTTTAGTTATGTTTATGAATAGCTATTTGGTCAGAATATGTGTGTCAGAAAAAGTGTCAGAAAAATATCCGGACGTTGTGGGAAAAATATGCTACATTAGCACAATGTATAACCACTGATTTCAGCTCTAAATATGCACATTTTCGAACAAAACATAAGTGTATGTATAACCTGATGTTATAGGACTGTCATCTGATGAAGCTTATCAAGGTTAGTCAAAAATTATATATCTTTTGCTGGTTTGTTACGATCGCTAACCTTTGCTACTGGGGAATGGCTTGTGTTTCTGGCTATTGTGGTAAGCTAATATAACGCTATATTGTGTTTTCGCTGTAAAACACTTGATAAATCGGAAATATTGGCTGGAATCACAAGATGCCTGTCTTTCATTTGCTGTACACTATGTATTTTTCAGAAATGTTTTATGATGAGTATTTAGGTATTTGACGTTGGTGTCTGTAATTATTATGGCTGCTTTCGGTGCAATTTCTGATTGTAGCTGCAATGTAAACTATGATTTATACCTGAAATATGCAAATTTTTCGAACAAATCATAGATTTATTGAATAACATGTTATAAGACTGTCATCTGATGAAGTTGTTTGTTGGTTAGTTTGGTTGGTTCTTGGTTAGTTAGGTTGGCTTTGTGCATGCTACCTGTGCTGTGAAAAATGTCTGTCCTTTTTTGTATTTGGTGGTGAGCTAACATAAATATACGTGCTGTTTTCGCTGTAAAACATTTTAAAAATCGGACATGTTGACTGGATTCACAAGATGTGTACCTTTCATTTGCTGTATTGGACTTGTTAATGAGTGAAAGTTAAATATTTCAAAAAAATATATTTTGAATTTCGCGCCCTGCACTTGAAGTGGCTGTTGTCATATTGTGGCCGGCCTCGGGCTTGCAGCCAGAAGAAGTTAACCTGCAGCTGGCCCAGAACAGAGCTGCATGTCTTGCTCTCCATTGTAATCAGAGGGCTAATATTAATACTATGCATGCCAGTCTCTCTTGGCTAAGAGTTGAGGAAAGACTGACTGTGTCACTTCTTGTTTTTATAAGAAACATTAATGTGTTGAACATTTCAAATGCCAAGTTCCAAATACACACAGCACTGACACACACACTTACCCCACCAGACATGCCACTTGGGGTCTTTTCACAGTAACCAGGTCCAGAACATATTCAAGGAAACGTAAAGTATTATAGGCTGTCTGTCACGTCTACTCCTGCTCCCCCTCTCTGGCGCTCGTTGTCGCCAGTTGTCTCATCATTACGCACACCTGCCACCATCGTTACGCGCACCTGCGCCTCATGACACTCACCTGGACTCCATCACCTTCCTGATTACCTCCCTTATATCTGTCACTCCCCTTGGTTCTTTCCTCAGGTGTTATTGACTCTGTTTCTGTTTCTGTTTCATGTCTGTACACTACTTGTGTTTCTTGTTTTGTTCCATGTTGGTTTATATATTAAATTCACTCCCTGTACTTGCTTCCCGATTATTAGCGTACAAGTTACACCGTCATTGTAGGCCGTCATTGTAAATAAGAATTTGTTCTTAACTGACTTGCCTAGTTAAATAAAGGTTAAATAAAAAATATATATTATACAGAGCCTTGAGTGCATGGAACTCCCTTCCATCTTATATAGCGCAAGTGAACAGCAAACCTGGTTTTAAAAAACAAATAAAGCAACACCTCACGGCACAACGCCTCTCCCCCATGTGACCTACTTGTTGTGTTTATGTACTGACATGTATGTGTAACTGATAGATGCACACACACACACACTACATGTTCATTGTTTTAAATGTATATAAATTGACTCGTAAGTCTTTTGTCTGTAATGTCTTTTTCATTATGCTTCGGACCCCAGTAAGACTAGCTGTTGAAAAAGGCGTCGGCTAATGGGGATCCTAATAAATCACATCAAATTAAATGAGTTTAGTACATTTTCTCCCTTTGTAATAGGATAAATACAAATACTGCATGTCTGGGCACGGTTGCGAACGAGCACCCACATACGCACACACACACACACACACACACACACACACACACACACACACACACACACACACACACACACACACACACACACACACACACACACACACACACACACACACACACACACACAGAGAGTAAACAGAATATAATGAATAAACTATGGCTGTTGTCAGGGAAAGCGTTAATTTAGATCAGATCCTGTAGGATGTAGGTGTTTTTGCCCCTTTGTGAGTGTGTGCTTGAAGCCCTCTATACACACTCGACAGCAAAGCAACCAAGCAGATGGAATGGGTTAACTATGGATCCTCAGCAAATAACAAGCTCTATTCTAATTGGGATGCTTTTCATTCCTCCTGTCACTGAGCTGAGGACGAGAATGGGTGGATGGGGAGAGAGGCAGGGAGGAAGGCAGGGGAAACAAAAGAGCGAGAGAGCTGCCTGCAACTCCATGATAAGATTGCTTTGCAGTTGAGTGGCATTTCTCCAGTCCTGAATCCACCCTATTGCTTCTCCCATTCGGACGCATTCTGATAAACTCCAATGCAGAGCTGCATAATATACACTGCTCAAAAAAATAAAGGGAACACTTAAACAACACAATGTAACTCCAAGTCAATCACACTTCTGTGAAATCAAACTGTCCACTTAGGAAGCAACACTGATTGACAATAAATTTCACATGCTGTTGTGCAAATGGAATAGACAAAAGGTGGAAATTATAGGCAATTAGTAAGACACCCCCAAAAAAGGAATGGTTCTGCAGGTGGTGACCACAGACCACTTCTCAGTTCCTATGCTTCCTGGCTGATGTTTTGGTCACTTTTGAATGCTGGCGGTGCTTTCACTCTAGTGGTAGCATGAGACGGAGTCTACAACCCACACAAGTGGCTCAGGTAGTGCAGTTCATCCAGGATGGCACATCAATGCGAGCTGTGGCAAAAAGGTTTGCTGTGTCTGTCAGCGTAGTGTCCAGAGCATGGAGGCGCTACCAGGAGACAGGCCAGTACATCAGGAGACGTGGAGGAGGCCGTAGGAGGGCAACAACCCAGCAGCAGGACCGCTACCTCCGCCTTTGTGCAAGGAGGTGCACTGCCAGAGCCCTGCAAAATGACCTCCAGCAGGCCACAAATGTGCATGTGTCTGCTCAAACGGTCAGAACCAGACTCCATGAGGGTGGTATGAGGGCCCGACGTCCACAGGTGGGGGTTGTGCTTACAGCCCAACACCGTGCAGGACGTTTGGCATTTGCCAGAGAACACCAAGATTGGCAAATTCGCCACTGGCGCCCTGTGCTCTTCACAGATGAAAGCAGGTTCACACTGAGCACATGAGCACATGTGACAGACGTGACAGAGTCTGGAGACGCCGTGGAGAACGTTCTGCTGCCTGCAACATCCTCCAGCATGACCGGTTTGGCGGTGGGTCAGTCATGGTGTGGGGTGGCATTTCTTTGTGGGGCCGCACAGCCCTCCATGTGCTCGCCAGAGGTAGCCTGACTGCCATTAGGTACCGAGATGAGATCCTCAGACCCCTTGTGAGACCATATGCTGACACATGCACATTTGTGGCCTGCTGGAGGTCATTTTGCAGGGCTCTGGCAGTGCACCTCCTTGCACAAAGGCGGAGGTAGCGGTCCTGCTGCTGGGTTGTTGCCCTCCTACGGCCTCCTCCACGTCTCCTGATGTACTGGCCTGTCTCCTGGTAGCGCCTCCATGCTCTGGACACTACGCTGACAGACACAGCAAACCTTTTTGCCACAGCTCGCATTGATGTGCCATCCTGGATGAACTGCACTACCTGAGCCACTTGTGTGGGTTGTAGACTCCGTCTCATGCTACCACTAGAGTGAAAGCACCGCCAGCATTCAAAAGTGACCAAAACATCAGCCAGGAAGCATAGGAACTGAGAAGTGGTCTGTGGTCACCACCTGCAGAACCATTCCTTTTTTGGGTGTGTCTTACTAATTGCCTATAATTTCCACCTTTTGTCTATTCCATTTGCACAACAGCATGTGAAATTTATTGTCAATCAGTGTTGCTTCCTAAGTGGACAGTTTGATTTCACAGAAGTGTGATTGACTTGGAGTTACATTGTGTTGTTTAAGTGTTCCCTTTATTTTTTTGAGCAGTGTAGTACACACACTGTATACTAACGCTACTGCTATTCCTGTGGTGGCCAATCTATTGTTTGCCTTTGGTCGCGTATCAATTATAAATGGCATTGACAATGACAAGGTGTTGAAATGCTAAACTGATATTGACTGTGAAATCTATCGTTCAAGGAAATGAATGCCGCCCCAATATCACCGTTCTTTGTTTGAAGCTTTAAGGTTCATTACCTTGTGAGAATATGACCTTTTTTGAGTCGGGTTTATGCACCTGGAGTCCTTGACACCTTTTTGTGCTGTATATATCCAGAGATTGAGAGTCCAGGGGCCTCGGCAGGATAAGGAGCCCAGGCTCAGTGAGCTCTGTGTGGGTTTACTAGACCTCTCCCTGCCCCTGACGGCCTGCCTCACTGCTGGAGGTTCCCATCCAACACTACAACACTACCCTCACACACCCTCCCCAATCCCCATGCTATATTATCATTATAATGTTGTTATTTAACCAGGCGTGTCGTTAGTAAGATCTAAAGTCCACTGATGACGCTTGGTTAATTGTGACTGGTGACTTGGGGGAATTTAGCTAGCAGGAAAGAGTGGACAAAGTGGTCTCTCTCTCTGGCTGGATGGGAGCTAGGCAAGTCATGCTGCATTACTGGAGTCGATTTACAGACTTGGTACATCCAAAACACATATGTCTACAGTAAATACCGTAGGCCTATTTTTATGCAAAATTTCTGACTCTACTCACATTTACTATTTAACAGACTATTTAACAGATTATTAATTTATTTTACCATGCCATCAAAGTACAGTTTCCTGTGTTATATTCCTATCAGGATAATAAACAGCCTCTGACTGCAGTGATAATTAATATTCCCAGTTATTGATGTGAACGTGTGGTGATACAGAACCCCAGCCCTGAACATACATCTACAGTACAGAGGGGGAGAGAAATAAATAGAGAGCGATGGGGGGAAGAGAGAGACAGAGAGATGGGGGGAAAAGAGAGAGAGAGATGGGGGGAAGAGAGAGAGAGATGGGGGAAGAGAGAGAGAGAGATGGGGGGAAGTGAGAGAGAGATGGGGGGAAGAGCAAGAACGAGAGAGATGGGGGGAAGAGATGAGAGAGAGAGATAGGGGGAAGAGAGAGAATGAGAGAGATTGGGAAGAGAGAGAACGAGAGAGATGGGGAAGAGAGAGAGATGAGGGAAGAGAGTGAATGAGAGAGATGGGGAAGAGAGCGAATGAGAGAGATGGGGGAAGAGAGAGAATGAGAGAGATGGGGGGAAGAGAGAGAACGAGAGAGAGAGAGATGGGGCGAGAGAGAGAGAGAGAGAGATGGGGGGGAAGACAGAGAACGAGAGATGGGGGGAAGAGAGAGAGAGAGGTTGGGGGAAGAGAGATAACGAGAGAGATGGGGAAGAGAGAGAGAGACGGGGGAAGAGAGAGAACGAGAGAGATGGGGGGAAGAGAGAGAGAACGAGAGAGCTGGGGGGAAGAATGAGAGATGGGGGAAGAGAGAGAGAGAGAGATGGGGGAAGAGAGAGAGAGCGATAGGGGAAGAGAGAGAGAGAGAGAGAGAGAGAGAGAGAGAGAGAGAGAGAGAGATGGGGGAAGAGAGAGAGAGAGAGAGATGGGGGGAAGAGAGAGAGAGATAGGGGAAGAGAGAGAGAGATGGGGGAAGAGAGAGAGAGAGAGAGGACTCATGAAACTGCAGACGGACCAATAAATTACATGCTACTAAACAGGCCTATAGATGGAGTGCAAACAGTACAGAAATCTTCCAAAAAGAAATTAGTAGCCAACAAATCAAATCTCTCCTGGACAACTTTTAAGCCTCTCCTACAGCCATGAAGTTGTACATTTGGCTGTTCGGAACAAACTTTATTTTTTACAAATGAGCCTCCTTGGCTAATCTAAAGAAACACAAGAGCAAACCAAAAAGAATACATAATGAAAAATGTTTGATAATGATTGCAAATATCTAAGTAAGTCATTGAGAAATATATCTAATAAAAAACACAGAGAACCAGACAACAACAAAATATACGCCTTCAATATGGGGAAACACTGAAGCAATACAAACACATCCTAAGAACAAAAATGGTACAAAAAAGTATATAGACCACAAATTCAAATTGGCTATACTGAAACTCTTCAACAATATCCTCGCTGCAGGTATTTCCCCTGATATTTGGAACCAAGGCTGTATCACACCAATCTATAAAAATGTATATTAACAGCAACTTGAGGAAAATTCGCTGCAGTGTCATAAATAGAAGACTTCTTCATTTCCTTGATGAACACAACGTCCTGAGAAGAAACCAGATTGAACTTTTACCAAATTACTGTACAACAGACCATATTTATACCCTCCACACTCTAATTGACTAACAAGTAAACCAAAACAAAGGTCAAATCTACTCATGTTCTGTAGACCTCAAGAAAGCATTAGATTAAATTTGTCACAAAGATATTTTTTACAAAGTAATCGAAAGTGTTATTGGAGAGAAAACATATAATGTTACTAAATCAATGTACTCTAAAAACAAATGTGAGGTTAACATTGGCAACAAGCAAACAGACTTCTTCTCTCAGGGATGTGGAGTAAAACAGGGCTGCTCAATAAGTCCAACAATATTTAACTTCTTTGGGACAGGGGGGCAGTATTGAGTAGCTTGGATAAAAAGGTGCCCAGAGTAAACTGCCTGCTACTCAGTCCTAAAAGCTAGAATATGCATATAATTAGTAGATTTGGATAGAAAACTATTTGGATAGAAAATTAGTAGATAGAAAACACTCTGAAGTTTCTAAAACTGTTTGAATGATGTCTGTGAGTATAACAGAACTCATATGGCAGGCAAAAACCTGAGAAAAAAATCCAACCAGGAAGTGGGAAATCTGAGGTTTGTAGTTTTTCAACTCTTTGCCTATCCAAGATACAGTGGGAATGGGGTCATATTGCACTTCCTAAGGCTTCCACTAGATGTCAACAGTCTTTAGAACCTTGTTTGATGCTTCTACTGTGAAGGAGGAGGGAATGGGAGCTGAATGAGTCAGAGGTCTGGCAGAGTGCCATGAGCTGGTCACGCATTCACGTGAGAGGTAGCTTGCGTTCCATTGCAATTCTACAGACAAAGGAATTCTCCGGTTGGAACATTATTGAAGATTTATGATAAAAACATCCTAAAGATTGATTCTATACTTAGTTTGACATGTTTCTACGAACTGTAATATGACTTTTCTTCTAAACTTTCGCCTGGACCTGCCCGCGCGTCGTGAGTTTGGATTGTGTACTAAAAGCGCGAACAAAAAGGAGGTATTTGGACATAAATGATGGACTTTATCGAACAAATCAAACATTTATTGTGGAACTGGGATTCCTGGGAGTGCATTCTGATGAAGATCATCAAAGGTAAGTGAATATTTATGATGCTATTTCTGACTTTGTTGACTCCACAACATGGCGGATATCTGTATGGCTTGTTTGGGCTCTGAGCGCTGTACTCAGATTATTGCATGGTGTGCTTTTTCGGTAAAGCTTTTTTGAAATCTGACACAGCGGTTGCATTAAGGAGAAGTTTATCTAATGTTCCATGCATAACACATAACACCACAATTGATGTGGCTCTCTGCAAAATCACCGGATGTTTTTGAAGCAAAACATTACTGAACGTAACGCGCCAATGTAAACTGAGATATTTGGATATAAATATGAACTTTATCGAACAAAACATACATGTATTGTGAAACATGAAGTCCTATGAGTGTCATCTGATGAAGATCATCAAAGGTTAGTGATTCATTTTATCTCTATTTCTGCTTTTTGTGACTCCTCTCTTTGTCTGGAAAAAATGACTGTGTTTTTCTGTGACTATGTACTGACCTAATGTAATCGTTTGGTGTGCTTTCGTCGTAAAGCCTTTTTGAAATCTGACACGTTGGCTGGATTCACAACAAGTGTAGCTTTAATTTGGTGTATTGCATGTGTGATTTCATGAAAGTTTACTTTTATAGTAATTTATTTGAATTTGGCGCTCTGCATTTTCACTGGATGTTGACGCTTGCGTCCCACATATCCCAGAGAGGTTAACATCCACATGAATGAATTGGCAAAAACAAAAAAACAAATATAATGATATTCCAAAAGAGGTCCGGAAATCAGTATCACAAATATAAATTCTATTAGAACACAACTGTCACGACTTCCGCCGAGGTCGGTCCCTCTCCTTGTTCGGGCGGCGGTCGATGTCACCGGTCTTCTAGCCATCACCAATCCACCTTTCATTTTCCATTTGTTTTGTCTTGTTTTCCCGCACACCTGGTTTGAATTCCCTCATTACTCGTCTTGCATATAACCCTCTGTTTCCCCCCATGTCTGTGTGTGGAATTGTTGTGTGTAAATGTATGTGTACTCCAGGCTGGTTTGCTCCGGGTTATTGTAACCTGTGTGTGTTTAGTTTTCTGAGTGCCGTGTTTTGTTCGCCTCAATAAAGGGCTCCGTTTGCTACACATTTCTGCTCTCCTGCGCCCGACTTCCCTGCAGCCAGTTACGCACTCCTTTACAATAACAAAAACTACACGTATCTAGGACTAAATATCAGCAACACAGGTAGCTCTCACATGGCTGTGAATGAGCTGAGAGACAAAGCAAGAAGAGCATTCTCTGCCATTCAAAGGAAATTCCAATTAGAATCTGGCTCAAAATGTTCTAATCAGTTGTAGAACCAATTGCTCTACATGGCAGTGAAGTATGGCGTCCACTCTACAGTAATGAATTTACCAAATGGGACAAATATCCAATTGAAATACTGCATGCACAGTTTTGCAAGTGCAAAGAAAAACTCAAAATAACGCATGTAGAGCAGAATTCGGCCAATACCCCCTCCTTATTCGAATAGAAAACAGACCCAGCACATTTTACAACCATCTAAAAACAAAGCGACCTCGAAAAATTTCATCACAGCCCAACAATGTCAAGAGATGAAACAACAGAAAAGTCCCCTCAGCCAGCTGCTTCTGAGGCTCAGTTCACTAACCCAAACCAATCCCATAGAATCTAAAGACAGCACTCAGATAATCTGGCCCAACCAAATTATGACAAAGCAAAAAAAATATATCACCTATTGGAATTACACCACAAAAAAATCTAAGTAACCTTCAATGGTATTTGGTTCTGAACAGACAGTACATGGTGGCAGATTATCTGACCCCTGTGACCGATAGAAAACTGACGAAAACAATGACTAAGCCAACAGGAGCCTGGAGGTGGGGGTGAGACAGGATGAGGGTCCAGTGAGCCATAGAGACCGGTCGTCACAGGCAAACCTGGCTGCCCAGAGAGGACAGGCTGTGATCACTCTGCAGAGCTGTGATAAATGCTCAAAGATTTTTAAAAATCCCAAAAATTATAATTCAGTACAAAGAATTTGAAACTATAAAAGATGAAGAAAAAAATCTAATATTGATTGGGTGAAAGAGCCAAAATGTGCAATGTAATGTCAATAATATTTCCCAATTTGTTTTGTTCTGGCTTTCATACCATGTCATTTGGCTTTTCAGTCATGTTGAGACTAGCCAACTACTATTGCTTTAATGTACTATTATTCTCATTAATATTGTTGTTGTAGTTGTTGTTAATGGTAACATCATTTCCACCACTACTACTACTACTACTATTGATGCCTTATTGCTGTTGGTCCCACAATTGTTGTTATATGTATACTTTGACAATGTAAGTAATTTCACTTGTCATGTCAATAAAGTCTACTGAATTCAATTGAAAGAGAGCAAGGGGGAGAGAGAGAGAGAAAAAAGAGAGAGAGATAGAGGGGGGAAGAGAGAGTGCCCACTGCATGACCATATCAGAGACACATATTTCCCTCATATTACACAGTTCCATCAACAATGTGAAAACAAATTCAATCTCGATAAACTCATATACTGTATCTATTAGGTGAAATAACACAGTGTGCCACCACAGCAGCAAGATGTGTGACCTGTTGCCACAAGAAAATAGCAACCAGTTTAGCTGTTAATTTACTTTGCCTTTCATACTTCAACTATGTGCACATTGTTGCAAAATTGCCAATAATATAACATTGAAATGTCTATACTATTTTAACACTTTTGTGAGTGTAATGTTTACTGTTAATTTTTTATTGTTTATTTCCCTTTTATTTCTTGTCTATTTCACTTGCTTTGGCAATGTATACATGCTTCCCATGCCAACAAATACCTTTGAATTGAATTGAATTGAGAGAGAGAGAGAGAGAGAGAGAGAGAGAGAGAGAGAGAGAGAGAGAGAGAGAGAGAGAGAGAGAGAGAGAGAGAGAGAGTGAGAGAGAGAGAGAGAGAGTGAGAGTGAGAGTGAGAGTGAGAGAGGTGAGAGTGAGAGTGAGAGAGAGTGAGAGAGTGAGAGTAAAAGACAGTAGGCAGAATCAGAGGGAGAGAGTCAGGGTTGTGCATGTTTAGATGCGATTTTACTGGGAGCTCACTTGTTTGTTGGGTCATCTTAAAGACAGAAAATGAACAGCAGGCAGCATAGCAAGAGAAATGAGAGATGGAGATGAGGAGGAAGCTGGCACGATGCGTTTGTGTGCCTGTGTACGTGTTTGTTGTCTCTGTGGGTGCCTCTGTTAGCAACTGTCAGTGTGTCTACAGTATGCATACGTGTGTGAAAATGTGCTTCTAGCACCAGTGTGGTTGCCCTGATAAGAGCCTTCAGTGCTTGGGCGATGGCAGCATCCTAAGCCCATGGATTTCTATCAGAGCCAAGCCAACAGGAGCCTGGAGGTGTGGGTGAGACAGGATGAGGGTACAAGGGCCAAGGACTCTACCATCACATCCAAGGAGAACATTCCCCTATCTCTGCCATGTAGAAAGAGAATGATGATCATAGTCCAGAATATCTGGAGAAAGAAGACCAGATCGACACTAGGGTAGTTCTGATGGTCTCTGTGCTAGTGGATGGGTATTAGGGTTCTTCCCTGTAGCACTGTACTATATATAGGCAGCCATGGTGTGCGTAAGGTTTAGCCTGCCTATCTCATGCATGCACTCCGCAATGACAGTTCTCTCTCACTGGTTTGCATCATCATCTGCAATGCTCCAGTACAGACTGCACCACTACACTAGCCTCTCTCTGATCACGCCCCTTTTGGACCTGACGCCATCCTGGCTAGTGTTTACATGTAATCAGCCCGTTTCAGTACATCTACAGAACGGCTTCCAAATGGACTCTTCAACCACTAATGCCTAATAGCAGCAGCAGCTGAAGTGTTTGGGTTCATTCTCCCTCCCTGTAAAATGCAGTCAGCTTGCTACTGGTGTAACCCTCATTATGGCCAAACAGGCCTCTTCATTTTCCGCACTCATCAAGTTTTCCTGAAGGTGAATGTCAGACATTAAACTCCAAGTCTCCCACAAGGCTTCACTGTCTTTAGCTAGGCTTTTTCTGGGTTTTTGAAGTAAGTGCATCAACCGAACAAAACTTGGCTGTGCTAGAGGATACTCGTGGATGTCAGGGTAGCTAGTGCCTTATAGTGGTTGTATAGTGGACTAGGTGGTTGTGTGTGGATTTGGTGACAGAGACACTGTCCAATCATGACTGGAAGTAGATAGGACTGAGCTAATGCTTAAATCCAGTCATGCTGAGCCTCCAGTCTCTAGGACATCCAAGAGAGATAAAGAGAAACAGAGAGAGGAGGGAGAGATAGAGGGGACGAGACCAGAGAAGGAAATTAAACAAAGAGGAGAGAGTACGGGAGGGTAGAGAGAGAAGGAGGGAAAAGAGAAGGAACGATTTGGTATTCGTGATTCGTACTCCCCTTCCTGACTTCAGAGCCACACTTGGTTATCAGGGAAAGGGCATCACTCCCAGACATCTTTGGCACTGCTGCTTTATAACACCAAACAGCTATTGACATGGCGCGTTACAGTAATGTGTGGAGCTGTGGGAGTCTCATTGTAAATCTGTGTCAACAAATGCTGGAGCAGCAACCCCGCTCTCTCTTTCCCTTCATCCATCCATCCCTCCCTCCCATTTGCCCACCTATCTAATGCATCTTATCTGCCCAGCCACACTGGTGGTTAAGCCTTTGGTGGTCTCTCTGTGTTCTGATGTGTTTTATGCTCGTGTGCTTTTTGAGGAATTGTTGTTAGGCAATAAGATCGTGATGAGAACAAACAGGGTGACTTCAGTGTGGCGCCCACCATGCCAATCCCAGCATGCCTTCCTTTGTGCAGCGAGTGGTAGCTAGTGGCAACAGGAAGGGAGGCGAATAAGGAAGTGTCAGATCAACTGGACATATCCTACATGATGGACTTAATGGATGTAGAAACCAAAACATTCATGCTTAAAAATGCCATGTTTTTAAACTCTAAATGTCTAAACCGTTGGGGTGTGGGGGGTTGTAACATATGGAATTGTTTTAAGATGGTCATACCATGGATCATTTAGCTATTTCATTTCGAATTTTAGGACCCCTTTAGGTATCAAAAAATAATATATATAAATGTTGTTTGATAAGATATTGAATTTGGCCTTTACTACTATAGCCCATGGAAATGCATTGAAAAACACATTCCTAAATGGCAACACAAAAAAAGACAGTAAAACAAATGCATCATAAGGAATAAGGTTTTGAAGTGTTTGTCCTATATCTAGGAGATTGAAGAAAGCTCAAAAAAAATATGTTGGTTTTTTTACACATATTTAACCCCTTACTTTTGTTGGCACAAAACTACCTCCATACTTTCATTCGTTTGTATGGGTTACCTTCAGACGAGTCCCCTGACACTTGTGGGGCGAAACGGGGACCACCATTGTGTTCGTGTTCGTCTCTCCTTTCCATAATGGGGTCATAAACAGTTCGGACACTACAGACAGAAGTTGGCACATCAGTGTTACCAACTTCAGACACTTGTGTGGGTTGTAGAGCAAAACTGAGAACACCATTGTGTCTGTGAGAGTCTCCCCTATCCATATTAGTTTGTAGGCCAAACCGTTCAGATGCTACAGAAGCTTTCGTGAGAAGACCACTGTAGCTCGGCCACCTTCCACTGCAGATGTGGAAGGCCGACATAGGCAGATGCGTTGGATTGAGATGCAGCCCATGCTAAAAAAACTGATATCTCTACTTTAAACTGACATATTGAGACGCAGCCCATGCTAAAAAACTGATATCTCTACTTCAAACTGACGGATTGAGATGTGGATTTTTTTAACATGTTACTTAAATTGGCTCAGCCGTGCGTCAATAGACTCTTAGGGATTAATAGGATGTTAGGATGTTCAAGCTTTTTCATATCTGCTTTGGACGTTACGTTCTGGTCGACGACCGTGTAAGATTTCCACTGAGGAAATAATATGTCGGTATACAGTATACAGTTCACATGCACGGGAAAACTTGTACACATGCACACATGCATAAAAACGCACACATCCATGCGGTCATGTGTTTCTTTCGCCCTCATTGTGTGAGTAGGGGATGTTCCCACTGCTGTCACTGCAAATGCAGGATTGTGACAGATTATAGGGTGCTGCTTTGGCCAATAGGTAGCCGGAAATGTTTCCTGGTTGCTGACCCATAATTCCAGGCGTACCTATGCCGCGTTGACATTTCTTTAATGGTTTACAGACCTCCAGCAGCACTATGATAGCCTATTACCAATTCACCAGCGATTGCACTTTTTTTGCCCCCCTCCCACCCCCAATCCGTCCGCACTCCTAAGGGGGATGACAACAGCAGTACAGAGTGAGGTGGAGGAAAGGAGGGAGAAGAGGAGGCAAAAGAGGTGAAGGAAGAGAAAGAGGCAGCCAAGCATGTTGTCTTGCCAGGAAAGGGATCTAAATAAGTGTCAGTTTGAGACAGAGAGAGAGGAGGGACCGGGAGAGAGACAGAGAGGGAGAGCAGGGAAGGGAGGAGAGAGAGAGAGAGGAGGGTAGGGGAGAGAGACAGAGAGGGAGATGAGGGAAAGGGGGAGAGACAGAAGGAGACAGAGAGAGAGGAAGGAAGGGGAGAGAGACAGAAGACAGAGAGAGGAGGGAAGGGGGAGGGACAGAGAGGGAGATGAGGGAAAGGGGGAGAGACAGAAGGAGACAGAGAGAGAGGAAGGAAGGGGAGAGAGACAGAAGACAGAGAGTGAGGGAGCGAAAGAAAAAGAGACAGAGAGGAAGAGAGATAAAGAAACCTGATCCTCAGAACTGTACACAGCCAGACCCATCCGTCCATCTGCCCATAGAAGCGTTCCCAGAATCATAATGATCCCTCCATCCCTCTATCTCCCCCCTATCTCTCTGACCACTCTGTGTTCTCCCTCATGCATCAGCAGGCTGAGCTGCCATGCTCTGACTCTCTCCACTACACTTCTACCACACCAACATTCCCCTCTCTGTGTGGCTCTCACCCACCACTCACCACTGTCCTCAGATCAGTCACTGGCCTGGAGGTAGTCATCTACCACAGCAGTCATTAGTCAAGCACATCTGCCATAGCAGCACGAAAGAACTCCACTGATCTGTCTAACTGTTGCTCTGACCACTTATTCATGATGGCAGAGTATGAAGCGTTTGTGTCCTGGAGTGATTTGGTGGCCAGTGGGCACTCGGGAGAGTATGTGTGTGTGATGGGGGCGAGGGGGGGGTCTGTGTGTGTGTGTGTGTGTGTGTGTGCTTGCTCGTGTCTGTGCACTATGTATGTGTGCTGTGTGTGTCCAAAGGGATAGTGAGAGGGAGCCAGGGCTCAGAGGAGCAACACAGGGCCAGCCTGCTCTGTCCATCTGCTCTGAGATCCATTCCCAGCATATCAATACCCCGCGTCACACTCCACACTGTCACCTGCTGTCTCCTCTGTCCGCCAGCACCATCAGTCTCCCTCCACTCCAAACCCGCTAGCTAGCTCCTAAAGCCTGCTTATGTTTCATTTTGACACTTGGAGAAAATCCCTGCTTGTTTATAAGCGGTTTATCTCATCAGAAAACAAGGAGGATGGGTCTGTCTTCAAGCTCTTGGCTCGGTTTTCTTCACTTTTCCTCTCCTCTCCTCATTTCTCCTTTTCCGTCCTATCCTTTCTACTCATCTCCTCTCAACCTTCAGCAGAAAAGAAAGAGACAAAGTCTGTCCAAAACAGTCACTGTCAAGTTCCAACCTTGAACTTGCAGGAACCTGCAGCCCAGACATCAGCACATCAGACGACCTCTCGGCAAGTCCCCAACCTGCAGAAAACAACTCTGACTACGTGAGAACAAGACGCACTGGAGCAGAAAACACATTGGAAGTGTCTCTCCCATTTCTAAATTTGTTTTGCCTCTGAAGGCTTTGGGGCGGTTGGCTTTTTTTGGCGATGGGTGTGTGTGAGTTGTTTGTGCACAGAGGGTGTTTTGATGGGATGGGGAGGAGGGGTAGGTATGTGGGGTGTGGGAGGATCACGCTGGGGGCCTGTGCTCACGCTGCAGAGAGAGTGACTCGCGGCAGGGGGCAAAACGGGGGTTTGTTTTGGGATGAGAGGAGAGCCACTCAGATACCCCCAGGTCCTCTGCTGTTGCCCCCTCTCTCCCTGAGCGCACCGACGTACACAGGCACAGCTAATGGGTACGCATTTTTGTGTGTGTGTGTGTGTGTGTGTGTGTGTGTGTGTGTGTGTGTGTGTGTGTGTGTGTGTGTGTGTGTGTGTGTGTGTGTGTGTGTGTGTGTGTTAGGGATGTGCATCTTTCCCTTTCAAGAGGATTCAATACGTCTCTACAGTAGATACATGGGCTACGTTTTATGTGATTGGATCACTAATATTTGTTGTATAAGCACATTCATTTTCCATTTTAAATTCAAATCTACTGCAGCGCTCAGCTTTCTGAGCTAACGTGTGTGTATGTGTGTGTGTGTGTGTGTGTGTGTGTGTGTGAATGTGTGTGTGTGTATGTGTGTATGTGTGTGTGCGTTTGTGTGTGTGTGCTGATGTGTGCTGATGTCTGTGTGTGTGTGTGTGTGTGTGTGTGTGTGTGTGTGTGTGTGTGTGTGTGTGTGTGTGTGTGTGTGTGTGTGTGTGTGTGTGTGTGTGTGTGTGTGTGTGTGTGTGTGTGTGTGTGTGTGTGTGTGTGTGTGTGTGTGTGTGTGTGTGTGTGTGTGTGTGTGTGTGGTCCCGTGTGGCTCAGTTGGTAGAGCATGGCGCTTGCAACGCCAGGGTTGTGGGTTCGATTCCCACGGGGGGCCAGTACAAAACAGTACAAAAAAGTATGAATGTATGTACTTATAAGTCGCTCTGGATAAGAGCGTCTGCTAAATGACTTAAATGTAAATGTGTGTGTGTGTGTGTAAATGATGTTCAGTGGGGCAAAATAGTATTTAGTCAGCCACCAATTGTGCAAGTTCTCCCACTTAAAAAGATGAGAGAGGCCTGTAATTTTCATCATAGGTACACTTCAACTATGACAGACAAAATGAGAAAAAATAAAATCCAGAAAATCACATTGTAGGATTTTTAATGAATATATTTGCAAATTATGGTGGAAAATAAGTATTTGGTCAATAACAAAAGTTGATCTCAATACTTTGTTATATACCCTTTGTTGGCAATGACAGAGGTCAAACGTTTTCTGTAAGTCTTCACAAGGTTTTCACACACTGTTGCTGGTATTTTGGCCCATTCCTCCAAGCAGATCTCCTCTAGAGCAGTGATGTTTTGGGGCTGTTGCTGGGCAACACGAACTTTCAACTCCCTCCAAAGATTTTCTATGGGGTTGAGATCTGGAGACTGGCTAGGCCACTCCAGGACCTTGAAATGCTTCTTACGAAGCCACTCCTTCGTTGCCCGGGCGGTGTGTTTGGGATCATTGTCATGCTGAAAGACCCAGCCACGTTTCATCTTCAATGCCCTTGCTGATGGAAGGTTTTCACTCAAAATCTCACGATACATGGCCCCATTCATTCTTTCCTTTACACGGATCAGTCGTCCTGGTCCCTTTGCAGAAAAACAGCCCCAAAGCATGATGTTTCCACCCCCATGCTTCACAGTAGGTATGGTGTTCTTTGGATGCAACTCAGCATTCTTTGTCCTCCAAACACGACGAGTTGAGTTTTTACCAAAAAGTTCTATTTTGGTTTCATCTGACCATATGACATTCTCCCAATCTTCTTCTGGATCATCCAAATGCTCTCTAGCAAACTTCAGATGGGCCTGGACATGTACTGGCTTAAGCAGGGGGACATGTCTGGCACTGCAGGATTTGAGTCCCTGGCGGCGTAGTGTGTTACTGATGGTAGGCTTTGTTACTTTAGTCTCAGCTCTCTGCAGGTCATTCACTAGGTCCCCCCGTATGGTTCTGGGATTTTTGCTCACCGTTCTTGTGATCATTTTGACCCCACGGGGTGAGATCTTGCGTGGAGCCCCAGATCGAGGGATATTATCAGTGGTCTTGTATGTCTTTAATTTCCTAATAATTGCTCCCACAGTTGATTTCTTCAAATCAAGCTGCTTACCTATTGCAGATTCAGTCTTCCCAGCCTGGTGCAGGTCTACAATTTTGTTTCTGGTGTCCTTTGACAGCACTTTGGGCTTGGCCATAGTGGAGTTTGGCGTGTGACTGTTTGAGGTTGTGGACGGGTGTCTTTTATACTGATAACAAGTTCAAACAGGTGCCATTAATACAGGTAACGAGTGGAGGACAGAGGAGCCTCTTAAAGAAGAAGTTACAGGTCTGTGAGAGCCAGAAATCTTGCTTGTTTGTAGGTGACCAAATACTTATTTTCCACCATAATTTGCAAATAAATTCATTAAAAATCCTACAATGTGATTTTCTGGATTTTATTTTTTCTCATTTTGTCTGTCATAGTTGAAGTGTACCTATGATGAAAATTACAGGCCTCTCTCATCTTTTTAAGTGGGAGAACTTGCACAATTGGTGGCTGACTAAATACTTTTTTGCCCCACTGTATATCTATGGTGTAAGCACCTGAGTTGAGCCATGATGGAGACTGGGTACCTGCCACCCCACTATCAGATTAGGGGTAGAAATGTACAGTAGGCTACTTTTCGTCCCCCCACTTTTGATCTGAAATCACCATCACCCACTATTTAATTTGTCATTTTTGCAGATTAAAAGTGTTTGAGCTAGTAATGTATGAATGTGTATCTTTAAAAAATGTCTATGACATAGCCAATAAATATATACAGTAGCACAACCTTGGATTCCACCCTGTTTCAAAATTGAATGGTATTGACCATTTATAGAGTTGTTTTTCCTACCGCTTCGACCATCCAGTTGCTGTCCTCATTACGAAATTATGAACTATACCCTGTCTATCTATAACTGACTATATACATAAATTGTTTAAAGCAAAACTATTAAAACTATTGCTGATTGTGAACCTGAACAATCAAATACATTGTATTGTAAGCCCCGGTCAGCAGGTAGGCTATAGCCAGATGAGAGTTGTGTCTCCAGTAGCTTACACAATCGTTTTCAACAGCGCATTTTGATAACAATAACATAGCAAATTACATTGGTTGTCACTCAACTAATAAAGCCTAATATTGCACAAACCATTTTACAAGCATTTGAATCCTCTGATATTGCCTGGGGTTGTTCGGCATGCAAAAATTACTTGTAGATCAATGGCTGTTAACACAGTTACATGCTTAGTTCGACACTGAAGGAGAGGACGTATGTGTTGTCATAAAAGTATTTTCGTAACGTAGAAAGAAAGTCATATTGAAAAAAATGTAGTGAACCGGGGATTCGTAATGTTTGAAACTATTTTCTGACCAACGCATGCTACATTTGGAACAATTTGTGGTCCCACAGACTGATGCTCTCCTATCTTAAAGTACGACGGCCTCTAAAAACCAACTAATCCCTTTGAAAACGACCTATGTGGCAACGATATGAGTCAGAAACAGTCTCGTCTAAAATGGACTTTGGAACCTGAGTGCGTCACAACGAGTAAAATGAAGGTTGGGTTTGTGTTACAATGATGTCAACAATTCATGCCTCCATTTGCCAAGCTCCACATGCAAATTGCCCCTCCACCCACTTCGCTTCCCTTTATTGAATGGGGCTCTGTTGTTTCATCACCCCCAATGCGTTCAAAAGATCACGGTCGTTTGAGACTAAATGGATTGACCATGCCTCCGGCTCCGGTTCGACAATGCATGCTTCCAGCAGGATGCACAGAAAGCTATGGTTTGCATGCCCTGCTGAAGGACCCTAGCGTGTGGAATTGGTTGGTTCTGAATGGTGGTGATTATACCGGTTGCTAGACCATAGACTGCTGTTTATGTATAATTTGATAATCATTAACACTATCATCACTAGCATAGCTGACGTTAAATAGCTACCTAACTAGCTAGCTAGTTACCTATCTAGCTAGCTGGCTAACGTTAGCCTACGTCAATACAACTCGGATTTGGCTTGGAAAAATGATAACATTACAAAAGAAGGCAAATCATTTTGTCATGATTGTAATGTTGCCAGATTGACTTTAGAAGCATTATAACTTTAGCCAGCTAACTAAGGGGACCAACCTATTTTAGCTAGCGAACATTTGCATTGCTAGCTATTTTTGAAGAACTTTACTAGTAACAGTAACGGCAACATTGTCATCTCTCTACATTTGACAACATCATAATATGGCAAAGTTGTTTCCTACTAACTTTTTGCCTTCTTCAGCAATGTCATCGTATTTCCATGCCACTATAAGTTAGTGTAATTTAGAAGAAACCATCACATTAGACAAAACCATCACATTAGCCTCTGAGGTGCAACCCATGTCTAGGGCACAAATAAATATTGGATGCAGCTGGTGGTACTAGCTAACTCATGTCTGACTACAACAGTGTACTAACTAGCAGCAACAAACCCAAACAAAACCAGGGCCATCGCAAAACATGTTACAGTTGGTTACATAGTGTAACGGTGTCACCGGCCTGAATCCAATCCAGAGCCAGTCAGTCTACATCTGTAGAGCATAAAATTAGCTTCCAAACAAGATTACATTCTTTTTGGAGCTATGCTGACAATCATTAACACTGTTTTTCTGTTAGACAAAGTGCAGAGTTGGGTGCAAGACCAATCCCCTGGTCATGAACAGATGTCGGGACCTACTGTAACATAACATGCCTAACAATTATTATTACTTTTGTCATTTAGAAGATACTCTTATCCAGCACGACTTACAGGAACAATTAGGGTTAAGTGACTTGCTCAACAGCACATCAACTGATATCCACCTAGTTGGCTCTGGGATTCGAACCAGAAACCTTTCGATTACTGGCCCAAAGCTCTTAACCACTAGGCTACCTGCCATCTTGCAACGGCTTAATGGCTTAATCATTTAATTCACTGTTCACTTGCTATTTTCACAGCATTTCAGGCAAGACCTCAGAATAAAAGTGTGTCATGTGTCAATATTCGGATCCCTAATTAGCTCTTGCTGAAGCAGCAGCTATTCTTCCTGGGGACTACACAAAAACACGACAAGTAACACAACACTGATACACTGACAAACAGTAACACAAATTTTAAATACAACAATATGCAAACAATACAACTAAAGAATAATGTGTGTGTAGATTGTGTGTGTTAGAGTGTGATAGAATTTGTCTGTGTGTGCGTGTGTTTGTGTGTGTGCCATTTCACAGTCCCTATTGTGTCACGATGTCACACCCTGGCCTTTGTTATATATATTTTCTTGATTAGTTTAGTTAGGTCAGGGTGTGAAATGGGGGATGTTTGTGTGTTTTGTCTAGTTTAGGGTGTGTGTATTGTTTAGGGGGTTTTGTAGTATGTATGGGGTTGTGTTCAGTGTAGGTGTTTAGGAAAGTCTATGGTTGCCTGATTTGGTTCTCAATCAGAGACAGCTGTTTATTGTTGTCTCTGATTGGGAGCCATATTTAAGGCAGCCATAGGCTTTAGGTGTTTGTGGGTAATTGTCTATGTTGAATGTTTGTAGCTTGTGTATGCACTAATGTTTGTAGCTTCACTTTTGTTTTGTAAAAGTGTTCGTTTCGTGTGTCGTCATTTTTAATAAAAGAAGATGTCCTCATATCCCGCTGCGCCTTGGTCCGCTTATTATGACGATCGTGACACACGAAATGTTGTTAAATCTGTTTTTTTAAGGTAATTTTGCTGTTTGCTTGAGTAACTGGAGATGGAAGGAGTTCCATGCGACCATGGCTCTGTATAATACTGTGTTGCTGTGAATTAGTTTTGGACTTGGGAACTGTGAAGAGACCCCTGGTGGCATGTATTGTGAGGTATGTATGGGAGTCTGAGCTGTATGTTATTTGATTATGCAGACAATCTGGAATTTTCATCACAGTAATATTTCTCATAAAAACTAGAAGAGAAGCAGTTCATCTCTCTTCAACACTAAACCAGGGAAGACTGGCATGCATGTTGTTGATGTTGTTCTGTATGTGCAGTTAACCTGTTTGGGCTGCAGGGGCAGTATTGAGTAACCAGATAAAAGGTGCCCATTTCAAACGGCCTCGTACTCAATTCTTGCTCGTACAATATGCATATTATTATTACTATTGGATAGAAAACACTCTCTAGTTTCTAAAACCGTTTGAATTATATCTGTGAGTCAAACAGAACTCATTTGGCACAAACTTCCTGACCAGGAAGTGGAAAGTCTGAAATCGATGCTCTGTTCTACTTCCTGCCTATAAATGGGCATGATACGTATGAGTATACATGCACTTCATAGACCTTCCCCTGGATGTCAAGAGGTGGTGAGAGAAGAAATTTAGTGTTTATCTTGGTCTGAAGTGGAATACAAGCTCTTTGTATGACGTGTCCCCCATTTCCGGTTTTCTGGAGAGCGCGAGGTGGTACCTGGATTTGCCTTCTGTTTAGCTGCCGTTATAGGCGACTACTATCTCCGGCTTTGATTTTATTTGATACATGTGACCATATCATCGTAAAGTATGTTTTTTCAATATAGTTTAGATTATAGATTATTGAAATTTTTTCGGGAGTTTTGCCGTGTTCCGTTCTCTGACTTTGTTGACGATGGAGAGATTCGTGCCACTTGGCTAGTGTGCTTGCTAATTCAAGAGGGAAAATGGACTGTAACGACTCTCTAGCTCTTCCTCCTCCTCGGACGAGGAGAGGAGAGAGGGATCGGAAGACCAATGTGCAGCGAGGTATGATGACATAATGATTTATTTGACAAGACGAACACTGACACGAAATACACTATATAATTACAAAATAACAAACGCACGTAGACAGACCTGAACTAACGAACTTACATATACACGAAGAACGCATGAACAGGAACAGACTACATAAAATGAACGAACAAACCGAAACAGTCCCGTGTGGTGCATAGACACAGACACGGAAGACAACCACCCACAACAAACAATGTGAAACAACCTACCTTAATATGGCTCTCAATCAGAGGAAACGTAAACCACCTGCCTCTAATTGAGAACCATATCAGGTAACCCATTAACCAACATAGATACACATAACATAGAATGCCCACCCCAACTCACGCCCTGACCGACTAAACACATACAAAACAACAGAAAACAGGTCAGGAACGTGACATGGACGTTCTAAATCCAAACAACGATTGTTCTGGACAAGACCCCTTGTCCAACATTCTGATGGAAGATCAGCAAAAGTAAGAAACATTTTATGATGCTATTTCATATATCTGTCGTAGATGTGAACTAGTCGTCGGCGCCCAAGTTTTGGGTACTCTAGCTATACCGAAGCTGGATGTCGTAATGAAGTTATTTTTTAGAATTCTAACACGGCGATTTCATTAAGAACTAATGGATCTATCATTTCCTATACAACATGTATTTTTTTGTTATGTTTATGAATAGCTATTTGGTCAGAATATGTGTGTCATAAAAAGTGTCAGAAAAATATCCGGACGTTGTGGGAAATAGTAGCTACGTTAGCACATTGTATAACCACTGATTTCAGCTCTAAATATGCAAATTTTCGAACAAAACATAAGTGTATGTATAACCTGATGTTATAGGACTGTCATCTGATGAAGAATATCAAGGTTAGTCAAAAATTATATATCTTTTACTGGTTTGTCACGATCGCTAACTTTTACTGCTGGGAAATGGCTTGTATTTTTGGCTATTGTGGTAAGCTAATATAACGCTATATTGTGTTTTCGCTGTAAAACACTTAATAAATCGGAAATATTGGCTGGAATCACAAGATGCCTGTCTTTCATTTGCTGTACACTATGTATTTTTCAGAAATGTTTTATGATGAGTAATTAGGTATTTGACGTTGGTGTCTGTAATTATTATGGCTGCTTTCGGTGCAATTTCTGATTGTAGCTGCAATGTAAACTATGATTTATACCTGAAATATGCAAATTTTTTGAACAAAACATAGATTTATTGTATAACATGTTATAAGACCGTCATCTGATGAAGTTGTTTCTTGGTTAGTTTGGTTGGTTCTTGGTTAGTTAGGTTGGCTTTGTGCATGCTACCTGTGCTGTGAAAAATGTCTGTCCTTTTTTGTATTTGGTGGTGAGCTAACATAAATATACGTGCTGTTTTCGCTGTAAAACATTTAAAAAATCGGACATGTTGACTGGATTCACAAGATGTGTATCTTTCATTTGCTGTATTGGACTTGTTAATGTGTGAAAGTTAAATATTTCAAAAAAATATTTTTTGAATTTCGCGCTCTGCCTTTTCAGTGGAATGTGGGAGGAGTTCCGCTAGCGGAACGCCTGGGCGAGACAGGTTAACTTGTTCTCTGAAAAATATCATTGTATTTGGTCAAACACAATTCTATCCATCAGTTTACTATGAAAAAATCAGCAAACTGATTGGGCGGCTGTTAGAGCCAACAAAGGGTACTTTACTATTTTTAGGTAGTGGAATTACTTTAGCTTCCTTCCATGCCTGTGGACACATACACTGATGTAGGCTTCGGTTAAAAATATAGCAAATAGCAGTGGCATTACAGTCTGCTACCATACTCAATAGTTTCCCATCAAGGTTGCCTATACCTGGTGGCTTATCATTTTTGATTGATAACAATGAACGATGGAGATGAATTGGGTTTTCTGCCCATGATATCATCTAAGGTACTCCAAAGTCTTTTTCCATTGTGTTTTATGTCATTACACTTATATTACCAAACCAAGATAAGTCACAAAATGTCTCAACTGACAGTATGTCAACCAATCAGCTGAGCAGCCTGACTTGTTTGCCACCTCTTTTGCATAATTTCTTTGAACCATAACATTTTTCAATTCATCATCAATCCAGGGGGCTCTAACAGTTCTCACAGTTCAGTTCTTAACAGGTGGATGCTTATCAACAATTGGCATGAATCATTTTACAAATACTTCCAGTCCTGCATCTGGATTCACTTCCTCATACACATCAGACCAACATACATCTTCAACAAAAGTGCCCTGAGAACACATTTTTATGATGACTTTAGGCCCAACCTTTGGCACTTTGGCTTCCCTTGTTATTATCACAACGTTATGGTCACTACAGCCAAAGGGAACTGATATTGCCTTGGAGCAAAGTTCTGCAGCATTAGTAAAGATATGATCAATACAAGTTGATGTCACAGATCCAACACTATTGGTATGCACTCTAGTTGGTTGAGTGATAACCTGGGTCATATCACATTAATTAGTTACAGTTAAGCTGGGTGTACACTACACAATTTTGGCTCCGATTTAGCTGTTCCATTGCCACTCGGAGAGCACAGCTGTCAACGACACTCGTTTAATGTGAGCGGGTCAGAGACGCAATCTGAGGGCTACCAACCTCGTCTTTGAGTAGTCCCAGACGTCCTGATATTTTCAAACATGTTTGATTTTATCGGCACAAAATCTGCAATGCCCTTGTAGTGTGCAACGACAAGTTTTGAGAACGGTTATGAGCAATAGCCAATGAGAGCTTACCAGAGATCGGTCCTGTGTGGCTCAGTTGGTAGAGCATGGTGCTTGCAATGGCAGGATTGTGGGTTTGATTCCCATGTGGGACCAGTATGAAACATGTATCAACTCACTACTGTAAATTGCTCTGCTAAATGACAAAAATCTGCTAAATGACAAAAATGTAAAGAAGAAGCCAGTGAGATGATAAAGTTCTTTCGCATCACACATAATTTGTAGACTCTTGAGAAGGGCCAATTACTGGTATGTGTTTGTACTTGCCTTCAACCAAATTGTTCCAACTCTGAAGTTCACAAGCAATGTTATTCAATTCAAAATGTTGGCTAGATATTTCAACTCTGTATGGCAAGTGTCAATGTCTGACTGAAAATGTTTGAGGCTGCTTTGATCCGCCGGTCTTTAAATCTAATCACATTATTGTTTTTGCGAGACAGCGTGGTATCGACAATCCTCAAGACCAAGTGAAGAATCTTGTAGTGTGGGACCCCATGTCTCTGCCACATGATTTAGTGTGTGAACCACTACGTTGGCAAGACCAACAAAATGCAGGAAAGATGGTTGTTTAATGTGAGAGGTTTAGTAATGTTGGGATTTTGAACGTCATGTAGTGTACACCTGGCTTTAGAAGCTTTCTCTTGAGAGGATAGATAGTAACTAACCCGTCATTGTTCAGGCCTCCCAGAAAATAGATATCTTTGTTAACATCACACACATTATCAAGCATTGCACACATATTATACAGATAATTAATGTTAGCACTTTGTGGCCTATAGCAGCACCCCAAAAGAAGCGGCTTTAGATGAGGCAGCTGAACTTGCAACCACAACACTTCAACACCATTTGACGTGAGATCTTCTCTAAGCTTTACAGGAATATGGCTCTGAACATATATATATATTTTTTAATTTCACCTTTATTTAACCAGGTAGGCCAGTTGAGAACAAGTTCTCATTTACAACTGCGACCTGGCCAGGAAAAAGCAAAGCAGTGCGACAAAAACAATAACACAGAGTTACACATGGAATAAACAAACGTACAGTCAATAACACAATAGAAAAAAATCTATATACAGTGTGTGCAAATGAGGTAAGATGAGGGAGGTAAGGCAATAAATAGGCCGTAGTGGCAAAGTAATTACAATTTAGCAATTAAACACTGGAGTGATAGATGTGCAGAAGATGGATGTGCAAGTAGAGATACTGGGGTGCAAAGGAGCAACAACAAAAACATAACAATATGGGGATGAGGTAGTTGGATGGGCTATTTACAGATGGGCTATGTACAGGTGCAATGATCTATGAGCTGCTTTGACAGCTGATGTTTAAAATTAGTGAGGGAGATATGAGTCTCTAGCTTCAGTGATGTTTGCAATTTGTTCCAGTCATTGGCAGCAGAGAACTGGAAGGAAAGGCAGCCAAATGAGCAAATATGGGGGTGACCCGTGAAATATACCTGCTGGAGCGCGTGCTGCTATGGTGACCAGTGAGCTGAGATAAGGTGGAGCTTTACCTAGCAAAGACTTATAGATGACCTGGAGCCAATGGGTTTGGTGACGAATATGAAGCGAGGGCCAGCCAACGAGAGCATACAGGTCGCAGTGGTGGGTAGTATATGGGTATTTGGTGACAAAACGGATGGCACTGTGATAGACTTCATCCAATTTGCTGAGTAGAGTGTTGGAGGCTATTTTGAATGGGGCATGCTTATTTAAGATGGTGAGGAAAGCACTTTTAAAGAATAACCAGGCATCCTCTACTGACGGAATGAGGTCAATATCCTTCCAGGATACCCGGGCCAGGTCGATTAGAAAGGCCTGCTCGCTGAAGTGTTTTAGGGAATGTTTGAAGGTGATGAGGGGTGGTCGTTTGACCGCAAACCCATTACAGACACAGGCAATGAGGCAGTGATCGCTGAGATCCTGGTTGAAGACAGCAGAGGTGTATTTAGAGGGCAGGTTGGTCAGGATGACATCTATGAGGGTGCCCGTGTTTACAGATTTGTGGTTGTACCAGGTAGGTTCATTGATAATTTGTGTGAGATTGAGGGCATCTAGCTTAGATTGTAGGACGGCCGGGGTGTTAAGCATGTCCCAGTTTAGGTCACCTAACAGTACGAGCTAGGAAGATAGATGGGGGGCAATCAATTCACATATGGTGCCCAGGGCACAGTTGGGGGCAGAAGGTGGTCTATAACAAGCGGCAACGGTGAGAGACTTGTTTCTGGAAAGGTGGATTTTTAAAAGTAGAAGCTTGAATTGTTTGGGCACAGACCCGGATAGTATGACAGAACTCTGCAGGCTAACTCTGCAGTAGATTGCAACTCCGCCCCCTTTGGCAGTTCTATCTTGTCGGAAAATAGTTAGGGATGGAAATTTCAGCTTCAGAAATACAGCAACACTTCCCCCCATAGGTATTATTGTCTTTTATGTAGATGTTATATCCTTGTATTGCTACTGCTGTATCATCAAATGAATTATCTAAGTGAGTTTCAGAGATGGCCAGCATATGAATGTTATACGATGTTAGCAAGTTATTATTTCTAAGGCTACATATATTAATTTGGACTATTCTTAGCGCTGTCCTGGGTAGCTTATCAGAGATAAAATAAAAACATTGGCTAATAGAGTCAGTCAATCTTACTGCCCTGATGACACAGATGGTTTAATCAACAACGACAGGTAATGTCTGTTATGTATAATGTGAAAGCTTATATAAAAAAATACCGGCTTGATAAACTAGTAGGCTAATTCCCTAGCAAAGTAACTAGTAGAGTCAAAAAGCTTTGTCCTTTCTTTAGAACAAAATGCAATATACCACTTGAATGTCTATTATATCAGCCTGTCACAGGCCCTTCCAGTCAACACCACCTCATAAGATTGCCTGCTGCAGTTGTTTGAGAGATGTCCAGTTTGCAGCTGAACATGCAGAATAGAGAAGACCAGCAAGGGGGCCCTCATCATTATCATGCAGACATGCCCTCGCTGTGAGCATTCCTATGAATGTTGGCAAGCCACATGTGGGAAAGTATCCGGACAGAAACGTTCACTTGTCAGCGGCAAGAGCTTTCACAGGCTCATAATCTGTACAAATGCAGAAGGTAACCATCTTCATTGATACATTTGATAACCCAATTGTGAAACATAATTTATGTAAACTGACATTATTTGTTGCTTATTTTTTACTTCTTAGATGCATATAATGTCTAGGGCATAACCTAGCCTTGTGGGACCAGCCTGATCGCTGTGTTCACCATTGTATTTCACTTCACATTTGATGATATCTGAAGTGAAATAGAAAGGTGAAAGCAGTGATCAGGTTGGTTCCACCAGGCTAATCATAACCACCATTTATAATGTAATCAGTGCTCGGTGAGTGTGTTTGTGTGTGTTTATGTGTGACAGACCAGTATCTTTGATGGGCCAGGAGCTGATCTACGCTGCTTTGCTCTGGCAAAGACATCACCTCCAGCCTCACCCCTTTCCTGCTCACCAACAGTCATCGGTGGGGAATACAGAATTAACACACTTCAACATAGTATCAGTTTGTGTGTCGGATATTATCTATTCTAAATGCAATTGGTAATAGAACAGTGACAATGTGTGTATGTGTTCACAGATACCTGTATGGAATCAGCACTTGGGAGACTTCCAAGATGATGTGATGGAGTCCAGACTGACAAAAGGGCTTGATGCTGATGTCTCTGAATGAAGAGAGACCTTGCACTCAGCAATACAATTATGCAAGACACATCTATTACTTGTCAGCATCGTTTGTTATTATTAAATGGAATGGTACAGTACTATCAATGAGAGCGGGAGATATGGGACACCATACAGAAGGTATGACTACTGACATGTTTGGCAAGGTAGCCCCAGCACCACCAGAAAATGTTTGGATAGGTACAGTATCTGTATCGGCTGTGAATGACAATACAAGTATAATATTTGCACATTGTTATATTAGCAGAACACTGCTTCCACATTATTATGTGTAGGATGGTTTATTCTACATGGAACTGTTACACTTGAAAGTTATCTTTCATCACTTTGTTTATAAAATCTACATAAGTTCAGCAATTGTATTATCCTCATATTACTCTGTAGGCTACTCAGTACGAGAAGCGTGACGAGACAAAACTAGCCGGTTATAGAATATTGTGTTGTAGGACAGCTGAGCTGACTGACCGCGGGCATTCAATTCACAGTTGCTGATATTGTTTCCACGATAACATGTATTTACATGACATGATGAAACGTTGAAACTAAGTGGCAAGCTACTTTCGTAGGAAGGCGTTGCAGGACGAGTGTCTTATGAAAGACTTTCCAGTCACTGGCTCTTGCTATCTTACCATAACTGATTTGACAGAGGAATATCTGCTAGATTGGATAGCCAGCTTCAGCTATCACCAAGCTATGTTAGCTAGCTACTGTCAGCTTGGCTAAACACAAGGTCAGCACAGGCTTTACCTACACATAGAACTGAATTAGCTGACCATCTTGAGATGGCGAGTCAGTCAGGAAGGGAGAAGTCCTCAACTTCGAAACCTTGTTCTCTCCATAGCAACGCTAGCTCAGCTTACCTCGCTGTACTCACTACTGCCCTTGTTTGTTGTGATTTAATGGCAATGACACACCCAATAAACACACACATCAAACCACACCCCCAAGACAACTCTTGTTTGCCTTCTGTCACGGCCGCTAGCATTTTTTTAATGAGCATTGATGAAAAACGAGGCCAAATCAGGAAGTGCAGTTGACATTTAAACATTTGAACAGGGGACCAATGCGTATCAGTGAATTGTTACATCCCTGTGTGAGTGCATGAGTGTTGCCGTCTACTGAGTGGGGGACTCAGATTTAACCCCCACCATGGTGAGAAACGGGCCCTGTCACAGGCAATTAGAGTCCCCGCCTTGAGTCTACTATGGAGTGGCAGCCGCCCCTCTCTCTCCTCCTCTCCTCCATCTCTCTACTGACAGCCTCTGACCTAATCTGCTCCAAACACCTCCTGCCACCAGGAAACATTTGTATGCATGCATTTATTCATGGCTGAGTATTAAAATTAAATATGTGTTTTATAGTCAACATTGATATACGGCCAACGTAAGGGAAAACACTCTCCTGGCTGCTCTGCACTCTCCCTGAACTCCCACCTTGTGACACTGCTCATCCTCCTCTCTCTCTATCTCCTTGACCCTGGAGCTAGGGCTTTGTGTCTCTGCCCTCATTTTATGGGTCAGCAATCTTTTTCTGGGTTGTGTGAGGACAGCTCAAGGGACAGCTAATAGTCTGTCCACACACTATAGAGTTGAATATTTTCCCAGTATTTTACAAATGTTCATCCACAGAAAATATCTATTTTCTCCAGGGTAACCTGGTATTTCCTGCCAAAACTAGAAGTGTCATTCAAAAGCATATAAAGGCCTATGTCTGGATTTGATTAGAGCTTTGATAGAAAATTCAAGCCTGATGCTACCTGAATCTGATGAGCCATATATTAAATACATTTTATGAGCCCTGCATTAAAGACATTTTATGAGCCCAAGCCCCAAAAAGCCACAATGATTGTGCCATTATCCAATAGGCTACATATATGATATATAGGCATCTGCACATTACGCACAACAGAGAAACATAAAAGCCCATAGATGTATATAGCTATATGCTCTCTTGGGTAAATGAATCCAGTACGCTAATCTTTTTTAGTGTGAACTGTATTACTGTACCGTAATGTATTATACTGTATTATATGGACTGGAATTCAGCACCTGTGATTCTGTTGCAGCACATGCGGCCTACAAAGTTACAAGTAAAGGCTAGCGAATTTGATTACATTGCCACGTTCCTGACCTGTTTTCCCTTGTTTTTGTATTTGTTTAGTATGGTCAGGGCGTGAGTTGGGGTGGGCATTCTATGTTGTGTGTCTAGTTTGTCTGTTTCTGTGTCCAGCCTAATATGGTTCTCAATCAGAGACAGCTGTCAATCGTTGTCCCTGATTGAGAATCATATATAGGTGGCTTGTTTTGTGTTGGGGATTGTGGGTGGTTGTTTCCTGTCTCTGTGTTTGTGGTCTGCACCAGATAGGACTGTTTCGGTTTGCCACACTTTGTTATTTTTTGTTCGTTGTAAGTGTTCACTGTTTTTTGTTTAATTAAACATGTTGAGCACTGGCTACGCTGCGTGTTGGTCCGATCCCTGTTTCACCCCCTCTTTTAGTGAAGAGAGGGAAGGCTGCCGTTACATACATTTTGAAATATAATAGGGCCTATTTGTATATTTAGTAGGCTGACGCATATATACCATTCAGCAATATTTCCCCTGATGTTATTAGACTACCTCCTCTTTCTCTCTATATTGTTGCTTCATTCCTTCCTCGCTTTCAACTGTTAAATGAAATAAGTCCTTCTAATGCTTAAATAATATAGGACTATAATTAGATGCAGACGGCTATCACTTCTCTTCACAAAGATTGAATGGTTATGGGTCTGAATAAATAACTGCTATATCCTACCGCCATCGCGTGTTCGCTCTTCTATCAAACTACCTGTGAGATATATTGGCTGCTGTATTTAACATCCAGCAAACAAGAGCTTGCATCCCTCTTTCGAATAGTCTATTGGTATAAAAAATGCTAAAAAAAATGAGTGTTTTATAAGGAGAGAGACCAGCTGAGCACAGGTGTGTGCGTATTGCACAGGAGACAGAGGCTATAAGTTAGAAGCTTATTATAGATAACCCATCATTCATTAGCTAAATATAAGGCTAATACTGCATTGAGTTTATTACCTACAATAGGTAAGCTAGGACATACAGTACCAGTCAAAAGTTTGGACAAACCTACTCATTCAAGGGCTTTTCTTTATTTTTACTATTTTCTACACTGTAGAATAATAGTGAAGACAGCAAAACTATGAAATAACACATATGGAATCATGTAGTAACCAAAAAAGAGTTAAACAAATCAAAATATATTTTATATTTCAGATTCTTCAAAGTAGCCACTCTTTGCCTTGATGACAGCTTTGCACACTCTTGGCATTCTCTCAACCAGCTTCATGAGGTAATCACCTGGAATGCATTTCAATTACCAGGTGAGCCTTGTTAAAAGTTAATTTGTGGAATTTCTTTCCTTCTTAATGCGTTTGAGCCAATCAGTTGTGTTGTGACAAGATAGGGGTGGTATACAGAAGATAGCCATATTTGGTAAAATACCAAGTCCATATTATGGCAAGAACAGCTCGAATAAGCAAAGAGAAATGACAGTCCATCATTACTTTAAGACATGAAGGTCAGTCAATGCAGAAAATGTCAAGAACTTTGAAAGTTTCAACAAGTGCAGTTGCAAAAACCATCAAGCGCTATGATGGAACTGGCTCTCTTGAGGTCCACCACAGGAAAGGAAGACCCTGAGTTACCTCTGCTGCAGAGGTTAAGTTCATTAGAGTTACCAGTCTCCGAAAATTCAACCCAAATAAATGCTTCACAGAGTTCAAGCAACAGACACACCTCAACATCAGCTGTTCAGAGGAGACTGTGTGAATCAGGCCTAAAAGGTCGAATTGCTGCAAAGAAACCACGACAAAAGGACATCAATAATAAGTAGAGACTTGCTTGGGCCAAGAAACACGAGCAATAGACATTAGACTGGTGGAAATCTGTCATGAGTCAAAATTTGAGATTTTTGGTTCCAACCGTCGTATTTTTGTTAGACGCAGAGCAGGTGAACGGATGATCTCCGCATGTGTGGTTCCCACTGTGAAGCATGGAGGAGGAGGTGTGGGGGTGCTTTGCTGGTGACACTGTTGGTGACTTATTGACAATTCAATGGACACTTAATCAGCATGGCTAACACAGCATTCTGCAGCGATACGCCATCCCATCTGGTTTGCGCTTAGTGGGACTACCATTTATTTTTCAACAGGACAATGACCCAAAACACACCTGCAGGCTGTGTAAGAGCTATTTGACCAAGGAGAGTAATGGAGGGCTGCATCAGATGACCTGGCCTCCACAATCACCAAACCTCAACCCAATTGAGATGGTTTGGGATGAGTTGGACCGCAAAGTGAAGGAAAAGCAGCCGACGTGCTCAGCATATGTGTGAATGTGTTTGTATTCAACGTGTGCCTTGCACAAAAGAGAGTGTCAAGAGTGTTCAAAGCTGTCATTAAGGCAAAGAATCTAAAATCTAAAATAAATTTTGATTTATTTGACACTTTTTTGGTTACTACATAATTCCATATGTGTTATTTCATAGTTTTGATGTCTTCACTATTATTCTAGTAAAAATAAAGAAAAACCCTTGAATGAGTAGGTGTCCAAACTTTTCACTGGTACTCTATATAGTATATACACTGAACAAAAATATAAACGCAACATGCAACAATTTCAGCAATTTTACGAGTTACAGTTCATATATAGAAAATCTGTCAATATAAACAAATTAATTTGGTCCTAATCTATGGATATCACATGACTGGGGAGCCAGGCCCAGCCAATCAGAATGGGGTTTTCCTCAAAAAAGGGCTTTATTACAGACAGAAATACTCCTCAGTATCAGCTGAAGGTGCTGAAGCCGGATGTGGAGGCCCTGGGCTGACATGGTTACACGTGGTCTGCGGTTGTGAGGCCATTTGGATGTACTGCCAAATTCTATAAAATGACGTTGGAGGTGGCTTATGATAGAGAAATGAACATACCATTCTCTGGCAACAGCTCTGGTGTACATTCCTGCAGTCAGCATGCCAATTGCACGCTCCCTCAACTTGAGACAGCTGTGGCATTGTGTTGTGTGACAAAACTGCACATATTAGAGTGGCCTTTTATTGTCCCCAGCAAAAGCTGCATCTGCATAATGATCATGCTGTTTAATCAGCTTCTTGACATGCCAAATTCTGTCAGGTGGATGGATTATCTTGGCAAAGGTGAAATGCTCACTAACAGGGATATAAACACATTTCTGCTCAAAATTGAAGATAAATAAGATTTTGTGCGTATGGAAAATGTCTGGGATCTTTTATTTCAGCTCATGAAACATGGGACCAACACTTGACATGTTGAGTTTACATTTTTGCTCAGTATAAGGTTGAAGTCGGAAGTTTACATACACCTTAGCCAAATACATTTAAACTCAGTTTTTCACAATTCTTGACATTTAATCCTTGTAAAAATTCCCTGTTTTAGTTCAGTTAGGATCACCACTTTATTTTAAGAATGTGAAATGTCAGAATAATAGTAGAGAGAATGATTTATTTCAGCTTTTATTTCTTTCATCATATTCCCAGTGGGTCAGAAGTTTACATACACTAAATTAGTATTTGGTTGCATTTCATTTAAATTGGTTAACTTGGGCCAAACGTTTTGGGTAGCCTTCCACAAGCTTCCCACAATAAGTTGGGTGAATTTTGGCCCATTCCTGACAGAGCTTGTGTAATTGAGTCAGGTTTGTAGGCATCCTCGCTCACACACACTTTTCAGTTCTGCTCACACATTTTCTATGGGATTGAGGTCAGGGCTTTGTGATGGCCACTACAATACCTTGACTTTGTTGTCCTTAAGCCATTTTGTCACAACTTTGGAAGTATGCTTGGGGTCATTGTCCATTTGGAAGACCCATTTGCGACCAAGCTGTAACTTCCTGACTGATTGAGATGTTGCTACAATATATCTACATAATTTACCGCCTCATGATGCCATCTATTTGTGAAGTGCACCAGTCCCTCCTTCAGCAAAGCACCCCCACAACATGATGCTGTCACCCCCGTGCGTCACGGTTGGGATGGTGTTCTTCGGCTTGCAAGCCTCCCCCTTTTTCCTCCAAACATAACGATGGTCATTACGGCCAAACTGTTCTATATTTGTTTCATCAGACCAGAGGACATTTCTCCAAAAAGTACGATCTTTGTCCCCATGTGCAGTTGCAAACTGTAGTCTTGCTTTTTTATGGCAGTTTTGGAGCAGTGGCTTCTTCCTTGCTGAGCGGCCTTTCAGGTTATGTTGATATAGGACTCGTTTTACTGTGGATATTGATACTTTGTGCCAGTTTCCTCTAGCATCTTCACAAGGTCCTTTGCTGTTGTTCTGGGATTGATTTGCACTTTCCGCACCAAAGTATGTTCCCCTCTAGGAGACAGAACGTGTCTCCTTCCTGAGCGGTATGACGGCTGAGTGGTCCCATGGTGTTAATACTTGCAAACTATTGTTTGTACAGATGAACGTGGTACCTTCAGGCATTTGGAAATTGCTCCCAAGGATGAACCAGACTTGTTGAGGTCTACTATTTTTTATCTGGGGTCTTGGCTGATTTCTTTTGAGTTTCCCATGATGTCAAGCAAAGACGCATGAGTTTGAAGGTAGGCCTTGAAATACATCCACAGGTACACCTTCAATTGACTCAAATGATGTCAATTAGCCTATCAGAATCTTCTAAAGTCATGACATAATTTTCTGGAATTTTCCAAGCTGTTTAAAGGCACAGTCAACTTAGTTTATTTTAACTTCTGACCCACTGGATTTGTGATCCAGTGAATTATAAGTGAAATAATCTGTCTGTAAACAATTGTTGGAAAAATTACTTGTGACATGCACAAAGCAGACGTCCTAACCGACTTGCCAAAACTATAGTTTGTTAACAAGACATTTTTGGAGTGGTTGAAAAAAATGAGTTTCAATGACTCCAACCTAAGTGCATGTAAACTTCCGACTTCAACTGTATATACAAAAGTATGTGGACACCCCTTCAAATTAGTGGGTTCGGCTATAACAGCCACTTCCGTTTCTGACAGGTGTGTAAAATACGAGCACACAGCCATGCAATCTCCATTGACAAACATTGGCAGTAGAATGGCCTTACTGAAGAGCTTGGTGACTTTCAACGTGGCACTTTCATAGGATGCCACCTTTCCAACAAGTCAGTTCGTCAAATTTCTGCCCTGCTACCGCTGCCCCGGTCAACTGTAAGTGCTGTTATTGTGAAATGGAAACGTCTAGGAGCAACAACGGCTCAGCTGGGAAGTGGTAGGCCACACAAGCTCATTGAACGGGACCGCCGAGTGCTGAACCCCGTAGTGCATAAAAACATCTGTCCTTGGTTGCAACACCGAGTTCCAAACTGCCTCTGAAAGCAACGTCAACACAATAACTGTTTTTCTGGAGCTTCATGAAATGGGTTTCCAGCAGCCGCACAAAGCCTAAGGTCACCATGCGCAATGCCAAGCGTCGGCTGAAATGATGTAAAGCTTGCCGCCATTGGACTCTGGAGTAGTGGAAACGCGTTCTCTGGAGTGATAAATCACGCTTCATCATCTGGCAATCCAACAGACTAATCTGGGTTTGGAGGATGCCAGGAGAACGATGAACGCTACCTGCCCAAATGCATAGAGCCAACTGTAAAGTTTAGTGGAGGAGGAATAATGGTCTGGGGCTTTTTTTCATGGTTCGGACTAGGCTCCTTAGTTCCAGTGAAGGGAAATCTTAACACTATCTTAACACAATGACATTCTAGACGATTCTGTGCTTCCAACTTTGTGGCAACAGTTTGGGGAAGGCCCTTTCCTGTTTCAGCATGACAATGCCCCTGTGCACAAAGCGACGTCCATACAGAAAAACTTTGTTGAGATCGGTGTGAAGGAACTTGACTGGCCTCCACAGAGCCCAGCCCCCACCCACATTGAACCCCTTTTGGGATGAATTGGAACGCCGACTGCGAGCCAGGCCTAATCGCCCAACATCAGTGCCTGACTTCACTAATGCTCTTGTGGCTGAATGGAAGCAAATCCTTGCAGCAATGTTCCAACATCTACTGGAAATCCTTCCCAGAAGAGTAGAGGCTGTTATAGCAGCAAAGAGGGGTCAAAGTCTATATTAATGCCCATGATTTTGGAATGAGATGTTAGACGAGCAGGTGTCCACATACTTTTGGTAATGTAGTGTAGATCAATCTTAAACAGGATTATCTATTTTGGATGCAATTTGAATGGAATTGATGGAGAGAAAGAGTGCTTGCGCAAGCTCTGATTTAAAGCAACGATAGCCTGTTTTAAAACTCTGCAGCTGCAATAATACAAACAAATCTTTACAATAAAAAATAAGGTGACCCCCGGAAACCAGATGGTGATGTGTCGCGCATTTGGAATTACTGTAGCACAGACTAAGCTGTAGCAACTGTAGGCATACCTGTCACTAGAAAAAAAGTTACCAGGCTGAGATGATAGGTCTACATGCACTCCATACTGTGATGGGCTGTCTGTCCCCACCATGAGCATTGATGCATTCTCATGCAGAGAGCAGAGAGAAGACTGTAGAGAAGCCAGATTTACACATCACATACAGTTGAAGTCGGAAGTTTACATACACTTAGGTTGGAGTCATTAAAACTCGTTTATCAACCACTCCACAAATTTCTTGTTAACAAACTATAGTTTTGGCAAGTCGGTTAGGACATCTACTTTGTGCATGACACAAGTAATTTTTCCAACAATTGGGATTGGGATATCATGGGAAAAACAGAAGAAAACAGCCAAGACCTCAGAAAGAGCAATTTCCAAACGCCTAAAGGTACCACGTTCATCTGTGCAAACAATAGTACACATGTATAAACACTGTTGGACCACTCAGCCGTCATACCGCTCAGGAAGGAGACGCGTTCTGTCTCCTAGAGATTAACGTACATTGGTGTGAAAAGTGCAAATCAATCACACAACAGCAAAGGACCTTGTAAAGATGCTGGAGGAAACAGGTACAAAGTATTAATATCCACAGTAAAACTAGTCCTATATGGACATAACCTGAAAGGCCGCTCAGCAAGGAAGAAGCCACTGCTCCAAAACCGCCATAAAAAAGCCAGACTACGGTTTGCAACTGCACATGGGGACAAAGATCGTTCTTTTTGGAGAAATCATTCTCTCTACTATTATTCTGACATTTCACATTCTTAAAATAAAGTGGTGATCCTAACTGACCTAAGACAGGGAATTTTTACTTGGATTAAATGTCAGGAATTGTGAAAAACTGAGTTTAAATGTATTTGGCTGAGGTGTATGTAAACTTAAACTTCAACTGTATAATTTAACAATTCCATTTCAAGTCATGCTGTTGATATAAATAATGTATTATAATTTACTGGTTTCTCGCAGTTACTGTATTTATCCTGAGAAAAGGGAGTGGTTTTGGCCGGTACACCTCCGTAACCTTCTAAACAGTATTTCAAAACTGCAAATACCAAGAGGCCATGTCACAGAGAGGTCCATTCAGCACTATAATACAGCCTCAGCCTTCTGCTTCTGCCTCACTGTGCCTGAGCTGGGCTGCTTTTACATAGAAAGCATTTCTCTGAAAGAAGATGCCACAAGAGTGTGCGGGGAACATATTTATTTTAAAGTAAAGAGAAATAATGGGGGACAAGAAAAGTGATTTAGCCTCATACTTCATCTTCATCTGTAGCCCTGTCCCGAACACCCAGTTCATAAAATAAGTCCTGCTGAAAATCAATGGCGGTCTAAGCCTTGTAAAGGTCACCTATTAAACACAGGTGGCCTTTGTGGACTACTAAAGCCCAGGCTTGTACTGTGCAGCGCTGCTAAGTAGAACTAATAGATAGATCAATTATTCCGTGCAGCAACTTAAATTGAACTAAGCAGGGAATCATTTTATGGCAGGAACTGTACAATGACGAAATGAGACGCATTTGCTAAGCACAGATCTCATTTAGAAACCAGAAAGTAAAAGCTGGGGATAACAGTAGGGCTCTGGGGGTCATGAAATTTTGTCAGCCAGTTAAATTCATGCAAAAGACTTCCGGTCTCTTCCGGTAATTGACCATTAACAAACATAAAGACATTTAGCATCTCCAGGCCTCCACTCATACAAGCTGCATAGAAGCCACTGATGTGCCTTTGGAACATCTACATTTAAAAAGTCTTATAAATATATTTAATATACACCATCACACTAAATACATTATTTATTCGGTTCTGAAGAAAATATATTTCAGAAGAACAGAATATGGTCTTCTGTATGTGATCTGGCTATGCTCCATGCTATAGGCCGTAGGCTTGTTCATTTAGCTGACAAGATATGCTTTTAAGTCCTGTGCCATTATTTTATATAGATTATTTTATAGTAAGAAGAATATCATTGAACTTAGCTGAATAAAATAGAAAGGATATTTTTCCCATTCCGGAGCGAGTGCGCATGAAGTGGCTATGTTGATTGTAAAATAGATAATTTGAAACAGGTGCTATAGCTAGATTTAGGATGTCTTAGAAATCAAAAGATATATGGTCTGTATGATGCGACTGTAGGCTATTGATGATTTGAGAAAGTCGCAAACAAAGCTTGCGCTCTTTTCCATGCCTCAGGCTACACATGCTGTTCTCTCATCAAGTGATCATATTTTCACCCATCAGACTATTCTCAATGTAATCTTGTCTTTACTAATATGTAAAATTTGTTTGGATTTAGAATGGCCCATTATCAAATGGGTAGGAACAGGGGCAGGGAAAAAATACGTAATCTTTGTGCACTCTATCAGCGAATGGAGGCCGTGCTTTACAGCCGGTCCGTTTTCAATGATGCCTGGTAGGCTACTTCGGTTTTATAGTGGAGCTGTGCTTAATATGAGCAGCTGAGAAATAAATATCAGAGCACATTTCACTCCATGCATCAACCACTGTTTGAGGAGCATGCTCTCGCTGCACAACAGATGATATTCCGCCCAAACTATGTATGACACCATGGGCTCTCCAACCCTGTCCCTGCAGGTACCCAGTGCTTAATTTAGGTAACCAAGTAAAATCTGTTCGGGAACATCTATAGTAACATGCTTTCGCTACGACACATATTTCACTAAACCGTTGACAGCCCTTCAAGAAAGGAATAAAGGAGAGAGCAGAGGAGCTGGAAACGCATGGTGGTGAGATATTCTGTATAGCTAAAGGTAAAGTTTCACCCAATTCATTATGAAAATTCCCTATTACTAGGCTTTTCAAAATCAAATACAAATTCACTGTAATTGTAGGCTACCTGTAAGCCGCCCTGCACAATCAATGAACCAATAGCATCGCCTAGGGCTATACATTCTCTCCCAGACTCCTGGATAGAACGTTTGGAGTGTAGCATAAGGTAACCATCCAGTATGCATATTAATACAGTCCACGCTCAAGGTCAATTACACAAATTTGTTTAATTTTGGAGTATAGGCTAGACCAATTATGTACCAAAGACATCTTAAATTAGTTGTTTTATGTTTTACTGCAGTACATAATATGCCATATGTAATGTATAATGGCACAATCATCATTTTTATTCAGGCTCATAAATCTATGCGTATGCATAAGCTCTAATATGCATATGGTTGTGTTTGGAATTAATTATCACCTTAGAAAGCACTGTCCATTTTGTTGTGTTAGGCTTTGAAACAACATCCACAACGACCATGTTTTCCACTCAGTTTCTACCTGCGGTTGAACATCTTTCTTCAAATTGATTATCACAGTGAGGTGAGTTTTAAAAGCAGGATACCGTTTTAATGATAGGTGTTCGGTGTGATTTTTGATTGCATTTGCATTGATGTCAGAGTGGTTAGAGGGACAATAGAGCCCTGAGTACCAAGCCATTAGGAGCTGATGGTCATTAGCAAATTGAATACTACCAAAGCATTTCCAGAGTGCATAAGAGGAGATTACTGTGACTAAACGGTCACATGTAATGACTCATAACTGCTAGTGTGGCGGTACCATGGTCACCACAATATAGGCCCTCTCTCCTTCTCTCTCGCTGTCATACCCCTCTCAGAGAGAGAGAGCAGACTGTGTTCACCAAGAATCTGATATTATTGCATGAGACTCAGTCCACCCAGGGACTGGAACACAGATTCGATAGTTAGAAGCACTTTTTATCTCTACTCTCTCTCTCCTCTCTCTTTCTCACCTCTCTCTCCCCCCCTGCCCTGATCGCTCTTCTTTCTCTGTGTCACCTCAGGCCTCTCATTCTTCAAGTATTTTCCCTTGTTTAAAACTAAATCAATAAAGAACCGGGGGAGACAAATCAACGTATGTCGTGACCGCAGGGGAGGAGGGCCGACATGCTCACACCTCCCTGGTCACATGTTCTACTCTATGCCGGCTTGCTGACTTGGGGGAGGGGTGTAAGGATCAACGGATGTGTGCTGGAGAGATAGAGGGATAGAAGGATAAAGGGATGGTGGGGTGGAGAGATGGAGGGGTGGAGAGATGGTGGGCAACGGGGGATGGCATGGAAAATTCTGCTCCGATGAGTGGTGTGGCGAATGGGAGGCCTCATTTATAATGTATATCATGGATTCGTGAGAGATAAAATAATCTCTCCGTATAAAATGGAGCACCAGGAAGTGTCTCCGTGGCAACGCCTGGAATCACCTGTAGCAGCAATTTCAATATTCTGTACTGTTTGTACTTTCATACTGTTAATTCACATATACCCCACGTTACTAAGTGCTGCTCCTCACTGTGTGAGTCAAAAAGGATTAAAAGCTCCATGACTATATGTAAACACATTTTATTCACGATTATTCAAATTACACTACAGTACTGCAGGAGATGATAGTGTTGGAGTAGAACCTCTCGCTGGAGAATGGAGAGCAGTTATGTTCCTTTTCAACCTTGAAAACAGTGGTTTCTGGGTTGAAAAAGAGAAGAGATGCAAGGTTATGAAACAGAGACAAGCTTCTAATCTAAAGAATATTCGATAACACTACATCAGGGTATCTTTATAAAGGATATAAAGGGTACCTTAACGTGAAGTCTTAGAGGACTATTCCTTTGTGTGTATAATCTTGCATAACCAACAGCCTCACCTTTCCACTGCCCTCCATTCATATGTAAACAGGCTGGACAGCCAGCGTAGGCATCGCGAGGAGAAATGAAATAAAGAAACATGACAAGTGGCTACTTAACCAGTCTTTCTTATAGAAACTTGATAAGGCCCGCCATCTCGTCAAACTTCAACAAACGCTAAGTGACACAATTAACTGGGTTCAGGTTGCGCATCCGGGTAATTCAGTAAAAATACAAATGAGGCCGGCTGTGAAAACCAATCACTATCCCCTAATTCAAATGAGGATGCCGTTGCCAAACACCTTCCCCAGTCCTTCCACCACACTCCTCTCCTCCTCTCCCCTCCTCCATCGACTGAGCCTCTGATTGAGCTAGGCCATAAACAGCCTTATGGATGCCATCGATCTCCCTATTGGGAATCGATAACAAATAACCCCACTGTTCACTGGCAATTATGTCCCCTGTCGACCAGGCCCCTTTATTTAGGGCCCATTGTAATGGGTGACCTTCAGCTCCATTCCCTGCCCATCTTCTTGCCCCTTCAGGAAGAGTTTACGCCCAGGGTCTGGGGGGATTTTGGGTTCAGATGGAGCCCTGTGGGAGACGATGGGGAGGACAGAAGCTTCTCCCATGACAGATCAATCATGGCTTCACCACAGGGCAATGGGCCAGTGTTCGGCTGCTAATAGAATCCCAATGTCACAGATGACATTAGTCACTGGATCTGCTAGCTTCAAGATGGAGATGATGATGCCCCAGGTTAAGTCACACCGCCTCGCTCTCACTGCCTTGTCCCCATTGACCTAGCAGGAGAGACAGCCGCCATATTGTCATTCCAAACTAATCTCAATATGATGATGTGAATACATATGTTGATTACCATAGTAATTCTAATTCTATGGTGGGCGTGTGGAGGTTCTCTCTGATTGGCTCCATGGTGACCATTGATCTTGTTTTCTTCCTCAGTCAACCCTGATTGTTTGACTATTCAGCCACTAAAGATCTGGAGCTGCCTAATTACACAGAGTGGGTAATACTCTCTCTCTCTCTCTCTCTCTCTCTCTCTCTCTCTCTCTCTCTCTCTCTCTCTCTCTCTCTCTCTCTCTCTCTCTCTCTCTCTCTCTCTCTCTCTCTCTCTCTCTCTCTCTCTCTCTCTCTCTCTCTCTCTCTCTCTCTCTCTCTCTCTCTCTCCCCCTATCTTCATCCCTTCTCCCCCACCCCCTTTCAAGAAGAAGCTACCTTCAGGGCCTTCATTAGATTTCCAACTCGGAGTGAGAGGAGCGAGTGTAGCGAGGCAATGACTCATAGGACAGATTATGTTCCCTGTTCCCTCACAGACAGTTGTTCCAAAGCTGAAGAGGGAGGAGAGGAGACAGGGATGAGTCGTGTGGGAATCTTGGTCACGGGAAGAGACAGACTTCAGAGGGACTTAAAAGCTCCTGATAAAGATGAAGAGGGTTTTTGCATATTTGACCTCCTCTATAGTCCCTACTAAGGTAATGGTATATGTGTATATGCCAGTGGAAAGTGTAGAGGGCAGACGCAGCCTTTTAGCTACAGTATAGCACACTCCCATTGCTTTCGTTGGTGTCTTAATGTAGAGAATTCGCCTGCGCACTATGTGGACGCCACTTCTCGCATGGTGCACACCTCCATGCTCACATGAAGACACACACGTGATGGAAGTGCCCTGTGTGTGACGTAATTGATGTGTGTGTGTGTGAGACGTAATTGACTTCTTGTTTTTAGATATCTGCAGTGTGCTGCCGTTATTACAGGCTACCTATGAAATCATAAAGCTATACAGTGCTTTCGGAATGTATTCAGACTCCTTGACTTTTTCCACATTTTGTTACGTTACAGCCTTATTCTAAAATTGATTAAATCGTTTTTTTGTTCCTCATCGATCTACACACAATACCCCATAATGACAAAGAAAAAACAGGTTTTTAGACAATTTTGCTAAAAAAAACAGAGTATTTGACCCTTTACTCAGTACTTTGTTGAAGCACCTTTGGCTGTTATTACAGCCTCGAGTCTTCTTAGGTATGACGCTACAAGCTTAGCACACCTGTTTTGGGGGGATTTCTCTTTCTTCTCTGCAGATCCTCTCAAGCTCTGTCAGGTTGGATGGGGAGCGTTGCTGTACAGCTATTTTCAGGTCTCTCCAAAGATGTTCGATCGGGTTCAAGTCCGGGCTCTGGCTGGGCCACTCAAGGACATTCAGAGACGTGTCCCGAAGCCACTCCTGCATTGTCTTGGCTGTCTTGGTTTCATCAGACCAGAAAATCTTGATTCTCATGGTCTGAGAGTACTTTAGGTGCCTTTTAGCAAACTCCAAGTGGGCTGTCATCTGCCTTTTACTGAGGAGTGGCTTCTGCCTGGCCACTCTACCATAAAGGCCTGATTGGTGGAGTGCTGTAGAGATGGCTGTCCTTCTGGAAGGTTCTTCCATCTCCACAGAGGAACTCTGGAGCTTGTCGTGGAAAATTACATAATTAGTCATGCTATCCCATGTTTTACTGCTTAAAGAATAGTCTCTTGTTATATGCTAGTGTTTTTTGTAACCTTAGCTTACAGCTAAGACACCTTTGGGTGCGACCTCAGCATGTGAAATCCCGTGGGTTTACTATCTACAGAAAGTCCCATGTATGGAACCTTGCAGAAAGGAGTACAATATAGTGTTTGTTGTTGTGAATGCAGTTAGACGGTTGAGCCCTCAGGCTATCAACCTATCTTAAAGTCTGCACAGACAACTAATTACCTTTTACACACTCTACTGACTACCACATATACAGAAAGTGGTTGTATTTTCTCTATAAAAGCAGAGACCTGGCTATGTTTGTTAAGCTTTCAACTCTGAACCATTATTGGTGATGTTCATTGCTTCATTTTTGCAAATCTTATAATAAAGCTTTTGTTGGAAGAATTTACAGTTCCTCTCTTCCTCTACAATTTCCCTGACAAAATTGGCGACGAGGATGGACGGCTAACTCCGCTTGCTGATTGCTACCGAGGAGACCGAGGTTACCTGTGCACAGGACTGCGTTAGACGTGGCTCGGGAGCCCAAACTCCGACTAAAACGGAGCAGAACGGGACCTGCCTCAGACTGGCTGGGAGCGTCAGTGAGTGGATATGCCATTCCGGACAGACAAAATAGATTAAGGGTGAGACTGATTTTCTTTTAAACACCATAGAAAATCCTGTTCTGGGACAGGTTGTGCACATTATGTCTTTGTTGTAGCAAAGACACCCCTAGTTAGAATCTTTGTTGTAGCAAAGACACCCCTAGTTAGAATCTTTGTTGTAGCAGAGTTATTTCTGAATAGGGGAAGTCCTGGAAGTAATTATAGGGCAAACATCCTGTTGAAGCAGGGTGATCTCCAATTGGGATCTTTTTGTTTAAGCAGAAGTATCCTGGTTAGAGACAGGGGTTGTGTTTCTCTGTTGAAGCAGAGAGGCGGCCATGGGATGATATGACACGGTTACGAGTTATGTGATGCTAGGGCACAATCCTGAGATAGAAATAAAAACATTGTCATTTAAAAAATATATTTTTTATATATCAGTGTACTGGTAAAACAGTTGGTTACAATTAGGAAACCATCTATACATTTGAAAACCTACATCGGAATTTGCATAGGCGGAACTACCATATGGGTATAGCATTTAAAATTACATAGAATAATACTATATTAAAAATAAAAAATATATTTTAAAAAAGGAAGGAAGATGTTCCTAATTTAACACTGTTGTTTGTGTGTTTGTGTTTAAGTGTGTGTGTATAGCGGAGTTTCACAATGGGAGCCAACAGCAGCAAGAGAGTACCTTGCCTGCCCAATACACTGACTGGACCAGTGAAGGTCATGGCGGATAAATGGGGCGGGGATATTATAGAACATGTACAAAGTAGCAGATTTTTCCTTAACTTCACTAGGGTAGGGGGCAGCATTGGGAATTTTGGATGAAAAGCGTGCCCAAATTAAACTGCCTGCTACTCAGCGATAAAAGCTAGAATATGCATATAATTAGTATATTTGGATAGAAAACACTCTGAAGTTTCTAAAACTGTTTGAATGATGTATGTGAGTATAACAGAACTCATATGGCAGGCAAAAACTTGAGAAAAAATCCAAACAGGAAGTGGGAATTCTGAGGCTGGTCGATTTTCAACCAAGACCCTATTGAATTCACAGTGAGATATGGATGAGTTTGCACTTCCTACGGCTTCCACTAGATGTCAACAGTCTGTAAAACCTTGTCTGATGCCTCTACTGTGAAGTGGGGCCAAAGGAGACAGGAATTAGTCAGGTCTATCATGACCTGACCATGCTCTGACCATGCGCGTTCACATGAGAGGGAGCTCTGTTCCATCGCTCATCTGAAGTCAATGTAATTCTCCGGTTGGAACGTTATTCAAGATTTATGTTAAAAACATTCTAAAGATTGATTCAATACATCGTTTGACATGTTTCTACTGACTGTTACGGAATTTTTTGACATTTCGTCAGCTTTTAGTGAACGCGCTTCCTGACGTTGGATTTGTTTACCAAACACGCTAACAAAAATAGTTATTTGGACATAAATGATGGACATTAACAAACAAAACGAACATTTCTTGTGGAAGTGGAAGTCCTGGGAGTGCATTCCGACGAAGATCAGCAAAGGTAAGTGAAGATTTATAATGCTTTTTATGAGTTTGTTGACTGCACAATTTGGCGGGTAACTGTATGGCTTGCTTTTGTGGCTGAACGCTGTTCTCAGATTATTGAATATTGTGCTTTTGCCGTAAAGCTTTTTGAAATCTGACACAGCGGTTGCATTAAGAACAAGTGTATCTTTAATTCTATGTAAAACATGTATCTTTCATCAAAGTTTATGATGAGTATTTCTGTTATTTGACGTGGCTCTCTGCAATTTCTCAGGATATTTTGGAGGCATTTCTGAACATGGCGCCAATGTAAACTGAGGTTTTTGGACATAAATATTAACTTTATCGAACAAAACATATATGTATTGTGTAACATGAAGTCCTATGAGTGTCATCTGATGAAGATCATCAAAGGTTAGTGATTCATTTTATCTATATTTCTGCTTTTTGTGACTCCTGTCTTTGGCTGGGAAAATGACTGTTTGTCTGTGATTTTGCGGTGACCTAACATAATCGTTTGTGGTGCTTTCACTGAAAAGCCTATTTGAAATCGGACACATTGGTGGGAACCTCTTGACACTAGGGGGGCGCCATTTCGACTTTGTAAATATTCGTTCCCAAATTAATTCTTGTCAATAGGGGGAGCTGTTAGCACTATTTTTTTCTTGGTGTTCCCAAATTAAACTGCCTCGTACTCAATTCTTGCTCGTACAATATGCATATTATTATTACTATTGGATAGAAAACACTCTCTAGTTTCTAAAACCGTTTGAATTATGTCTGTAAGTGAAACAGAACTGGACTTAGAGCAATTTCCCTATGTGGAGTTGAGAATGCAGATTTTTCCAAACCTGTTCTCAGACCTGTGTATAACTTTGCCTGTCTTCTATTGGTTGAGATGCACTGCATACGCCTTCCCCTGGGTGTCAGCGAATAGAGGGCCTTGAAATGGAGTCTCTACGCAGAGCCGAAAGTCTATAAATTGATTGGAATCGATGTGTCCACCCTTTTGGATCTTCGCGCTGACGCAGAGAGGGTCTTGGCATGTCGTTTTAGAAGCTCTGGTTTTAGCTCCTAGATATATCCGGCTCTGTTTTTATTCGATATAGGCTTTAAAGACATCATAATCTTGTTATTTTAAACCGATTTATATCAGTTTATGTCAGTATATTGCGATTTTCGGGCATTTCATTTTCTGACGTTGTATTGAGTTGGGTATCTCTCTCTCGCATGCCATTGTGTACTGCTAATTGCAACGTGGAAGGAAACATTCTCCAACCCAGCAACGATTATTTTGGCCAAAGGACACCTTTCCCAAGATTCTGATGGGAGTTCAGCTAATAGTAAGAACTATTTATGCTGATAATTCGTTGTTCTGTTGAAAAAGTAAAATGCATAAGACGCCATTATTTGCCGTGTAGCCTTGCGTTATCGCACCCTGTATTGCACCCTGTATTGCACAGTAACGTTAATTTTAAAAATGTAATTCAGCGATTGCATTAAGAACTAATTTGTCTTTCAATTGCTGTCCAACCTGTATTTTTTTAGTCAAGTTTATGAATAGTTTTCGATAAGAATAGGTGTCTTTCCAAGATGGCGCCGGACAGATTGCTTGAGTATTTGGACACTATTTTCATTGTATAAGCACGATTTGTGCCGCTAAATATGCACATTTTCGAACAAACTCTATATGCATTGTGTAATATGATGTTACAGGACTGTCATCTGAAGAATTCTGAGAAGGTTAGTGAAAATTAATATATTTTGGTGGTGAATACGTTATCGCTATGTTTGGCTGGAATCAATGCTGTTGTTTGGTTTGCTACTGTGCTAAGCTAATATAACGCTATATTGTGTTTTCGCTGTAAAACACTTAGAAAATCTGAAATATTGTCTGGATTCACAAGATCTGTGTCTTTCAATTGCTGTACGCTGTGTATTTTTAAGAAATGTTTTATGATGAGTAATTAGGTAATACACGTTGCTCTCTGTAGTTATTCTAGTCGAGTATTGATGGTGGCTGCAATGGTAAACTATGATTTATACCTGAAATATGCACATTTTTCTAACAAAACATATGCTAAACAATAAATATGTTATCAGACTGTCATCTGATGAATTTGTTTCTTGGTTAGTGGCTATTTATATCTTTATTTGGTCGAATTTGTGATAGCTACTGATGGAGTAAAAAACTGGTGGAGTAAAAAAACTGGTGTCTTTTGCTAACGTGGTTAGCTAATAGATTTACATATTGTGTCTTCCCTGTAAAACATTTTAAAAATCAGAAATGATGGCTTGATTACCAAGATGTGTATCTTTCATCTGGTGTCTTGGACTTGTGATTTAATGATATTTAGATGCTACTATTTACTTGTGACGCTATGCTAGCCTATGCTAGTCAGCTTTTTTACTGGTGGGGGTGCTCCCGGACCCGGGTTTCTGAGGAAGTAGAGGTTAAACTGCCTCGTACTCAATTCTTGCTCGTACAAAATGCATATTATTATTACTATTGGATAGAAAACACTCTCTAGTTTCTAAAACCGTTTGAATTATTTCTCTGAGTGAAACAGAACTCATTCTGCAGCACATTTCCTGTAAGGGAGTGAGATTTCAGAAATCGAGGTCCCTGTTCTGAGGTCAGTTTATAAGTCCCCATGTAAGCCATCGGGCTACATGCACTGCATACGCCTTCCTCTAGATGCCAGTAAGCGGGGAGAATTTGAATGGAGTGGATTGCGCAATCTGGGGCCCTATATAAGACCGTGGAACGGAAGTACCGTTCTTTTCAACGGGGCGCCTGGCGCAGCAGGGACATCACAATGGCCTCCTGCAAAGCTTTCGTTTTAGCAGTTCTATATCTCCGGTCATGTTTTTATTCGTTATAGTTGTTAAAGACATCATAAGGTAGTTAATTTAAACCGACTTATAGCAGTTTATATCAGTTTATTGCGATTTTCCTGGATTTCTTTGTGATGCGCTTTCACGAGTTGGACACCTCTCCAGTGGGTGGCTATCGTTAGCTGCTATTTCCACATGAGAAAAGGACATCTTTCAACCAAAAGACGATTGTTCTGGAGAAAGGACACCTTGCCCAAGATTCTGATGGAAGCTCGGCAAATAGTAAGCAATCTTTATGTTGTTAATTCGTATTTATGTTGACAAATGTCAAATAATAATTCCGCCATGAATTTCGGTGCGGTCTCGCTTTAGCGCACGCTGTATGCTGAAGTAACGTTAATTTTAAAAATGTAACACAGCGATTGCATTAAGAACTAATTTGTCTTTCATTTGCTGTCCAACTTGTATTTTTTAGTCAAGTTTATGAATAGTTTTCGATTAGAATAGGTGCCTCTCCAAGATGGCGCCGGACAGATTGCTTGAAGTTTTGGCCACTAATCACATTGTATAACCACGATTTGTGCTGCTAAATATGCACATTTTCGAACAAACTCTATATGCATTGTGTAATATGATGTTATAGGACTGTCATCTGAAGAATTCTGAGAAGGTTAGTGAAAAAATTTATATATTTTGGTGGTTTATACGTTATCGCTATTTTTGGCTTGAATCAATGCTGTTGTGATGTTTGCTATTGTGGTAAGCTAATATAACGCTATATTGTGTTTTCGCTGTAAAACACTTAGAAAATCTGAAATATTGTCTGGATTCACAAGATCTGTGTCTTTCATTTGCTGTACGCTGTGTATTTTTAAGAAATGTTTTATGATGAGTAATTAGGTAATACACGATGGTCTCTGTAGTTATTCTAGTCGCTTTGGTGAGAGTTGTGATGGTGGCTGCAATGGTAAACTATGATTTATACCTGAAATATGCACATTTTTCTAACAAAACATATGCTATACAATAAATATGTTATCAGACTGTCATCTGATGAAGTTGTTTCTTGGTTAGTGGCTATTTATATCTTTATTTGGTCGAATTTGTGATAGCTACTGATGCAGTAAAAAAATGGTGGAGTAAGAAAAGTGGTGTCTTTTGCTAACGTGGTTAGCTAATAGATTTACATATTGTGTCTTCCCTGTAAAACATTTTAAAAATCGGACATGTTGGCTGGATTCACAAGATGTGTATCTTTCATCTGGTGTCTTGGACTTGTGATTTAATGATATTTAGATGCTAGTATTTACTTGTGACGCTATGCTAGGCTATGCTAGTCAGCTTTTTTACTGATGGGGGTGCTCCCGGATCCGGGTTTGGGAGGAATTAGAGGTTAACAACAATATTTCCTTTAAAATGGTATAAGCTACATGTATGTTTGAGGAATTTTAATTATGAGATTTCTGTTGTTTGAATTCGGCGCCCTGCACTTTCACTGGCTGTTGTCATATCATCCTGTTTTCTATTAGGTTGAAACTTAGTCTCAAAAGGGAGGAAATGTTGTGGAAAATTACATAATTAGTCATGCTATCCCGTGTTTTACTGCTTAAAGAATAGTCTCTTGTTATATGCTAGTGTTTTTTCTAACCTGATACAAACTTCTCTTGGTGTGACTTAGTCATAAGGCTGGGCTTGCAGCTAAGAGACGTTTGGTTGCGACCTCAGCATGTGAAATCCCGTGGGTTTACTATCTACAGAAAGTCACATGTATGGAACCTTGCAGAAAGGAGTACAATATAGTGTTTGTTGTTGTGAATGCAGTTAGACGGTTGAGCCCTCAGGCTATCAACCTATCTTAAAGTCTGCACAGACAACTAATTACCTTTTACACACTCTACTGACTACCACATATACAGAAAGTGGTTGTATTTTCTCTATAAAAGCAGAGACCTGGCTATGTTTGTTAAGCTTTCGTCTCTGAACCATTTTTAGTGGTGTTGATTGCTTCATTTTTGCAAATCTTATAATAAAGCTTTTGTTGGAAGAATTTACAGTCTCTCTCTTCCTCTAGAATTTCCCTGACAAGCTCTGTCAGATTGACCATCGCATTCTTGGTCAACTCCCTGACCAAGGCCCTTCTCCCCCGATTTCTCAGTTTGGCCGGGCAGCTAGCTCTAGGAAGAGTCTTGGTGGTTCCAAACGTCTTCCATTTAAGAATGATGGAGGCCACTGTGTTCTTGGGGACATTCAATGGCAGCAGAATTTTTTTTAACCCTTCCCCAGATCTGTGCCTCGGCACAATCCTGTCTCGGAGCTCTAAGGACAATTCCTTCAACCTCATAGCTTGGTGTTTGCTCTGACATGCACTGTCAACTGTGTGACGTTATATAGACAGGTGTGTGCCTTTCCAAAACATGTCCAATTAACCTTTTGTCAATAGGGGGAGCTGTTAGCATTTTTTATTTCTGGGTGTCGCCAAATTAAACTGCCTCGTGCTCAATTCTTGCTCGTACAATATGCATTTAATTAATTCTATTGGATAGAAAACACTCTCTAGTTTCATAAACCGTTGGAATTATGTCTGTGGGTGACCCAGAACTCTTTCTACAGCGAAATCCATGACAGGTACTGCGATGGTCTGAGAGCGAAGCTCTGGTTTCAGATCAGTTTTAAAAGTCTGTGTGTATCCTATGGAACGACATGAACTGCACCCGCCTTCCCCTGGATGTCAGTAACCAATGAGAAGTGGAATGGGCTTGCTACGTAGCTCTCAGAGGTTATAAAAGGCCAAGGAGTGAGAGTAGCCTTCCTTTCGACGCTGAGCATTGCGCAGAGAGGGACCTCAGGATGCCATTTTCAAACGCTCAATTATCAACGTTAGATGTATCCGTCTGTAATTTAATTAGATATAGGTGTTAGAAGCATCATAACGAAGCTATTTTAAACCGAGTTATATCAGATTATGCGAGTATATTGCTATTTTTCGGAATTTCCTCAGTATTGCGCCTTGAGGATTTGGACACTTTGGGGCAAAATAGCTATTGTTAGCTAACGTTAGCTGCTATATCAGAAGTTGAATGCAACGTTTTACAACCAAGCAACGATTCTTTTGGACAAAGGACCACCATGCCAAGATTCTGATGGAAGCTCGTCGAAAAGTAAGAGCTATTTATGATGTTATTCCGTTTTTATGTGGAAAAATGTAAACTCCATAATGGCGATTAGTGACGCGATTATTGCAGCACTAGTCTGGCTGTAACGCACACTGTATGTCTAGTAACGTTAATTTTAAAAATCTAACTCAGCGGTTGCATTAATAACTAATGCATCTTTCATTTCATGTCCAACCTGTATTTTTTTAGTCAAGTTTATGAATAGTTTTTGATAAAAATATTTGTATTTTCAAAATGGCGCCGGGCAGATTGCTTGAGTAGTTGAACACTATTTCCATTGTGTAAGCACGATTTGTGCCGCTAAATATGCACATTTTCGATCAAATTCTATATGGATTGTGTAATATGATGTTACAGGAGTGTCATCGGAAGAATTCTGAGAAGGTTAGTGAAAAAATTAATATATTTTGGAGATGATAACGATATCGCTCTCTTTGGCTTGAATCAGTGCTCTGGTAACGTTTGCATATGTGGTATGCTAATATAACGATTTATTGTGTTTTCGCCGTAAAACACTTAGAAAATCTGAAATGTTGTCTGAATTCACAAGATCTGTGTCTTTCCATTGCTATGTGCTGTGTATTTTTAAGAAATGTTTTATGATGAGTAAATTGGTAATACAAGTTGCTCTCTGTAGTAATTCTAGTCGCTTTGGTGAGATTTGTGATGGTGGCTGCAATGGCAAACTATGATTTCTACCTGAAATATGCACATTTTTCTAACAAAACCTATCCTATACCATAAATATGTTATCAGACTGTCATCTGATGAGGTTTTTTCTTGGTTAGTGGCTATCAATATCTTAGTTTAGCCGAATTGGTGATAGCTACTGGTGGAGAGAAAAAATGGTGGACAAAGAAAAATGGTGTCTTTTGCTAACATGGTTAGCTAATAGATTTACATATTTTGTCTTCCCTGTAAAACATTTTAAAAATCTGAAATGGTGACTTTATTCACAAGATCTGTATCTTTCATTTGGTGTCTTGGACTTGTGATTTAATGATATTTAGATGCTACTATTTAAATGTGACGCTATGCTAGCGATGCTAATCAGTGTGGGGGGGTGGGGGGTGATCCCGGATCCGGGTTTCTGAGGCAGTAAAAGTTAATTTAATTTACCACAGGTGGACTCCAATCAAGTTGTAGATACATCTCAAGGATGATCAATGGAAACATGATGCACCTGAGCTCAATTTCGAGTCTCATAGCAAAGGGTCTGAATACTTATGTAAATAAAGTATTTCTTTTTTTTATTTGAATACATTTGTAATTATTTCTAAAAACCTGTTTTGGCTTTGTCATTATGGGGTATTGTGTGTAGATTGATGAGGAAAATGTTTTATTTAATACATTTTAGAATAAGGCTGTAACGTAACAAAATGTGGAAAAAGGGAAGGGGTCTGAATACTTTCCAAATGCATTGTACATGTCGTGGAGGTATTATCATGTATCTATCATACTCCCTCTTCCTCTCCCTCTCTCTCTCCTATCACCATCCCCTCTTTCTCCCCTCTCATTCTCTCTCTCTAACCATCCACCTCTTCTCCTTCTCTCTAACCCTCCACCTCCCCTCCCTCACACCCTTTCACCCCTCCCTTCCCTTCTCCCTCCATCTCGCTATGTGAGACATGACATTTGCCAGTAGTGTGACACGTCCCTCCATGGTCCCCAGCAGAGGTCTGACTGCAGCTCGGCAACCTTCATTAAGAAGAGGAAATAAAAAAGTGATTTCCCAACAAGCGGTTGCCTCGTTTACACTTGCCCTCTATCATCTACTTGACCTAATCCTAAACCCACATAACCAACACCTAATCCTAAACCCACATGACCAACACCTAATCCTAAACCCACATAACCAACACCTAATCCTAAACCCACATGACCAACACCTAATCCTAAACCCACATGACCAACACCTAATCCTAAACCCACATGACCAACACCTAATCTTAAACCCACATGACCAACACCTAATCCTAAACCCACATAACCAACACCTAATCCTAAACCCACATGACCAACACCTAATCCTAAACCCACATGACCAACACCTAATCTTAAACCCACATGACCAACACCTAATCCTAAACCCACATAACCAACACCTAATCTTAAACCCACATGACCAACACCTAATCCTAAACCCACATAACCAACACCTAATCTTAAACCCACATGACCAACACCTAATCCTAAACCCACATGACCAACACCTAATCCTAAACCCACATGACCAACACCTAATCTTAAACCCACATGACCAACACCTAATCTTAAACCCACATGACCAACACCTAATCCTAAACCCACATGACCAACACCTAATCCTAAACCCACATGACCAACACCTAATCTTAAACCCACATGACCAACACCTAATCCTAAACCCACATAACCAACACCTAATCCTAAACCCACATGACCAACACCTAATCCTAAACCCACATGACCAACACCTAATCTTAAACCCACATGACCAACACCTAATCCTAAACCCACATAACCAACACCTAATCCTAAACCCACATGACCAACACCTAATCCTAAACCCACATGACCAACACCTAATCCTTAACCCACACGACCAACACCTAATCTTAAACCCACATGACCAACACCTAATCCTAAACCCACACGACCAACACCTAATCCTAAACCCACATGACCAACACCTAATCCTAAACCCACACGACCAACACCTAATCTTTAACCCACATGACCAACACCTAATCTTTAACCCACATGACCAACACCGAATCCTAAACCCACATGACCAACCCAGAGACCAACCCAGCATACATTAACTGTTATGTATACATTGTACTATGGAAGGTGTTTTGAAAATGAGGATGGATGCAATGTCACCTTCCCTGTAATCCACGTATGTCTAGGTACTAAATGTCCGTCCTTCTATAATACATAAATTGCCTATGTACTGTATATAAAATGTATGAATAGGAGACAAAAAGCGGATTGTATAAACTCAACAATCTGGTACAAATACTACCCACTCTTCCACTCCTCCTACCACTAGGTAAAACCATCTCTGTGTGTGTATTCAGGAGAGGCCACTTTGTGTTGCGAGTACACAGCATCCCCTATGACAGCTTCTGAAAATCAAATCAAATTGTATTGGTCACATACACATATTTAGCAGATGTTATTGCAGGTGTAGCAAAATGCTTGTGTTCCTAGCTCCAACAGCGCAGTAGTATCTAACAATTCACAACAACACACATAAATCTAAAAGTAAAATAATGGAATTAAGAAATGTATAAATATTAGGACGAGCAACGTCGGAGTGGCATTTACTAGAATACAGTAGAATACAGTATATACATATGAAATGAGTAAAGCAGTATGTAAACATTATTAAAGTGACTAGTGTTCCATTATTAAAGTGGCCAGTGATTCCATGTCTATGTACATAGGGCAGTAGCCTCTAAGTTTCAGGGTTGAGTAAGCGGGTGGTAGCCGGCTTGTGATGAATATCTCAGACAGTAGTCTCTGCTGTGTGCCTTCCTTTCCCTGGTCCATTACTTCACTCTCTGGTGTGAGCCCAGATTGGAGAACAGAGAGAGAGAGAGAGCGAAAGAGAGAGAGGCAGAGAGAGAGAGGGGCAGAGCGAGAGAGAGAGAGGGGCAGAGCGAGAGAGAGAGAGAGAGAGAGAGAGAGAGAGAGAGAGAGAGAGAGAGAGAGAGAGAGAGAGAGAGAGAGAGAGAGAGAGTGACAAGCCTCTTGTGTTTGTACCTGCATTAATTGTACTAATGATCAGAAGAGGTCACTCTCTCCATGATCCCGTTTGTACCATTAAACACATAAAAAACACTGATTAACAGGATATTCACTCAGTGCATCAATCTTGCGTAATTAGAGCCTCTGTTTTGACTCTCTCTCTCTTCTTCTTCCTTGCCTTCACAAAGTAAGGCAGCATCCTCCTTTTAATGAACTAATGAGCCACTGTGCTTGGCTGACCAAGAGTGAAACAAGAAAGGAGACCAACTGGCAATGCAGGCTGCTTTACGAGCCAAATAAATTGTTTCGCTCTGGGTAGGTTCATCAGTCTCTGGATGGAACAACACCACTAAAGGGTCTATAGAGAACATCTTGCCAGGGATGGGGAGGCGAGGTAGGTGTGTGTGGCATGTTTGTGTGTGGCAGCTGTCATGTTAAGAGCAGGCATACACACAGGCCCATAACATGAATCTATCATATATGTAGTGGTCTGTCAGACGTGAGGGCAGTGTGTTGTGTTGGACTGGAGGGAAATATGAGAGTGGTAGTAGAGGTGCATATGGCTAGGCCTTACCCACATACTCATGCAAACGGCTGCTGTATGTGCCATGAGAAGAGAGGGAGGAGAGGGAGGAGAGAGAAGAGAGAGAGGAGAGGGAAGAGAGAGAGGAGATGAAAGAGAGGGAGAAGAGGGAGGAGAGGGAAGAGAGAGAGGAGAGGGAAGAGAGAGAGAAGGGAGAGAGGAGAGGGAAGAGAGAGAGGAGAGGGAAGAGAGAGGAAAAGGAAGAGAGAGGGAAGAGAGAGAGGAGAGGGAAGAGAGAGGAGAAGGAAGAGAGGAGAGATGAATCACTCTGAAGTGTATAGTGTGCCTGAGCATGGTGCGGCATTGCAGCGGTTTCATAGCCTCCTCTCTCTCTTTCTCAGTCTGTATACACAAACAGAGAAGCAGTGTGTGTATTTTTTTATCCTGTCGGAAGGTGCCTTAGTGGTGAAAGGCTCAGCCAGTGACAGGTCCTTTAAATTCACCACTGCCAATTAGAGTCACTCCTGGCGGAGGGAAAAAAACAGCATTGGCGATGAGCGCGGCTCCCAATGTAGAGATGGAAATGCCGTAATTTGAAGTAATTCGTCATATCGCTGCCGCTTGCCCTGCCTGTCTGTCTGTCTGTGTCCGTCTGTCTGTCTGTCTGTCTGTCTGTCTGTCTGTCTGTCTGTCTG